>NC_088401.1:54334193-54675193 GCF_034236695.1 Oncorhynchus nerka
GGTGTGTGGATGGAGTATCTATTCTGTTGTCTCGGTGTGTGGATGGAGTATCTATTCTGTTGTCTCGGTGTGTGGATGGAGTATCTATTCTGTTGTCTCGGTGTGTGGATGGAGTATCTATTCTGTTGTCTTGTGTGTGGATGGAGTATCTATTCTGTTGTCTCTGTGTGTGGATGGAGTATCTATTCAGTTGTCTCGGTGTGTGGATGGAGTATCCATTCTGTTGTCTCTGTGTGTGGATGGAGTATCTATTCTGTTGTCTCGGTGTGTGGATGGAGTATCTATTCTGTTGTCTCGGTGTGTGGATGGAGTATCTATTCTGTTGTCTCTGTGTGGATGGAGTATCTATTCTGTTGTCTCTGTGTGTGGATGGAGTATCTATTCTGTTGTCTCTGTGTGTGGATGGAGTATCTATTCTGTTGTCTCGGTGTGTGGATGGAGTATCTATTCTGTTGTCTCTGTGTGGATGGAGTATCTATTCTGTTGTCTCTGTGTGTGGATGGAGTATCTATTCTGTTGTCTCTGTGTGTGGATGGAGTATCTATTCTGTTGTCTCTGTGTGTGGATGGAGTATCTATTCTGTTGTCTCTGTGTGTGGATGGAGTATCTATTCTGTTGTCTCGGTGTGTGGATGGAGTATCTATTCTGTTGTCTCGGTGTGTGGATGGAGTATCTATTCTGTTGTCTCTGTGTGTGGATGGAGTATCTATTCTGTTGTCTCGGTGTGTGGATGGAGTATCTATTCTGTTGTCTCTGTGTGTGGATGGATGTGCCTCACGGTCGCAGCATATAAGATCACATTTACTCACCATGTGGACCGATTTCATTATCTCTATTGACCTGCCTCTACAGCATGAATATGATGCAGTTATGCATTTAGTATGGTAATGCAAGAGATTTAAATAGTTTCTACCGTATTCCTGTAGGATTTGTGGATTGAGAAAAGACTAATATTAATAGTAAACATGATTATATTTGTGTGTTCATTGTCAAAATCTGGATATAATAGCCAAAACCAGCAATGCTATTTGTTTTATGTATGTCTATGTTTCATTCTGTGGTTATTAAAAATGATTCTATTGAGATAAAATATTAATCCATTTTTTATGTTCCTTTTCTGTTTTTTATTATTTCTAGGATGTTTTCATGTTAATACATGATGATGATGATGATGCAACTGACCTGTATGTGTTTTGTGTTGACAGGTAAATGGCAGTGATGGGATGTTTAAATATGAAGAGATCATCTTGGAGAGGGTGAGTTTCACTAACACCTTTATAACCACTCATTATTTGAACATCTTGTGATCAAATGTATTCTTTTCAAAGCCTTTTGTTAAACACGTGAGCTTTTCCCACTAGATGGCACTAATAAGCTCTCTTTGGCTTTATTAAGGTTTCTCAGTGCAGTAAATGTTGCTATTCTCTTTCACCCCTTTAGATTTGTGTGTATTAGGTAGTTGTTGGGAAGTTTTTAGATAACCTGTTAGATATTACTGTACTGTCGGAACTAGAAGTACAAGCATTTCGCTACACTCGCATTAACATCTGCTAACACACATCTGCTGTGTATGTGACCAATAACATTTGATTTGATTTGATATACAAAGAGTACTGGTATTGAGTCAATGTGTAGGAGTACAAGGTAGTTGAGGTAATTAAGGTCAAATGTACACGTAGGTACGAGTAAAAGTGAATAGGCAATGAGGATCGATAATAAGTAGCAGCAGCGTATGCACATCGTCATCATCAGACCCCTATAGGCCTCATACTGCACCTTTCAAAAGCACACACATTAAATAGTTCAGAAGCAAAAGCCATCTCCCCCTACACACACACTCTCAGGACCCTTGACAGTTGCACTTGTCAGTGACAGAGTTCAGTCTATAGTGGAGCGCAGACATACTTTATGTTCCTGCTCTTGTTATTCCACCCACAGATAGGTGCAGAGCTGTTTTCTCCATCTCCCTCTCCGAGTGGCATTTCTGCATGCAGAGGCTTAAATAAACTAGATAAAATCACACTTTAAAAGGTCTGTGGGTGTGGAACATTTGGTGGTCGGGCCCAGTGCACTCCTTTTGGCTCAGGAGCAGCGCACTGGGAGGCCTCAGCCACGCTCTGTCCTAATTGGTTGTGACCGTTTCTCATTAATTATAGAAAATAATAAAGTGAAGTCTTTTCTCAGTTGTCTTGTTTGGAGCCTGTCTCTGCAGCTGTCAGATAGAACAGCACGCCTGGGCCTACTGGATCCAAATATGGGTGCTTTGCCATTCTAGGGGAGAGGTGGGGGAAAGGGGGGTACATATAGAGAAAAAGGGAAGTTTTGTACCATTCAAGTCTTTAGAGAAATGAGGCTTCGCTGACTCTCATCTTCTCTTCTACTTATGAATCTGTCCATTTTAAACAAAACAATTACACCCAAACCATTTGGACAGCTTCATCTTACATACATTTAGAATAAAGTGACTTGATCTTAGAATGTAGTTAGTAGTATGAAGTAAATTCAATGTGAGGAAGATGCACACACACATGCATGAGAAAGTGCCATGGTTATCAGTAATGTTGAATTCCCCTGAGCGCTCTTCATAGATCACATGTTCCCCTGAGACTTCAATACCATTAAGAAGAAGCCCCTTCTCCCCCCTTGAGTCCACACACCTTGAGTGGGACGGGACCCATCACTTAGTAGAGCTCTGTGTGCCTGCATGCACGTGTGTGAAAGTGTACACGGGCTGCACGCCAGAGGAGGCTGGTAGAATGAGCTATAGGAGGATAGGCTTATTATAATGGCTGGAATGGAATAAATGGAAAGCAGTCAAACATGTGGTTTCCATATTTTTGGTGTGTTCCATCCATTACAATGAGCTCTTCCTCTTATAGCTGCCCCCACCAGGCTCCTCTGCTTCACGCTCACAGACGACGCTGGGCCTCCTCTGCTTCACGTGTGTGTGTCTCTCTATTGTATCTCTTCTATGTGTAATGCCTCATAACCACTGCAGGGTAACTCTGGCCTGGGCTTCAGCATCGCTGGGGGGATGGACAATCCACACATCCCAGATGACCCAGGGATCTTCATCACCAAGATCATCCCTGGAGGAGCTGCAGCTATGGATGGCAGGCTGGGGTGAGTTAGTCCCCCCCCCCTCTCTCACTTCACCATGTCCCTCTCGCCAGGCAGTCAGAGGTGTGTGTGTGTGTGTGTGTGTGGGGGGCAGTGCCTCTACAGCCCACTGCCCCCAGGCTCTGTCTGTGTTTCCACTAAGTTGTGATTCACTGGAAAGCCAAAGTCTAAAACATGCAAATGATGATCGAGTGCTTTCGGCCTATGTGTTTTATTTTATTTAAACTTTATTTAACTAGGCAAGTCAGTTAAGAACAAATGTTTATTTACAATGACGGCCTACCCCGGCCAAACCCGGACGACGCTGGGCCAATTATGCGCCGCCCTATAGGATATTACAGTGCCTTATTACACATGATATGCCTTATTACACATGATATCACAGTGCTTTAGACCACTGTGCCACTCGGGAGCCCAGTTTGTGTTTGTTTTTCTGTGTGTTTGTGCTGTTGACTAGTCTGACTAGTCTGTTGATTCTATCCATATTGTACAGCCTGTGGATTGACATTAATTCCATAATTATGATTCAGTAGGCAAACGGATAAATCATCATATAGTGTAGATACAGTGAGTGTACAAAACAATAAGAACGCCTACTCTTTCCATGACCTAGACTGACCAGGTGAAAGCTATGATCGCTTATTGATATAATTTGTTAAATCCACTTCAAATCAATGTAAATGAACGGGAGGAGACGGGTTAAATAAGCATTTTTAAGCCTTGAGACATGGATTGTTTGTGTGCGCCATTCAGAGGGTGAATGGGCAAGATAAAATATTTAAGTGCCTTAGAACTCAGTATTAGGAAGGTGTTAATGTTTTTGTACACAGTGTATATTATGTATGTGTATATACAGTACTAACAGCGTTGTAAAATATGAATGTTGTTTCCCCTCGTCTCCCCAGGGTGAATGACTGTGTGCTGCGTGTGAATGAGGTAGATGTGTCTGAGGTGGTTCACAGTCGGGCGGTAGAGGCCCTGAAAGAGGCTGGCCCTGTGGTCAGGCTGCTGGTCAGGAGAAGACAGGCCCCTCCTGAGACCATCCTGGAGATCAACCTGCTTAAGGGGCCCAAAGGTCAGCTATATGTAGTACATATATGAATGAATCCTCATTGTGAGGGCCAGGATTTTCTTGGCCCCTATAACTTAACTGTAATGTATATATGAATAGCGGGTAAATAGTAATTTTGTTGTCTTTTGGTGTCTTTCTAATGTATTTTATATAAAACATTTTATTTAGAATTGAATGTAATATCTTCTGTTGTTCTTGTCTATAACTATTCTTTACAGGAAGAGTAGCTGCTGCATGTGCAGTATCTGATGGGGATCCTAATAAACTAAACTAAATTCCCCTGGGTAATTCTAGGTCAACTCTGAAATTGGAACATACATTTAGATTATTTTTGAGAATTTGAATTGTCCCCATTGAAGATTTTGTGCAATTTTCTGTTCTTGACTGTCCTCTTTGCGATTCTCACCCCCAGGCCTTGGCTTCAGCATTGCTGGGGGGATCGGCAACCAGCACATCCCTGGAGACAACAGTATCTACATCACAAAGATCATCGAGGGCGGGGCCGCACAGAAAGACGGACGGCTGCAGACCGGAGACCGCCTGCTAGCTGTAAGAACACATCATTTTCATCTTTGTTCATTACCTGGGCTTACCCCTGCTTCGATGTAGCAGAGGTGGTTTGGTGAAGCCAGAGTGAATGCCTAGACTTAAGCTCAGCAGCCTAACACAGTCTTTAATTGTGTAGAAACCCCGGGTTCCACACACAGTCAATTACACAGATAGTGACCTACGATACTGAGCTCTAATGGATGCCCTAGAACAGTCTTGATTTCCTTACTGTTTAGTGATCCATACCCTGCACACATCAGGACACTGCCACTTTGGTGGGTGCCTCTGTGCCCATCCCTGGACGTTTCTCAAGAGAGCCAGGCGAGGCGACGCGCATCAGCGTTTATGGCCCTGTGTGTGATTGATACGGTGCTGGAGACTGGGTTCAAACAGCCCAGCTGCTCCCCGGGCATATTCTGTTCTACACTGGCAAAAGATAAAGAGAACCACCTCCCAGGCTGAATGAGTGACTACGCTGTTAGAAAAATATGAGATGTGTTTAAGACTGCCATAAATAAGAACAAAGCCATTAAGCACTGCTACCTTTGTTCGGGGAAGAGCCGTGAGTGACTACAGCTGCCCAACACTGAATCCCCACTGCACTGTTTTCATCACAGTACACTTCTGGATGGATGGCCGTATCATTTGTGCTATTTGATCAAAGTTTATCCCCGAAATCCATGCATTTATCTGTCGACACAATGATGCAGATGTGGTGGCTCCGTAAATAAGTAATCTCTTGCAACTGTACCTATATGGAGCAGCTCTGTTCAAAACCTTTGAAATATTATCACATACTTTATCTTAGTAGTACACAGTAACAGTAGTGTATGATTGATTTGGGTGTCGCTCAGGCAAACTAAAAGAGGTTTAAGCCTCAGTGTTGTGGACTTAAGGATTTGACTGTGGTCTGTGTGCTTCAGGTGAACAACATCATCCTGCAGGACGTGCGTCACGAGGAGGCGGTTGCGGCGCTGAAGAACACCTCTGACATGGTCTACCTCAAGGTGGCCAAGCCCGGACCCGTACACCTCAACGACATGTACGCCCCGCCGGACTACTCCAGCAGTACGTATCTTCTTCTGCTAGCTACTGTATTCACCTATGGCTCAAACTAAACACCCCCTCCCCTCATACTCTCATACTGCTCACAATGCATTACAACTACAGTTGAACATTCCAGGCGATGGATGCCTCAATGGTACTGTACCAGCACACACAGTTTGTTTTAATGGAAGACCACAGGAACCCTGCGATAATGACACTGGTGGTCTCTTTCCACACTCCTTATTCGCAGTTTATACCTTAAAAACCAACCCATGCATCAGTTGTTAGAAGAAGGCTCTGTTGATTAGCATTAGCTTTAGGTCAGGGGTCACCTTCTTGACTTGAAGAGCAATTTGTTTTCCACACACACAAAAAAATAGTTTAGAGGGAGCTACAGAAGAAGTTTGAGCCCTTTTCAAGCGCAATAGTGGCAATATCTGATATTCAGCACCACAGATAGCAGTCAGATCAAATTACCACGAAATCTGGCAATTCAGGGTCACCGAGCAGTGGCTGTCTAGTGAAGTTACAGGGAGAATCAAATCTTGTGAACATACATTAAATATGCTACAGAAGTAGCGTTACTTTTTTATTTAAAAACCTACAAATGAAGGACGTTGTTTTCCAGGGATTCATTGAAATACCCACATCAAGCCCCGCAAGATATTGAATAATGAAACACAGGTACACAAATATTATAATGCAAACAGAAGGTTTGATTGTAATAGACATTTATTATACTGATTTAACAAAAGTTTTTGTTTATTTACTTTGCTTATTTGGATTTTTACGAATTATCTTTGAAAGACAGGGTCCTGAAAAGCGGACATTTCTTTTTTTGCTGAGTTTAGTTGTTTGTTTGTTGAGGAAATCTATACATAGCAATGGAGCCGTTGGTTGCCGACCCCTACTGTAGGTACACAACATTGTCCGTATTACAGGGATGTTTATGGATTATCTCAGTGAGTGGTAGAGCTGTTTCAGTGTGCTCTCCTCGGCTTGGCTGTGCCCAGACTCCTACATGGTGCAGACATACTGCTGCCCACTGAAACACCAAGCCCAGCTCTCTCTCTCCCACTGAGTGTGGAGGCTTTCTCACATCCCACCCGCTTGCTCAGGAGAACCTATGGCCTGGGGCTCCTGCCAGCCACACACATCGATTTACTGAAGAACCACACACACACAGACACAAAATACCTGTACTGGAATATATGTCATTATTACAGGTATACTATATTGTACTAAACAATGTGTATGTCAACCAGTGATTTATTATCAAAGGGCCTGTACAGTAGTACTGTATATGTTCATTATTATTTTGTATGTGTGGTTTCCATGACTTGAGCCAAGCCCCTTATACTGACATAAAGGAATAGTTCACTATTTTACAGCATGATGTTAGACTGTTCCTCTCCCTGAAAGTAGGCTATGAGCCATGATACATTGTAATCCATAGTTTGGTTTTCTTTAAACAGTCACTATAATCTTCAGCTAACTTTTTAAAATAATTGGAAGTAATGTGGGCATGTGATCCCCTGTGACCAAAATCACCTGAAATCAACTCAAATAATCTCCATATTTGGTTATATGTTACTTACAGTTGATTTAGAAATAAAAATATATAAAATAAATATATAAAAAATACAAATAAACATGTTCACATACCCCTATCGAAAGGTTGCTGGATTGAATCCCCGAGCTGACAAGGTAAACATCTATCGTTCTGCCCCTGAACAAGGTAGTTAACCCACTGTTCCCCGGGCGAGGGGTTGGGTGAAATGCGGAAGACACATTTCAGTTGAATGCATTCAGTTGTACAACTGACTAGGTATCCCCCTTTCCCTTTCACTAAAATGGATTTTTAGCTAGCGGTGGCTATAGTTAGCTGAAGTTTGTGGCTGTTTAAAGAAACGTAACCTGGCCCATATACGACTTTCAGGGTGAGGAACCATCTAACATGTTGTAAACTAGTGAACTACTCCTTTAAGCCAGCTCTGAAAGTATGACCTATAGTCAGATTTTCTTCAAGGGATTTTAGAGCCATGAGTCATAAGTACTGTAGCCCCATGATGGAATGTAAATCTGGGAACTTTCTAGACTTTAGCTACTCAAAATCTCTGGTGTAGGACAGACTGTGGTCTCACACATCTATTGTATTTCCGGTAGAGAATACCCACACTGACTAATCTGTAGAGAGAATACTGTCTTTAATGGGCCATAGATTTTTTTAACAGGCATCGTCACATGTATGATAGTGTTATGAGTTGATCCCTCTTGGCAACAGTGCTGCCAGGCCTCCAGTGGACCACTGTTTTAATCATTCCTCCTTTCCATCTACTGGTCTGGCCCTCCCTGCCCTCCCTCCAGCCTTCCCCACCATGGTGGATAACCACATCAGCCACAACTCAGGCATGGCCTACATGGGAGCTATGGAGCCCAAGCCCGTCTACAGCCAGCCCCCCCAGGTCACACCCTCCAGGTACTCCCCAGACCCACGTCACATGCTGGGGGAGGAAGACTTCACCAGGTCAGTACCATTTTTTGCTTGTATTTTTCTTTATTATCTCATTGTTCTACAGCACATAAATATTTTACAGGATGATATAGCTATGCAGTATAATTCACAAAAGGGGGAATTATATTTGACCAATAAGGCCCGGGGGGTGGTATATGGCCAATATACTATGAGCTGTTCTTATGTACGACGCAACGTGGAGTGCCTGAACACAGCCCTTAGCCGTGGTATATTGGCCATATATCACAAACCCCTGAGGTGCCTTATTGCTATTATAAACTGGTTACCAATGTAATTAGAGCAGTAAAAATAAATGCTTTGCCATACCTGTGGTATGCGGTCTGATATACCATGGCTGTCAGCCAATCAGCATTCAGGGCTCAAACCACCCAGTTTATAATATGTTGTTTACCATGTGAATGTAAGTTTTAAGAGTAGTTTTGACAATCCAGGGTTAGAGTCACTTTCTCGTGTCAAAATAGCACAGGGCCACCAGAGCGCAGTAAGAGAGCTTTTTGTTGTGAACTTTAGAATATTAATTATTTCATTTTGGTGTGGTGACCATTGCTTTACCTGGCGTTCCCCGGTGTTGTGGCTTTCTTTGGTGATATGTATGTAGATTGATGTAGTTTAGTGGGCCTCCAACAGTGTGGCAATGTGTTTGTCTCTGGTTGACTAGCTGGGCAAGGAGGGTTCAGTTTTGTCTGAGGTGGCAATGTATAGCCCAAATACCTCAAAGAAGCCCTCTCATCCCAAAGTCCCTCCTCCTTGTTCTGTCTTACGACCTCTTGGCCAAACACTGAAACAACATTCATAGAGCTTGATTTGAGAGCTCCAGAGTCACCTTAAAATCCCGAGCTATTGTGTGTGCATGTGCAATGTGTGGCAATGACTGTATGGTTCATGTGGGCGTGTGTTTATGTGTGTATCCGACTGTGTAGTTTTGCAATGTTTGTGTGTAGCAGTTTCTATATATGTGCATGTATGTATGTATGTATGCGTATTTGTCCTGTGTAATTGTCCCGTATACTGTACATGTGTGTTCTGTGTTTGTGTCCTACTCAAGCCCCATTCACTGTGATTTCTGTACTCCCCCACCAGGCCTGAACCTATTTACAGTGTCATCCACAAACAACCTGGGGACAGCGGGGTACCCCTGGGTCTCTACAGCGGGGGGATACCCCGGGACACAGGCTACTGTTCTGGCCAAGGCCCAGTCCCCTCCTCTGGCAGGTACTAACCCAGTGGCGTCGCTTGGTCCGCTTAGCTAATCTTACTAACTAGCTACAGCCCTGTGTTGTCCTACCTTCACCCGCCTCGCCACACCTGTATCTGGGCTTGGCAGTAGACTGTGGTGCCTGGAGACAGGGGAGAAGTGGTGATAGAGGGGGATCACCATGGCAAAGGTTTAGGGACATGGCTCCACTTTGAGACTAGAGGAGGAGGAGAGATGGCAGCAGATAGAAGAACAAAGGGATGAAGAGAAATGGAAGTTAGGAGGGAAAAGGAGGAAGGAGTGCTGTTTGAGCTGACAGAGCTCTCTTGTAAGGGAGGGTGTCCCATCTATGTCTGATAGAATCTATCGGTCTGCGTGTAACAGTCTATACATGTCTTACCTCCATGTCTGCTCCTGCTTTTAATGTTGGTGGTCATACTCACAGTATACATCTAGAAAAGCCTTTACAGTGCCCTGTGTCACTTTTGTAAGGTTGAAATAACCACAGCGGCTTCGATAATGATCTGCTTTGACTACCTGTCTAAGATGGATAACATCTGAAACAGCCCTCCCCCAAGTCAAGTGTGAAAGTGTTCTACCGGTATTGGTTTCATCCTTTGTTTTGTATATCCAGAGTTAATATTTAATCGTTGTTTTTCCTACACTGGCATGCTCCATTTTGACTTCACATCTAACCTCCATTTACTTATTGCTCGTGTTTCTAAACACCATTTTACATTAAGAGTAAAAAATACTATGTGCTAATAGTGTTAAATCATCAAACTGATCATAAATATGAATTAGAAACAGAAGCATTAGTACAGTCCTGAGCTGAGAGCAGCCCTAGCCTGAGCCGGCTGACTGAGTTATACCTGCCCTTCACAGAGACACACGTCTCCACAGGACCGCTCGCTGGCACAAGCTGCTCAATTCCATCTGGCAGGAGCCGAGTCTAACCAAGGCCCGAGTCCCCAGCCAAGCCACTGTCATTGTCCTAGCTTCCCTACTGAAAACCTCTACGGCAGATATATGGACAGAATGTCTGTTAGTGTGTGTCTGGCTTGTTTATGAGTGTGTATTTAATGTAATCTACCTGTCTCTGTGTGTGTAGAGTTGATTCGTTTTATGTGTTGTTGTCATATATTTGTGTTGCGTGTCCGCTGTCTGTCCTACCTCCCTCATCAATCACCATGTAGTCATGGATGAATGCCTTTGTTGCTCGTTGCATGCCACGGTATTTATGATTGTGTAGAGTATGCGTGCCTAATCTATGTCAGTGTGCATGGATGCCTGTGTTTGTGTGTGTGTGTGTACAGAACATGCCACCAGTGCCAGTGTGTGTGCATACAGTATATGCTTGCATGCAGGTGTGTGTGTAGACAGACTGAGGGGGTAAAGTGAACAGATCATTTTGGGAGGAGGTGTAACTGGAGGCTGTCACACACACACACACGCGCACGCGCAGCACAGCACAGGAATGTTTTGCCTGCTGCTGTCCTTATGTAAATATAAACACTGGGCTGTGGTTTTACCATAAATGTATTGGGAAGTGAGAGGCTTATCCAGCACGGGGCAGCAAATGAGGAGTGCCGGACATTCCTGCAGCTGTCGTGATTCATCTACACTCTGGGAAAACCAGGCCATGCACCCAGGTCCACCCCCCCCCCCACCCCCCTCCTCACAAAGGCAGCCCACGCTGCCAACATTAATCACATACACTGATCTACTCAGACATTTCCTCATAATGTGCTGACGCATAGACACACACACACACATTAATGTTGGCTCCCTCACGTTGCAATATAACTCATACACACACACATAAAGACACTTGTTGGTATACATTACATGCATACCCACCCAGACAACACACACATCAACACACATGCCCCTGGTCTACAAACACACACATGCCCCCGCTCTGTCCTCCAGGGCCTATACAGTATGGCAAGTCTGCTTCAAACCTAAACAGAAAGACGTTGTCACGGATGACATCATCCCAACAGACTTCAAGTCCAGTCAGACTAGATCAACGTCTAGATGCATCAGATTCCCTGCTGTCGGATAGGAGAGAGACCTCCCTGCAGCCCAGGAGGATTTGCATAGGATTTTATTCTCATGTTTTTTATTGGAAGATGATTATTCTAGTGTAAAGCGAGGGCTTCCCGAGGAGTGGAGCTAGACTCAGTCAGAGAGAGAGGACCGGAATTGTCTGCCCTGTGTCCATCTGCGACACCATGCGTCCCCCTCAGTGGTGCTGCCATCATCTCAGACACATTCACCTCTCCATCTGACACTACGACCTCCTCTCTGCATGGTGGAGGATATTCTGGAGACGGAGAACCTACGACACCATTCTGTCCTGAAACAACAGGCCCTAGATGAGGAGGGATACATGTGCCATTAAACCCCTACAACTCATCCAGAACGCCGCAGCCCGTCTGGTGTTCAACCTTCCCAAGTTCTCTCACGTCACCCCGCTCCTCCGCTCCCTCCACTGGCTTCCAGTTGAAGCTCGCATCCGCTACAAGACCATGGTGCTTGCCTACGGAGCTGTGAGGGGAACGGCACCTCAGTACCTCCAGGCTCTGATCAGGCCCTACACCCAAACAAGGGCACTGCGTTCATCCACCTCTGGCCTGCTCGCCTCCCTACCACTGAGGAAGTACAGTTCCCGCTCAGCCCAGTCAAAACTGTTCGCTGCTCTGGCCCCCCAATGGTGGAACAAACTCCCTCACGACGCCAGGACAGCGGAGTCAATCACCACCTTCCGGAGACACCTGAAACCCCACCTCTTTAAGGAATACCTAGGATAGGATAAAGTAATCCCTCTCACCCCCCCTCCCCCTTAAAAGATTTAGATGCACTACTGTTCCACTGGATGTCATAAGGTGAATGCACCAATTTGTAAGTCGCTCTGGATAAGAGCGTCTGCTAAATGATGTAAATGTAAATACATACCATGCTATGTGAAGTAGAGACCATTCTAAACAGCGGCCCAATCACCACGGTAACCAACGACCGACCCCTGGATCTAGAAGCCCTCATCCCAAATCACATGTTATTGTTAAAGTCGAAGCCTGACCTACCCCCTGCAACCTTTCAAAACAACTACCTGTACATCAGACGGCATTGGAAGCAAGTCCAGTACATGGCCGACACATATTTTGGAAGAGATGGACACAGGAGTACCTGCCAGTACCTGCAACAAAGTGAAACGCAGCTTTAGTGAAGGAGATGTGGTTCTGGTCATGGACCCCACTGCACCACGTAGTGCATGGATACTCGGAAAGGTTCTTGAGACCCAGCCTGATTCCAAGGGGTTAGTAGGTGCAGTACGCTTGAAAACAGGAACCAACATTATAGAAATGTAGAAATGTAGGCAAGTCAGTTAAGAACAAATTCTTATTTACAATGACGACCTAAACCGGCCAAACCCAGACGACGCTGGGCCAATTGTGCGCCACCCTATGGGACTCCCAATCGCAGCCGGTTGTGATACAGCCTAGATGGAAAGTGCATTCAAGTTCAGTAAAAGATTGAATCACTCTGTGTGACTGTGTTCGTCGACAGACTGTCTCCACCTCCTCAAAAGTCTCTCTAAATCCCTCTCATTATTTATTTCTCTCTCTCTCGATTTCACATTAAATACAATTGGGACTGGTGTGTAGGAGCCAAATAGGTCATTTTGTATATTTGCATGTTTTCAATTCATGATGCATGTCTGTTTTGTGTGTTTGCCATTAATCCCCTGTCAAGTGTGTGTGTACCCCCTCTACTGGCCAATGGAGAATACAGTTAAAAGGCATACATTCTCCAAGGCCTACTGGGAGTGACTGGAATGGCAGCACACAGTCTTTTGACCATACCAGACCATGTGTACCATGCTGTTTGTTTCTTTAGTTTAATGATCAGAATTAGTTTTGGTAGAATTGTGTACACTTTTGTACCCATGTATTATTATTTTTCAACTTGAATCAAACTCTGGACATTGGATTTGTCTGCGTCAAGACTAACATTTCACCACTCTCCATTGTGGCTAAATGACTAGAATGGAAATTGTATTGGGACAATTTTATTGGACAATTTAGCCACTACAGGAACCATATGCAGATATCTTAGTATACAGTATGTCACTTTTGTTTTTATAGGCTGTGTGACCTTTTATTTATCCAGGTTAATCTCGTTGAGATAAAATATATTTTTCAAGTGAGACCTAATGACGAGAATGGTGTTTGTTTTTGAGTGTGCGTCTTTGCTGACCAATACCACAACCTGAACTGTTTAGCTGGGCGCTATCAGAGAGTAAAGAATGCTATTGGCCAGAACTGTTTGCCCTGAGACTAGATACTGTAAACACAACAGGAATCTACAGAGCAGTGCAGCAGGTGAGCTAATCAATAACTTGGTGTTGTTCTTCCATTGTAAATGCGCTCAACCTTTGACTGGTAAGCTTTGAGAGCATCACAGGGATATATACACATTAGCAGCAAGCTTCTATGGCCCTTCTATGGCCACTGGAAACCATTCATAGATGGGGGAAAGATTAGAACAGGGTAATCATAGTTCAGGATCAGTTGAACGCCTGAGTTAGTCTAAACTGTTAATCATTCATTGCGCCTGGTTTATTCTTAGCCGCTCTGAGAGGCTTGAAATATCTTGAACCGTCTGTCGCCTTTTCCATGTCAAATTAGAATGAAATAATAGGTCTAGGAGGAGAGAGGCAGTGGCGGTAGAATCCACTGGAGAATGTGAAGGTGAAAACTAGAAGGACAAGAGAGCAGTCTTTCTTTCATCTATATATACCAGCCCTCCATACTTTGGGCTTGTGAGCCTGCTACAGAGAGAGAAAGAAAGGGAGCTAATGTTTAACACTGAGACTTGGTCTGTCTGTCTGCCTATGTTTGTGGAAAATGTTGGTCCGCAGTGTCCACCATTAATCAGCCAAGCAGAACCAATTACTGGGCTGAGGCGAGGGAGAGCCAGAGCAGAGTGCTGGGGCAGCGCGACCCGCTAAACCCCACATCTCCATTCAGAGCATTAGGACTGGGCTGCCTCAGCCTCTGCCAAAACACTGAGGGGAGGGGGATGGCTGGTTACAGAGAGGGAGAGGCAAAGCGAGAGAGGGAGAGAGAGAGAACAAGAGCCAGAGCGAGTGGGAGAGAGAGAGAATAAGATAGACAGGCCCATAGAGGCATGGAGAGAGGAGAGGGACAGGCATAGAGAGTAAAGGTTTTATAGCACCATAACGGTTTACATTCCTGGCGTGGATGAAAAAACAGGGGAAGGGGAGTCAGGTCCCAGAATTGCCCAAGCATTTTTTTCATGATTTTAGGATTCCATACATGTGCTGGCACAAAACACACACACACATTTACTTGAGAGCATCAGCACTCAAATAACTCAAACAGCATGTAGTCTGAAGGTCTTCCCATCAACATCCCACTCCCGCCGCCTTTTGCTGTGATACACAGCCCTCTGAGCCACACAAGGGAAGCCTGGGCAACAAAATGAGGAAGCTTGGAACGGGGGAACCTACCCTGGCTGTTTCCTGTAGGATGTGGTTCTGTTCTGTAGAGATGGCTCTGGTCTAGTCTGTGTGGGCGGGTGAGGTTTAAGTCTTGTCCTACTCCTCATCAGCAACAGAATGTAACAGCCAACAAAGTGGAACTGTATCTCATCACACAACATCCTGAGATTACGTCTGTACACAGCGAGCCTCAACCAGAGCTCCTCTCACAAGCAGGGCAAAGATAGAGAGTGGGGTCAGGGGACTTTGAGACGTTGCTTGGAGTTGACGTAATAATGTACCACAGTCAATAGCCACCATGTTTGCAGTGAACATCTCATCCTCCAGCTCACCCCAAGCGGCTGAGGAAGTGACTGTCATTCAGGAGCAAACACAGGATCCTCAGGTAACCATGGTGATGCATGTGTCTGAGTTGGAATGGTCCAATACTGTCTGGTCCGATGTGCGGGGTACAACGATCTTCTTGTGTCGCTGCATGCGGTTATTTTTAAGATGATCTCTCTCGTGTGCTACTCACGTTTGTTACTCCGTTGTGTATGTAAGGGTGATATTGTTTTTCAAAAAGGTATTCATCCTTCAGAAATATATATAGAAAGGAGCCTCTGCAAGGCAGAATTGTACATGGATGACAGAAAGAAAAGGAGAGTGTGTATGTGTGTGGTCAGTATGGGCTTATTACATCTCTGACTCATCCTCCCATGTGGGAACAAACCTAATGCAGTAATTGCAAAAAAGACTTGCCTACTATAGTTCCTGACTTTCACTGCCAAACAGGCTTTATTCACATGCTCTAATTTGAGACTATGGGCATGAATCTTAAATGTATAGACTCTCAATTGAGGAAATGTATAATTTAAGGGTATTGTAACAGTCCAGGATGTACTGATATGGGTTTTAGATCATGAGATATTTATGTAAGTACCATCCAATCATTGCTCTTCAGTCAAAGTGCCTTTCATTTATGTTATTAAACCTTTGTGAAACCATATAAAAACGTACCATGCCTCTTCATATGTTATAATAGAACAATCAGGGTTGTTTTCAGTCAGGACCTGAAACTAACGCTAGGAAAGTATGTATGCATTTGCTCCCATTGATGTAAAAAGGGTCTCTACAGCAACTTGGAGCACAGCCATTAGGGATTGAGTAGGAATTGTTATTGTGGACCGCAGGCTGAGTACTAGAGCGAAGACCACTAATGGGAACCATGTGGAGAGTTTTGTTGAGACGGGCTCTCTGTGTGTGTGTGTGTGTGTGTGTGTGTGTGTGTCAGCTTCTAGGGCATCTGCGGTGTGTCTTTGCCTTACAGTCTGAGGCATGTTCTCAGAAGTCTTTTGATGGTCCCTAGCAGTGGTTTGGCCTCTCCAGGATCCTCAGTCCAACACAGTCTGGAATTCAGCCTGCCTGATGATGACTCACAGCGGCTAAAGCTAAAACAGAGCTGCAGCAGGGGCAGTCAAGTGTGGGGCTGCTGCTCGGTGTGTGTGTGTGTGTTTCAGGGGGCAAATTGTTCATCCAAAGACGGCATGTCTTGGTGGGCCCTGTTGCGCCAAAGCATTGTTCGAGGTGAAGTCGAATCATAATCATGTTCTTCCTATAGGCCTATTACCAGTGTAGTTCAGCATATTTGAAAGTGCTGTCTGTATTTAATTTCCCCTTTCTCATTTTTTTCCCCGTTCCATTTGTGGAAAGGATGTTTATTACTTATTTGAATGCTGGGATTGTTTCCTCTGCAAAAGCATATGAAAGTGTTCACTTTCAAAAATGTATAGAAAGTACTACTCTTCAGGCTCCGCTGCAGCATATTCCAAGGATTGTATACTTACTGCAAAATGAGAGATGTATGTGTCACTTTTTCCAGAATACAAGAGAGTCCCATGTATGAACAAATGTTGGTGTGGGCTGTTTCCTAAACTGCCTCTGTCTCCCCTCTTGTCTTTTTGTCTTTCATCCCTTTTCCCTCTCTCTCCTCCCTCTTTTGCTCTTCGTCTCTTTCTCAACTTCTCTCTCTCCCATTTTCTCCCCTTATCTCCATTCTCACACTCTCCGTCTCTTTCCTGTGCTCCCAGTCCCGCCCTGCGCCCTGACGCTGTCGCTCTGTTTGGCAGGGAGCCGCGGAAGGTGCTGCTTCACAAGGGCTCCACAGGGCTGGGCTTCAACATCGTGGGCGGCGAGGATGGAGAGGGCATCTTTGTCTCATTCATCCTGGCTGGAGGACCAGCAGACCTGAGCGGGGAGCTGAGGAGGGGAGACCGCATCCTCTCGGTCAGTGGCTTATCGGTCCTCGCAACGAACGAACCAGCCAGCTAACCTGTGGCAGGGCTTACACATCTGAGATATTTGCTTAAAACATACTTACAGCAAGTTGCAAAGCTTCTACAGTAGTTAGTGCTTTGTCATAATGACATATATAGCTACAGCTGTACATGGTTTAGCACTGAAGATTTACCATCAAAGACTTGCCTTTACAAATAGACAATTTTAGCAATGTAGAGAGGAACAGTGCTGGTTTGTCCATTGACCTGGTAATCAAGGCTCCATGGCTGAGGTCCTGCCCTGTGCTGTGTGTCTCAGGTGAACGGGGTGAACCTGCGGAACGCCACACATGAGCAGGCAGCTGCAGCGCTGAAGCGGGCTGGCCAGACAGTCACCATCATTGCCCAGTACCGACCAGAAGGTAGGAGTTTCTCTCACTCACACACACACACACACCAAAAACCTTGGCCAAGCCAGTCACACGCACCATCGTGCACATGTTGATTTTGTCTGTGGACAGGTCGAAACACACATAAAACATTCATGGACATTTAGCTAGCTTGTGCTGCTAGTTAATTTGGCCTGGGAGATAAACATTGGGTTGTTATTTCACCTGAAATTTATATAGTTTTTTTTTTTTTGCTGGATCTTTGGTGAATTTTGACCGGTAGTCATACAAAATCATATGTTTCTCTACTTTGATGATTAATCCACAGATAAAATGGGAAACCTAGTTATCTTTCATTAATCTCTCCTCGCTTCATCTTTCAATCACCCACGTGGGTTAGTATGCTCGTGAAAACCAATGAGTAGATGGGAGAGGAGGAACTTGCAGAGCGTCGAGCAAGTTCTATTTTAGCATCTGGCTACGCAGACGCTCGAGCAGTTTGGAGGAAATTATTGAATAACATGTACACTGAACAAAAATGTGAACATGCAACAATTTCTAAGATTTTACTGAGATACAGTTCATATGAGGAAATCAGTCAAATAAGGAAATCAGTAAATTGGAATAAATTCATTAGGCCCTAATCTATGGATTTCACATGACTGGGGATACAAGATATGCATATGTTGGTCACATATACCTTAAAAAATAGGTCGGGTAGGGGCATGGATCAGAAAACCAGTCAGTATCTGGTGTGACCACTATTTGCCTCATGCAGCGCGACACATCTCCTTCGCATAAGCGAGCCTCCCAAGTGGCGCAGTGGTCGAAGGCACTGCATCACTACAGACCCGGGGTCGTTCCCAGGCTGTGTTCGGGAGTCCCATAGGGCGGCGCACAATTGGCCCAGCATTGTCCGGGTTAGGGAAGGGTTTGTCTGGGGGGGCTTTACTTGGGTCATCGCGCTCTAGCGACTCCTTGTGGCAGGCCGGGTGCCTGCAGCCTGACCCCGGTCATCAGTTGAATGGTGTTTCCTCCGACAGATTGGTGTGGCTGGCTTCCAGGTTGAGACAAGATTGAAATTGGGTTAAAAAAAAAGAGGTAAAACACTAAAAATAAATAAAATAATTATTGATCAAGCTGTTGATTGTGGCCTGTAGAATGTTGTCCCACTCTTCAATGGCTGTGCGAAGTTGCTGGATATTGGTGGGAAATGGAACACGCGGTTGCACACGTCGGTCCAGAGCATCCCAAACATTGTGGCATGTTTGGGGAGTATGCAGGCCATGGAAGAACTGGGCCATTTTCAGCTTCTAGGAATTGTGTATAGATCCTTGCAACATGGGGCCATGCATTAACATGCTGAAACATGAGGTGATGGGGATGGATGGATGGCACGATAATGGGCCTCAGGATCTCATAACGGTATCTCTTTGCATTCAAATTGCCATCGATAAAATACAATTGTGTTTGTTGTCCGCAGCTTATGCCTGCCCATACCATAACCCCAATACCACGGGGCACTCTGTTCACAACGTTGACATCAGCAAACCGCTCGTCCTCACGACGCCATACACGTCATCTGAAATCTGCCCGATACAGTTGAAACTGGGATTCCACCATGAAGAGCACACTTCTCCAGTGTGCCAGTGGCCATCGAAGGTGAGAATGTTCCCACTGAAGTCGGTTACGACTCCTAACTGCAGTCAGGTAAAGACCCTGGTGAGGATGCAGATGGGCTTCCCTGAGACAGTTTGTACAGAAATTCTTCAGTTGTGCAAACCCACAGTTTCATCAACTGTCCAGGTGGCTGGTCTCAGACGATTCCGCAGTTGAATAAGCCCGGATGTGGAGGTCCTGGCGTGGTTACACGTGGTCTGCGGTTGTCTGGTCGGTTGGACGTACTGCCAAATTTGCTACAACAATGTTGGAGGTGGCTTGTGGTAGAGAAATTAACATTCAATTCTCTGGCAACAACTCTGGTGGACATTCCTGCTGTCAGCATGCCAATTGCACGCTCCCTCAAAATTTGAGACATCGGTGGCATTGTGTTGTGCGACAAAACTGCACATTTTAGAGTGGCCTTTTATTGTCCCAAGCACAAGGTGCACCTGTGTGTTAATCATGCTGTTTAATCAGCTTCTTGATATGCCACACCTGTCAGGTGGATGGATTATTTTGGCAAAGCAGAAATGCTCATGGAACAGGGATGTAAAGAAATTTGTGCACAACATTTCAGAGAAATAAGCTTTTTGTGTATATGGAACATTTCTGGAATCTTTTATTTCAGCTCATGAAACATGGGACCAACAATTTGCATGTTGCGTTTATATTTTTGTTAAGTATATGTGTACATTTATTTTTCATCACTTGCTCACACAACGTGTCTGGTCTAGTCAGGGTGTAACCCACATACTTTACATTTTAGTCGCTGTCATCCAAAGCAACCTCAAGTCAGTTTATGTGCAGTAGGGGGCTGCTGAGCAACTCCACAAACAGCTCATTCTTGCTTCTACTTCCAAAGTCATCTTGATCTTTATGTTGTGGAACAGATGTGCTGAATAATCATCTTGGTCTTACTGAAGACTGAGTTACATGAGGGGCATACAGGTGGTCTAGTTAAGCAAACCAGCGCTTACAGTATTTGTATTTCTTACTTTAAAGTGTAGACCTACTAATATAAATATATACTCAACAAAAATATAAATGCAACATGCTACAATTTCAAATGTTTTACTGAGTTAGTTCATGTAAGGAAATCAGTCAATTGACATAAATTAATGATGGCCTAATCTATGGATTTCACGACTGGGGATACAGTATTGCGTCTGTTGGTCACAGGTAGGGGTGTGGATCAGAGAAGCAGTTAGTATCTGGTGTGACCACTATTTTCTTCATGCAGCGGGACACATCTCCTTTGCATAGTTGATCAGGCTGTTGATTGGAGCCTGTGGAATGCTGTCCAACTTCTCTTCAATGTCTGTGCGAAGTTTCTGGATGTTGGCGGGAACTGGAACATGTTGTCGTACACATCAATCCAGAGCATTCCAGACATGCTCAATGGGTGACATGTCTGAGTATGCAGGCCATGGAAGAACTGGGACATTTTCAGCTTCCAGGAATTGTGTACAGATCCTTGTGACATGGGGCCATGCATTATCACGCTGAAACATTAGGCGATGGCGGCAGATGAATAGCACGACAATGGGCCTCAGGGTTTCGTCACGGTATCGCTGTGCATTCAAATTGCCATCGATAAAATGCAATTGTGTTTGTTGTCCGTAGCTTCTGCCTGCCTATACCATAATAACCCCACTGTCACCATGGGACAGTGTCCCCAACGTTGACATCAGCAAACCGCTCGCCCACAGGACGCCATACACGTGGTCTGCGGTTGTGAGGCCTGTTGGACGCACTGCCAAATAATCTAAAATTACTTTGGAGGTGGTTTATGGTAGAGAAATTCACATTAAATTCTCTGGCAACAACTCTGGTGAAAAAATAAAAACGTAAAGGGGGATGCCTAGCCAGTTGTACAACTGAATGCATTCAACAGTCTTCCGCATTTAACCCAAAGGTGTGGACCTTCCTGCAGTCAGCATGCCAATTGCAAACTCCCTCAAAACTTGAGACATATTTGGCATTGTGTTGTGTGACAACATTTTAGAGTGGCCTTTTATTTTCCCCAGCACAAGGTGCACCTGTGTAATGATCATGCCGTTTAATCCGCTTCTTGATATGCCACACCTATCAGGTGGATGGATTATCTTGGCAAATGAGAAATGCTCACTAACAGGGACGTAAATAAATTTGTGCACAAAATTAGAGAGATATAAGATTTGTGTGTATGGAACATTTCTGGGATTATTTGTTTCAGCTCATGAAACATGGGACCAACACTTTACATGTTGCGTTTATATTTTTGTTCAGTGTACACTATAGTAAAACCAATGTTTCAGAACCACGTGACATGTAAAAGAAACGTGTCCAAATATGTTTAAACTACTGCAGTGCTATAAGCTTGACAACATGCAGCCCTTACCTGGTCTGGTTTTGTTATCTTGAAGAGAGTCTGGTTTGCAAATGAGGACAGTAATAGAGCGTTGTGTGATTGGCTGCTTGTGGCGGGATTCAGATTCCGCTTACATTCGCTGTACATCCAGGGTGAAGTGTAGAGCCAATTGCAAGTCGGGTAACCGAAGGGCTGTGTTGTCCTTTCCCCTATTTCAAGTCCAAGCCCCTGTGTGCAGTGTATCCGTCTTTGTGGTCACTGTACTCGGGAAGGAACAAGGAAACCGGAGTGAGGGCCGGCAGAAGGACGCGAACATAAATACAGAGCGTGCGCAAGGAAATAGCTAGCCTGCTAATAACGTAGTAGGGGAAGAAAGGAAAAGGTGGAAAAACAGGAACTTTCTCGGCATCACCCAAATGTGGAGGGGGGATGGGCATTAATATACCACGGGCTGTGAAGTAACACAGAATTGCACCGAAAAGAGGTGAGGAAATGAACAGGAATAACTTTTCTCTCGTAAATAATACACTGGCATTTCATTGGAACCAGGCACACACGTTGTCGGTACGTGTCTTTTGTTATCGTCTTGCAACCTTTCTGAGTCGGTTAACGACAGTAACTTGCCATTATAGCTAGGTATGGTTTTCTGTTGCCCATCCAAATTGCGTGGTAAACTCAATTGATTAGCTAAGCCTCCTACGTGGATTAGTTCCTGTTTTCCCCCTTTGGTAAATGCTATTCTTAGCTAAGGCCGATGCAAGGGTCAGTGTGGAATTAGCTAGATACAAACTAATGTAACATTAGATTATATGCCGCTAAATTACTTTAGCTAGCAATGTACCCTCGGCTCGCCAGCTTCCACCAAAGGTAGATACCTAATTTAGCTGGCTAGTTCATTAATTTAACTACCTGGTTAGTTAGCCAGATGAATTAACAGACGCAGTCTAGCTTGTTGGCTGTGTCAAGAGGGTAGCCAAAAGTGTTACTGTAGGTAGACTTATTCGTCAGCTAGGTACAATTATAGCGCAAGCGCTTGTAATGTCCAAGTAGAGCCACAGGACATATCTAAATTACTGCTGTTCTTATTGATTTGTAGACACGAAAGGCATATTTGCTCATTGGCAGAAAAGATAGGTTCGTTTTTAAAAATGATTTTATTGCCCAGTCCAGGGACCATACAGTATGTTAGCAAAAAAGTAACGTCTTCTCAACGTTTACAAATGAACCGATTTGGTAGACGTTATTTTGACCTCCAGAACTCATTGGAGGAAGATTCAACTAACTAACGCTCTACTACCTACGAGAAATGTTACAAAGCTAATGTTCTAACGTTAGTTCAACACATTTTTCCGTTAATAATTTCCTGAAATTCTATGCATTTTGCCATGGCTAGTGCTGTTTTGTTTGGCTCATATTAGCCTATAACAATGTTCGCATTTCTCAGTGTTGTAGTCGAGTCCCTTTGGCAGAAGTCCAAGTACCAGCCTACTTTATTTTATAGACCTAAGAACGTCAAACTATGCGCACTCTTCAATAGGACAGAATGCCCTGCGTTGTGATTCTGGATAGCTAGCAACAATGACAAGAAACTGGGGAATTCTAAGTGACTCGTTTGTTCGTTTTTCCTTGTTCTTGATACCACGTCTTGTTTTGATTCATGTCTATGCAAAAAATTCGCTGGCTAACCATCAACTGATGTACTTGAGACGTGCTCATTGTGCAACTTTATTTATGTTTTCAATAAACATTGGGACACGCAATAAGGTTTTACATGTCAACAAGCTAAGCTTGTTGTTAAGATTTGCACGTTGCAAATCCAAGTCAGGAGAAGTTGAGTCGCCAATGGGCGAGTCATGAAAATCGTGACTCAACTACAACACTTATTTTAAAATATATATTTTCTGCATGCTTTCTATCTGGTATAGCCTATCTGGCTGGCATGAAAATGAACCATGGAAAAAGCATCCTCCATTTGCTATTTAAGTGTAGGTGTATTTGTCCTCTGCCCCTGTTTGGAGACAGGTGCATGGTAATGGTCCATTCTAAATCAAAATAATATATGTAAAGATGAGCTTAAATCAAGAATAGTCTGATGGGTGACCATATTAGCCTATCACTTGTGATTTGTTTCTTGCCTTACTCTGGTCATCAATGTCTTTTTTTTGTTCTTTCTTTTTTGAATCCTAGTCGCACACCTCATGTAGCCTAGTGTAACAGTATAACTTTAAACCGTCCCCTCGCCCATACCCGGGAACCAGGGACCCTCTGCACACATCAACAACTGACACCCACGGAGCATCGTTACCCATCGCTCCACAAAAGAGCGATGGGTAACAAAAGCCGCGGCCCTTGCAGAGCAAGGGGAACTACTACTTCAAGGTCTCAGAGCAAGTGACGTCACCGATTGAAACGCTATTTAGCGCGCACTGCTAACTAAGCTAGCCGTTTCACATCCGTTACACTAGCTCATAGGCCTATATGTTTTGATAAGGTTTGTAATCTCAACAAAAGTGGCCAAATAACTTCTTAAAATTAAGCACATTAATCCGCTTTACAAGGGGTGTAGAGCCTAACTGACATTCATAAGCAGCGAGTGAGTGAGTTTCAAGTTTGGGGAAGAAAGTGTTCACCATTAAAATGCACCTTTTATTATAAAATCATTACATGCATAATCACATTTGCGGCCACTTTTGATAATGGTGTTTTCCTGCTAATGGTATATTTGCTCTTAAAGCCTACTGCCGTGTGCGCATTGCTGTGCTTATAATGTGAAGAAATAAACTATTAGGCTATCAACATTTTAAGCTAAACGTTCTGATATGCTCCGTCATCCTCAATTGCGTAAAAAATAAAGGGTTTTTGATGCTAGTGGTTGTATTAATTTGGGATCTATTGCATCCCACAATTGTCCCAGACTATGTTTGGAATATTTATTTCTCGCACAGAATAGAATAGATTTACTTTTGTACTACGGGGGATAGTAGATTGACTACTAGTAGATTTTCTGTTTGTCAGTCCTACTCATCTTGTTGGCTGACGAAATGTAAATGTGGACACGTGCATTTGGATAAGGACACGTGCAGTTGCGTCTGTGATGTCTGTCTTCACTTGTAGCCTGTGAGAGAACCGATCACATGTGAGTGAGAGAACCGATCACATGTGAGTGAGAGAACCGATCACATGTGAGTGAGAGAACCGATCACATGTGAGTGAGAGAACCGATCACATGTGAGTGAGAGAACCGATCACATGTGAGTGAGAGGGGCTTCAGAGCACTCAGGGAGAATTCAATTATTATATTTACCCCAAAGGCACAATGGCATGAATTTTTTTTAGGCGTCATTACAGCCACACAAAGGGGATGCCGCTGGGAAATTCGAGGCATTATTAAGTGCTTGTCAAATTGTGAATGAGAAGGGCCTCTCGAGTGGGGCAGTGGTCTAAGGCACTGCATCGAAAAATTGGCCCAGCGTCGTCCAGGTAGGGTAGTGTTTGGCCGGCTGGGTTGTCCTTGTCCCATCGCACTCTAGTGGCTCCTGTAGTGGGCCGGGCACACGGACACTGTCGTAAGGTGTTTCCTCCGAAACATTGGTGCGGCTGGTTTCCAGGGTAAGCGGGCATTGTGTCAAGAAGTAGTGCGGGGTTGTGTTTCGGAGGACGCATGGCTCTCGACCTTCGCCTCTCCTGAGTCCGTACGGGAGTTGCAGCGATGGGACAAGACTGTAACTACCAATTGGGGAGAGAAAGGGGTAAAAAATAAAATAATTGTGAATGAGAGACTGACGTGTGTACAGCCTGCGCAAAAAATGCCTTTCAAACAACTTTTTTCGAATCTTCATTAGTTGCATCCTTACAATGTATTAAAAATCTAAATGTGTAGCCCAACTCTTGTAGAACAACTAAAGTTACATTAAGAATTCTAAGCATATAGGAGTACCTATTTTTTTTTATTTTTTGTTAACCGCTCAACACAGAATAGCCACATGCACACTCCCTCAAATCATTTGGAGAAAATATCCTTTATTTTATTCAGCTTTGTTCAATTGTATTCTTCATACTATGAAGGAATACGGTGCCTCGGAATTCTAATCAAATTGTGTTTCCTAAATGAGCTAGTGTAGCCCACAGCCATGTGGTATTGCCAGATCAGGACCTAACATAAGGAAGTCTGAGTATGCTATTCTGTTCTTATGAAGAAAATGTCATCTTTCATATCATTTTTCTTTAAACCTGTCTAAAATATTATAATTGATTTATTGTGAAGGTGTAGGCTGTGTTACATAGTTTTGTTAGACTTGGTCTGCGTCAGTGGCTTGTAGGCTGTGTGGAAGCCAGGAGATACTAAATGTGCATGTTAATTAACGGTCAATCACCGGCTGATTTTAAATTTAATGGCGGCCACAGCCCCAATGGCTGTAATTTCCCTCCATATTAAAGGGATAGTTCGAGATTTTGGCAATGAAGCATTTTATCTACTTCCCCAGAGTCGATTGATCAAGAACAGCTAGCAATATCTTAATCACATTTTCCATATTGTATGTAAAATGCCTCAAGGCTTGTCAATACAATAGTGCCTTTTGTAGTATTGTGCTTTTACTGTTAGACAATGAAGGACACTCACAAATCAATATTTGTTGAAGGGCTGGCAGTACTTAACCAGCCCTAAACAATGAGACGACTGTTGGCAAATTGACCTCCGCTCCAGGGCCTGTTGCACCAGTTGGTCGTAGTTGGGTCGTTACATCCAACATAAAATTCGCTATATGTCGGACTTGAAAAATTATACCTGTTACTCCACCTGGGAGTAAGCCCTTCTATGAGCTACACCTGGGTGTATATTCTACGCCTAGTCGGTAGCAGGCGTAGGGTGTTCATTTGGGACTATCCTCATCATGATACCCACAGGAAATGAGTTTTGTGTTCATATTACACAACCTCAGCGGGTAGGCTGGTAGAGACATAAAGCAGTCAGCATTTCAACAACATTTTGTTTGATTAAATCATTTATATTCTGTAACTTGACCTAGAATGAAATACAAATGAAATGGAAAAATGAATTTGCCTTTGAGTACATTTTTTGAAACACGAGTTTGGACAGTCTGTGGCTTCAGGCTATTGGGACAAAATCAATTAGGGCCTATTTGTATAGATAATAGAACAACACTGAATGAAATGTTCAGTTTTTAAAGTAAAAGTAAAATATTTGTTGGTTATAAATACTTTGCTACGATGACACACTTATCTACCCACCTCGGTCCTTTCTTTTAGCATGTTCACGAAGTAATAAGTACACCATGCTTTTGGGATACGTGTCTTTTCATATTCCACAATACGTCTTTAGTTGTGGACTCTACATCACCGCACTCCCTCTTGCTCTTTGTCCTCATCTTTGTAAGTCATCTTGATTTAGCACCTGTGTGTTTGATCAGTTTCTTTATGAAAATATTTAGCTAACTCCATGACAGTAGCTAAAGCAAGGTGCAATACCAGCACACAAGTAAACTACAAATGCATGCTGGGCTGCACATGCCCTGAGCTCCTGAAGTGAGCACTATTGGAGCGACACTCCCATCTTTGGGAATCTCGCTCCACACTCCAGCCAGATTGGGCACGCTCCTCGTGTCAGCTCCGCTCACTTACTCTGGCCTACAGACGGAGATTCGGTGAAACAAAATCAGACAATTGGTCAAGATATAGGCTTGACCAAGAGCAAAATAATCCCCTTTTTTTAATACTGGGCTACATAGCTAACACGCTTGCAAAATGTTTTGATCAGTGCTAATAGATGAGCAAACTAGACTAAAGATTGTCATCATGAGCATTCGCCTCAATTTAAAGTTACTGCAAGCTCTACAGAGATGCATTTGGAACGTAGTGTGGTGTTGCAATGTCGTTTTCTGTCACAAAAAGTCCGGCTCCTTGTAATATGCTCCAACATTCTATTTACTTTTGCACTACCTGAAAATTGAGACGTGCCATATCATACCTTCCAGAGCTATCGGGCAGTGTTTTCACTTGGTTCTTTGATCTGATCTATAGGCTGTTCATCAAAGTAGGTTATTTTGCATTGATAACCAAATATAATCTCAGCGACCGTTCAACCAGTAAACCGAACAAGAAGAATCCACCCAAAAAGGTATTTTGTTTGAATTTAATCATTAGTGATTCCAGGTAGGGCTGGGCGATATATCAATTGCATTTTATTATTTAAAATTTGTTTTAGAAGCAATGTTCCAAATGCCTGTATCACAAGAATCAAGGTTTTTATGAGTGTTCTATCTCTTTTTGGTCTCGTTTCCTTCTGTACTGTGTACACTGTGTACCTTCCCACTCGCACACAGACACCAAGCCCCTCCCCCTGCCACTCGCAACAAAGGTGAAAGATAACTTCTTCCTCTCTGACAATAAGCAGTTTAAACTCTATTTCCATTTCAGGTTTGTTCCAACAGAATCAGTTATTGACACCGAAACGCTTAGAGACGCTATTGTACTGTGATAGAACAGCACTTCAGTTTCTACCGATACTCTTTCTCAACTCCCAAAATGTAGAACAGACCCTATTAAAAATGAGAGTATCAATGAACGGGTGGGAAGTTTCTGTCGTGCGCGACATCGTAATACCAAGTACCGCTAGCAGCATTTTAGCCACAGACTGTTATGTGCTAGCGGTATAGTCTGTTTTTATGAGTGTGCAATGATCATAAAGACTAATTTAAATCAGGAATAGGCAACTTGTTTTCATTAGGAGAAATAAGCATCTTATCCAGGAAAACCACTTGATTTCAATATATTAACAAAGTGAACAGGCTATGTTGCTCAAACAGTTGGTGACGGACAGGAGGGTCTATTCATAACAGTTCTACCTTGGTAGCAAGCAAATAGATCCGAGTTGGCTAGGCTTGAAATATAAAGATTAGCTGGCTACTCACTAGCATGTGGGCTTGTGCCTGAGATATTGTTTGAGACCTGTGTTAATTTTCTATAATGCCTGCTACAAGAAGTTGGTCGTTATTAGTGGATGTACATGGTTCTGATACATATATATATATATGTATATATATGTATGTAACTTTCCATAGACTAAGTTGAAAGGCAGATCAGTGGTTATTGCAGAAAAAGCAGGTTCAACTATTTTGATGAATTAATGAAAGTATTAGTGGGTCTTGTACCTTTTAGCCTAGGTATAATTTACCCTTTAATTGTGCAACAAAGCTTTATTTAGAGAACATATACAAAATGTATAATTAGATGTATCGTGATATCGGCCGTAAGTTTGAAAGACTGGATATGATTTCTAGGCCTTATCGCCCAGCCCTAAGGTGAATGCATTGAGTTATTGAACTTGTTTTGGCTGATTTCATGGGGCTACAGAGCTGTTTCCCTTCCATTTGGGACTTATTTTATTGTACTGCTAAATGACTTAAATGTAAATGTACTGATCAACAACAATAGCGTGAAAGTAGCTTGTTTTCTAAGAAATGTGTGCCGTCTCTTTTACCCAATGATGTCATTAGGTGGCCAGTTTACGAGGCAAAAAAGTTTGAGACAATAGCTAACCGTTGTGAGAGTTGCCAAATAAGTGAATGTTTTTGGTGGCAATCAGCTTTGAAATCAGCACATTTTGCATTATGTACTAGGGTAGTGAATTGACGTTAGCTGTCAGCTTGCAAGGAAAGTTAGCGGTAGCTTCCAGCTTTGTATGCTATCTACATTTACATTTAAGTCATTTAGCAGACGCTCTTATCCAGAGCGACTTACAAATTGGTGCATTCACCTTATGACATCCAGTGGAACAGTAGTGCATCTAAATCTTTTAAGGGGGGTGAGAGGGATTACTTTATCCTATCCTAAGTATTCCTGAAAGAGGTGGGGTTTCAGGTGTCTCCGGAAGGTGGTGATTGACTCCGCTGTCCTGGCGTCGTGAGGGAGTTTGTTCCACCATTGGGGGGCCAGAGCAGCGAACAGTTTTGACTGGGCTGAGCGGGAACTGTACTTCCTCAGTGGTAGGGAGGCGAGCAGGCCAGAGGTGGATGAATATCTAATTGCATTATAAAGTGTTCTAACCTGTATGGACATGGTTTTGCGAAACGTTACGTTTCAAAATGTCTACATGCCGTGTCGCATTATTCAAGTGTGTTAACTTCTGTGCAGCATGAGTGGGGAGCTAACATAATGTATCCCAGACTCCCAGTGCAGGATAGCAATGAGTAAGTGGACCAGGCACGGTGCGCTATAATAAGGGGTCGGCTGCGCTGATAGACAGGCTTGATCCGTGAGACACATTTGACAATGTATCGAGAAAAAAATGGCACATTCTAGTACTGAACCGTTTTTCATGTTCTAGTATGAAAAAAAAGTAATGTTTTGGTATACCGTGCTACACTAATTGGGCTTATATGGTTTCTATCTACTTTTGAAAATAATTTGTGAAATATTGGGTTTCTACATTGTGTAAAAGCACTATATTCCCATTGAGATGCATTACATAGAAAATTGCACACTCTTTAAAATATCAGGTTTGTGATGACAGGCAAGAGATCTGTCATTCATTGCTATCTATGATCATTTATCTCCTGGAGAGGAAATCCCTTTTTCCTTTCTTTCTGTGCCCCCTAATGTTACCAGGTTGTTAGCTAGCTAGCCAATGATGTAGCATGACTTAACAAAGTGCCAACATGGTTAACGACCCGTGAGTAGTTTTAGAAGGCCCACGACATGGTGAGCCTTCTAAATGAATGAATGTAAAATGCGGTCTCGGCAATCCGCTATAGGAAGATAAAAATGTTGTGCCTGTAATATGGGTCAGATCTTGTAACCTGGTTGAACTAGCAGTGACAACGGCTCGCTTTAGTAATGGTGCAACCATGACTTTTTCTCTAGGGCACTCGGAAACAATGTTACATCGAAGCCTTATCCTTACAACAAATATTATCTGGATGATTTTTTTGCTAGTTGCACAGTGCTCCCAAAATAAAACTCCTGGTCGCACAGGAAAATATTTTGTTGCATATGTGATTGGGGTGTAACTGTTCACCAAACCCACTGTTCGCTGCGAAAATGAAATGTCATTCACTATGTTCAGCATTCACCATGTTCCTTGCATTGTCTGTGTGACGGGATTGTTATGTTGGACCTCAAGTTTCCACTTTGTTGCGTTTTGTAAACGTTGGAATTGACCAGTTAAGTCTTAAATACCAGTTGGATACAGTCATTTGATTTGAACTCCTTGCGAAATGATGTTGGCAAATGGCCAACAAGCTGTGTCAACCATAAACTAAAAGTACAGCTATATCATGCTTGTAAGCAAATTATTCCGTTCAAAAACCACATTAATAGATAAATGCAATAAAATATTTATACAAGTCTCACTGCCAAAAATGCTGTTCTAGAGGCCCTTTTCTTAGTAGTTGATGTCAGAGGTCACCATGTGGGAGAAGTGGGTGCTCAGGATGATAGACGAGTTTCCCACTAGTAATTATTAGTTTGAGGGACCGTTCAAGTGGATTTTTCAGTTGCATGTGGTAAATTCCCACTTTCTACTTGCTCACCAACGCACCATGACACTGCCTCCTTCAGTGCCAGATGCACACTTGTGACTCTCATAATAGTAATGTGATGGGTTGTCACTGTTAAAGGTTCAAGGCAGCTGTTTTTTTTTCTCAATATCAAATCATTTCTGGGTGTTAAGTACCTTATTGGAAGTGGGGAGGGGACAACTGTAAACTAGCTTTTATTGGCAGAGGTTTGGAATTCTTATTGGTCTAACTAATTTACCGCCTGGTGATTGTACCAGGCAGAACAAAACTCCATTCCACCAAAACAGGCTGAAATTTCAGGAGGCCTTTTCAAACAGGTCTTACACTAAAAGGGCATTCGCAGCATTTTCACAATTGCACAGTATTATTCAAATCGTATAGTGTGGAAATGTGTATATATATATTTTCTTTTTTTTAAGAAACCAGTTTTAGACTTCACTGGCCTTTTTATGTAAGCGCAACACAGGGTGCATTAGCCAATTCATTGAATGCTTTATCTTGCTAATATAGGGTGGGTACTTCCTGTTTGCTGAAATTGGTGCAAGAGAGAAGTTCGTATAGTGACCCAAGCACTTTCACGAGGTGCTGGAACCCCCTATTCTCAACCCCTGAGAATGGGCGCAAATCCACGGCTGTAAACCAAAAACTGCATATAAACAAAATAGCAAAATAATTTCTTTGGTCAGAACCGGCTACCAAGGGCTACTTGAATGCATAGGGGAGCCAGTGTTTCTTTACGTTTCTGTCTTGCTCTGATATACTGGGGTGACGTCAGCGTATATGTCAACATATTTGAAATGTTGGCAGCTGCATAGGCTGTTTTCTTTGTGTGGCGACATAATGTTAACATTTTATCCACAACTCTGTCCATCGCTGTTGTAATCTACTTGGAAGCCAATGATGGAGGATCTTCCAATTCTGGTTTATCAACCCCACCACTCGCCATCGTACAGAACTAGTTTCCGGCTGCGCCTCACAAATGCCAGTTTGAAATGTGCCAATTCGAATTTTGATTACAACGTGCGCATAGGCTGCTGTAATTTTAACAGAATAGCCTGAAAAGTTTTCAGGTCAGATTTACTCGCGGCATTGGCCTACAACACTGCATAGTTATCCTATAAGCCTAGTGTTTTTATTTGATTAATATTTATGTATTCATTTTGGCGCACAACACTTACTGAACCGAGGTCCTTGGATCGAATACCTGTACCATCAAATGTTATTTGTCACATGCTCCGAATACAACAGGTAGACCTTACTGTGAAATGCTTACTTTACAAGCCCCTAACCAAAGATAATATTTACTAAATAAACTAAAGTGAGAGAAAAAAACATTAAAATAAAATAAAACGAACACTAAAATAATGAGGCTATACAAAGGGCGTACTAATTCAATGTGTGTGGGTACAGGTTAGTCGAGGTCATTTGTACATATATGTAGGGGCAAGGTAACTATGCATTGATAATAAACAGCAAGTAGCAACAGTGTAAAAACACCCCTAATATGTGACCAAATTGGACACACTAGAGCCCTGAACATGCCTCACAAACTTGGTAACTGACATGAGGTAACAGGTCAGTAATGGGCGCTGCTTAGCAACCATTATCAGTAGCTCCAGATGGCGCCGGAGAGGATGGCTGCTGTTTCATGGGCTCTTAACCAACCGTGCTATTTTATTTTTTTGCATTTTCTGTAACTTATTTTGTACCTAATGCTGCTGCTACAATCTCACTTATGACCGAAAAGAGCTTCTGGAAATCAGAACAGCGATTACTCACCTTGATCTGGATGAATAATTTATCTTTAATGAGAGGGAATTACTCCAGAGACAAGAACCTTATCCCCGTCATTCACAGGAGAAAGAGACAAAAAAGATATCGCGGAAAGTGAACGGGGTGCCTAGTGAGGATCCGCCAACGAGTGGCTAATCTGCCCTTTCCATCCGTACTACAGGCAATCGCTGGAAAATAAATTAGATGAGCTAAAAGCACGTATATCCTACCAACAGGACATTAACTGTAATATCTTTTCACCGAGTTGTGGCTGAACGACAACAAGAATAACATACAGCTGGGGGGGGGGGTTATACACTGCATCAGCAGGATAGAACAGCAGCCTCTGGTATGACAAGTGGTGATGGTCTATGTATATTTGTAAACAACAGCTGGTGCACAATATCTACGGAAGTCTCAAAGTTTTGCTTGCCTGAGGTAGTGTGGTCTACAGCTTATCATGAGATACACCATCTACCTAGAGGGTTTATCTGTATTTTTCATAGTGCCAGCGTCGGTCTGTAGACAGCTAAGACCGCACTCAATGAACTGTGTAAGGCCATAAGCAAACAGGAAAACGCTCATCCGGAGGTGGCTCTCCTAGTGGCCGGGGACTTTAATGCAGGGAAACTTAAATCTGTTTTACCTCATTTCTATCGGCATGTTAAATGTGCTGCCAGATGGGTAAAAACTCTAGACCACCTATACTGCAAACACACAGACACATACAAAGCTCTCCCTCGTCCTCCATTTGGCAAATCTGACTAATTCTATCCGCCTGATTTCTGCTTACAAGCAAAAATTAAAGCATGATTCACCAGTGACTTGGTCAATAAAAAAGTGGTCAGATGAAGTAGAGGCTAAGCTACAGGACTGTATTGCTAGCACAGACTGGAATATGTTCTGGGATTCTTCCTATGGCATTGAGGAGTACACCACATCAGTCATTGGCTTCATCAATAAGTGCATCGATGACGTCATCCCCACAGTGACTGTACGAACATACCCCAACCAGAAGCCATGGATTACAGGCAACATTCTCACTGAGCTAAAGGGTAGAGCTGCCACTTTCAAGGAGCTGGACTCTAACCCGGCAGCTTATAAGAAATCCTGCTATGCCCTCCGACGAACCATCAAACAGACAAAGCATCAATATATGACTAAGATCGACTCATACTACATCAGCTCTGACGCTCGTCGGATGTGGCAGGGCTTGCAAACTATTAGACTACAAAGGGTAGTACAGCCGAGAGCTGCCCAGTGACACAAGCCTACCAGACGAGCTAAATTACTTCTATGCTCGCATCGAGGCAAGTAACACTGAAACATGCATGAGAGCACCAGCTGTCCAAATGACTGTGTGATCATGCTCTCCGCAGCCAATGTGAGTAAAACCTTGAAACAGGTCAACATACACAAGGCCGCAGGGCCAGAAGGATTACGTTCACGTGTACTCCGAGCATACGCTGACCAACTGGCAAGTGTCTTCACTGACAGTTTCAACCTGTCCCTGACTATGTAATACCAACATGTTTCAAGCAGACAACCATAGTGTTTTGGGCACAGGGACTAAGTTAACTGGCCTAAATGACTACCGACCCATAGCACTCGCATCTGTAGCCGTGAAGTGCTTTGAAAGGCAGGTCATGGCTCGCATCATCACCATTATCTCAGAAACCCTAGACCCACTCAAATGTGCATACCGCTCAAACAGATACACAGATGAAGCAATCTCTATTGCACTCCACACTGCCTTTTCACACCTGGACACATAATAGTGGGGCAAAAAAAATATTTAGTCAGCCACCAATTGTGCAAGTTATCCCACTTAAAAAGATGAGGTCTAATTTTCATCATGGGTACACTTCAAGTATGACAGACAAAATGAGGTAAAAAAAATCCAGAAAATCAGATTGTAGGATTTTTAATGAATTGATTTGCAAATTATGGTGGAAAGTAAGTATTTGGTCAATAACAAAAGTTTATCTCAATACTTTGTTATATACCCTTTGTTGGCAATGACAGAGGTCAAACGTTTTCTGTAAGTCTTCACAAGGTTTTCACACACTGTTGCTGGTATTTTGGCCCATTCCTCCATGCAGATCTCCTCTAGAGCAGTGATGTTTTGGGCTGTTGCTGGGCAACACGGACTTTCAACTCCCTCCAAAGATTTTCTATGGGGTTGAGATCTGGAGACTGGCTAGGCCACTCCAGGACCTTGAAATGCTTCTTACGAAGCCACTCCTTCGTTGCCCGGGCGGTGTGTTTGGGATCATTGTCATGCTGAAAGACCCAGCCACGTGTCATCTTCAATGCCCTTGCTGATGGAGGTTTTCACTCAAAATCTCACGATACATGGCCCCATTCATTCTTTCCTTTACACGGATCAGTCGTCCTGGTCCCTTTGCAGAAAAACAGCCCCAAAGCATGATGTTTCGACCCCCATGCGTCACAGTAGGTATGGTGTTCTTTGGATGCAACTCAGCATTCTCTGTCCTCCAAACACGACAAGTTGAGTTTTTACCAAAAAAGTTATATTTTGGTTTCATCTGACCATATGACATTCTCCCAATCTTCTTCTGGATCATCCAAATGCTCTCTAGCAAACTTCAGACGGGCCTGGACATGTACTGGCTTAAGCACGGGAACATGTCTGGCACTGCAGGATTTGAGTCCCTGGCGGCGTAGTGTGTTACCGATGGTAGGCTTTGTTACTTTGGTCCCAGCTCTCTGCAGGTCATTCACTAGGTCCCCCCGTGTGGTTCTGGGATTTTTGTTCACCGTTCTTGTGATCATTTTGACCCCACGGGGTGAGATCTTGCATGGAGCCCCAGATCGAGGGAGATTATCAGTGGTCTTGTATGTCTTCCATTTCCTAATAATTGCTCCCACAGTTGATTTCTTCAAACCAAGCTGCTTACCTATTGCAGATTCAGTCTTCCCAGCCTGGTGCAGGTCTACAATTTTGTTTCTGGTGTTTTTTGACAGCTCTTTGGTCTTGGCCATAGTGGAGTTTGTAGTGTGACTGTATGAGGTTGTGGACAGGTGTCTTTTATACGGAGTTCAAACAGGTTCCATTAATACAGGTAACCGAGTGGAGGACAGAGGAGCCTCTTAAAGAAGAAGTTACAGGTCTGTGAGAGCCAGAGCTCTTGCTTGTTTGTAGGTGACCAAATACTTATTTTCGGCCGTAATTTGCAAATAAATTCATAAATACTACAATGTGATTTTTCTGGATTATTATTTTTTTTTTCATTTTGTCAGTCATAGTTTAAGTGTACCTATGATGAACATTACAGGCCTCATCTTTTTAAGTGGGAGAACTTGCACAATTGGTGGCTGACTAAATACTTTTTGCCCCACTATGTGAGAATGCTATTCGTTGACTACAGCTCAGCGTTCAACACTATAGTGCCCTCAAAGCTCATCAATAAGCTAAGGACCCGGGGACTAAACACATCCCTCTGCAACTGGATCCTGGGCTTCCTGACGGGCCTCCCCCAGGTGGTAAGGGTAGATAACAACACATCCTCCATGCTGATCCTTAACGCAGGGGCCCCTCGGGTGCATGCTCAGTCCACTCCGTTACTCCCTGTTCACTCATGCCTGAACGACTCCAACACCATTATTAAGTTTGTCGATGACACAACATTGGTAGGCCTGATCACCAACAACGACGAGACCTGGCTATGTGGTGCCAGGACAACAACCTCTCCCTCAATGTGATCAAGACTAAGGAGATGATTGTGGACTACAGGAAAAGGAGGACTGAGCACACTCCCATTCTCATCGACAGGGCTGCAGTGGAGCAGGTTGAGAACTTCAAGTTCCTTGGTGTCCACATCACCCAACAAACAGTTGTGAAGAGGGCACGACAAAACCTATTCCCTCTCAGGAGACTGAAAATATTTGGCATGGGTCCTCAGCTCCTCAAAAGCTTCTACAGCTGCAACATTGAGAGCATCCTGACTGGTTGCAATACTGCCTGGTATGGCAACTGCTCGGCCTCCGACCGCAAGGCACTACAGAGGGTAGTGTGTACGACCCAGTACATCACTGGGGCCAAGCTTCCTGCCATCAAGGACCTCTATACCAGGTGGTGTCAGAGGAAGGCCCTGAAAATTGTCAAGGACTTCAGCCACCCTAGTCATAGACTGTTCTCTCTTCTACTGCACGGCAAGCGGTACTGGAGCGCCAAGTCTATGTCCAAGAGGCTTCTAAACAGCTTCTACCCCCAAGCCGTAAGACTACTGAACATCTTAATCAAATAGCTACCCAGACTTCTTGCGTTGCAGCTACTCTCTATCTATGCATTGGTCACTTTAACTCTTGCCGTGCAGCAATGCAGGTGTAGAAGCACGGTGGCTAGGAAAAACTCCCTAGAAAGGCCAAAACCTAAGAAGAAACCTAGAGAGGAACCAGGCTATGTGGGGTGGCCAGTCCTCTTCTGGCTGTGCCGGGTGGAGATTATAACAGAACATGGCCAAGATGTTCAAATGTTCATAAATGACCAGCATGGTCGAATAATAATAAGGCAGAACAGTTGAAACTGGAGCAGCAGCACAGTCAGGTGGAAGTTGAAACTGGAACAGCAGCATGGCCAGGTGGACTGGGGACAGCAAGGAGTCATCATGTCAGGTGGTCCTGGGGCATGGTCCTAGGGCTCAGGTCCTCCGAGAGAGAGAAAGAAAGAGAAGGAGAGAATTAGAGCACGCACACTTAGATTCACACAGGACACCGAATAGGACAGGAGAAGTACTCCAGATATAACAAACTGACCCCAGCCCCCGACACAAACTACTGCAGCATAAATACTGGAGGCTGAGTCAGGAGACACTGTGGCCCCATCCGAGGACACCCCCGGACAGGGCCAAACAGGAAGGATATAACCCCACCCACTTTGCCAAAGCACAGCCCCCACACCACACAATCAAATTGTATTTGTCACACACATGGTTAGCAGACTTTAATGCGAGTGTAGCGAAGTGCTTGTGCTTCTAGTTCTGACCATGCAGTAATATCTAACAATTTCACAACAACTACCTTATACACACAAGTGTGAAGGAATGAATAAGAATATTTACATAAAAATATATGAATGAGTGATGGCCGAACGGCATAGGCAAGATGTAGTAGATGGTATAGAGTACAGTATATACATATGAGATGAGTAACGTAGGGTATGTAAATGTTACGCCCCTGAAAACAGGGGAGAAATAATCACGAGAGTGATACGGTGTTGTATTCTCAAGTCAACATTTAGTTCAATCATTTCACAAAAGTAACACATTACATAACAGAAAACCCATTATACAAATAACACAGCAAAATATCTTATTAACAACACGCACGTTCATTCACAATCGACATAAAATGGCAGCTACTCTCAGTACGATGCTATCCTTCACTTCAACCGAGCAGGGCTAATATTACTCTCTTCAAACTTAACTCTAACTTCCTCAAGACGTTACTAAAACACACCTTAAACACTCTTGACATGTTCGCTAGTTATAACATTTAAATTACTATTTTTATCATCAATAAAGTACCTGAAAACAGGGGAGAAATAATCACGAGAGTGATACGGTGTTTTATTCTCAAATCAACATTTAGTTCAATGAGAAAAAGACCGCGAATTTCCCCAGGAATATGGGTGGAGACCAGAGCAATCGATCTCCGGCTCATAGATTAAAAGCATTTCGTAGATCACAGATTAACACTTTTAGGCACCACAAAATAAAGTAATCAATATAATGTTTACACATTACTCTCACAATTCGTACCCTTTGACAGATTTGAACTTTAACACAGTTATATGAATGTTATCAATCTCTATCAACTAATACTGAATGCATATTTTAACCTTAGATGTTTTAAGATCCTCACATACTATGAACTTACTAATACTTTTCAATGTATAACAGGCTATGAATATGTCCTTTAACCTGTCACATAAACATATAAAGTGGCATTGTTTAAAGTGGCTAGTGATACATTTATTACATCAATTCTTCTATTATTAAAGTGGCTAGAGTTGAGTTAGTATGTTGGCAGCAGCCACTCTATGTTAGTAATGGCTGTTTAACAGTCTGATGGCATTGAGATAGAAGCTGTTTTTCAGTCTCTTGGTCCCCGCTTTGATGCACCTGTACTGACCTCGCCTTCTGGATGATAGCGAGGTGAACAGGCAGTGGCTCGGGTGGGGGTTCATCCATGATGATCTTTTTGGCCTTCCTATGACATCGGGTGGTGTAGGTGTCCTGGAGGGCAGGTAGTTTGCTCCCGATGATGCGTTGTACAGACCTCACTACCCTCTTGAGAGCCTTACGCTTATGGGCGGAGCAGTTGCCGTACCAGGCGGTGATACAGCCCGACGGGATGCTCTCGATTGTGCATCTGTAAAAGTTTGAGTGTTTACGGTGACAAGCCGCATTTCTTCAGCCTTCTTCACCACGCTGTCTGAAATGGTCCACCCACACAGTTTGTCTGGGATGTGTATGCCGAGGAACTTAACTTTCCTTCTCCACTACTGTCCCGTTAATGTGGATAGGGGGCTGCTCCCTCTGCTGTTTCCTGAAGTCCACGATCATCCCCTTTGTTTTGTTGACATTGAGTGTGAGGTTATTTTCCTGACACCACACTCCAAGGGCCCTTACCTCCTCCCTGTAGGCCGTCTCTGTATATAGCCTCGCTATTGTTATTTTGTCTGGGAAATGTTTTGGGTATTTTTCTTAACTGCATTGTTGGTTAAGGGCTTGTAACAAGACCTTGCATTTAAGACTAACTTTTTTTACACCCAGCTGGTGCACCCGGCCCATGGCCAGTAACTCTCATCCTGAGCTCTGACATGACATGTCCTTAGCATGGGTCTGTTCAGAGGAGGGACACAGCCCGGCCCGCTAGAGAGGACAGTAAACTCAGTTAGGAGTAAGTGTGGTGCGGATGCTGATTCATGCTGGGCTCATTGCCTGGACACCTTTCTCAGGGGCAAGAGGTCGGCTATCCGCTCAACAGACCTTTGGAAGGCCAGCACTGAATGGGAAAAGGAATACCTAAACTCAGCAAAAAAAAGAAACGTCCCCTTTTCAGGACCCTGTCTTTCAAAAATAATTTGTAAAAATCCAAATGACTTCAAAGATCTTCATTTTAAAGGGTTTAAACACAGTTTCCCATGCTTGTTCAATGAACCATAAACAATTAATGAACATGCACCAGTGGAACGGTCGTTAAGACACCAACAGCTTACAGATGGTAGGCAATTAAGGTCACAGTTATGGAAACTTAGGACACTAAAGAGGCCTTTCTACTCTGACTCTGAAAACCACCAAGAGAAAGATTCTCAGGGTCCCTGCTCATCTGCGTGAACGTGCCTTAGGCATGCTGCAAGGAGGCATGAGGACTGCGGATGTGGCCAGGGCAAGAAATTGCCATGTCCATACTGTGAGACGCCTAAGACAGCACTATTGGGAGACAGGGCGGACAGCTGATTGTCCTCGCAGTGGCAGACCACGTGTAGCAACACCTGCACAGGATCGGTACATCCGAACATCACACCTGCGGGACAGGTACAGGATGGCAACAACCACTGCCCGAGATACACCAGGAACGCACAATCCCTCCATCAGTGCTCAGACTGTCCGCAATAGGCTGAGAGAGACTGGATTGGGGGCTTGTAGGCCTGTTGTAAGGCAGGTCCTCACCAGACATCACCGGCAACATCGTCACCTATGGGCACAAACCCATTGTTGCTGGACCAGACAGGACTGGCAAAAAGTGCTCTTCACTGACCAGTCGACGGTTTTGTCTCACCAGGGGTGATGGTCAGATTTGTGTTTATCGTCGAAAGAATGAGCGGTACCCCGAGGCCTGTACTCTGGCGCAGGATCGATTTTGAGGTGGAGGGTCCGTCATGGTCTGGGGCAGTGTGTCACAGCATCATTGGACTGAGCTTGTCATTGCAGGCAATCTCAAAGCTGTGCGTTACAGGGAAGACCTCCTCCCTCATGTGGTACCTTTCCTGCAGGCTCATCCTGACATGACCCTCCAGCATGACAATGCCACCAGCCATGCTGCTCGTTCTGTGGGTGATTTCTTGCAAGGCAGGAATGTCAGTGTTCTGCCATGGCCAGCGAGAGCCCGGATCTCAATCCCATTGAGCACGTCTGCGACCTGTTGGATCGGAGGGTGAGGGCTAGGGCCGTGTGTCGTCCGTCGTCCGTCCCCCACCACACACACAAATGTCCAGGAACTTGCAGGTGCCTTGGTGGAAGAGTGGGTTAACATCTCACAGCAAGAACTGGCAAATCTGGTGCAATCCATGAGGAGGTGATGCACTGCAGTACTTAATGCAGCTGGTGGCCACACCAGATACTGACTGTTACTTCACATTATTATTATTCAATTTCTGTTAGTCACCTGTCTGTGGAACTTGTTCAGTTTGTCTGTTGTTGAATCTTGTTATGTTCATACAAATATTTACACATGTTAAGTTTGCTGAAAATGAACTCGGTTGACAGTGAGAGGGTGTTTATTTTTTGCTGAGTATATATGAACTGATCTCACAGCAGAGAGCAGAGACTTTACCAGTAGGTATTCTGAGTCCCTTTCATACATTAGCTCACTGGACTGTCACTAAATCTGTGACTCAATCGTAACATTGAGTTGAATCGTGGGGTGTGTAGTGTGCTCTCATGCTACCCCCCTCTGTCACTGAGGTAGAATTACTGTAGACGTGCCTGGGAAAGGGGTTTCACAGCCATAGGACAGGATTAGGCTTAATGCGTCTACATGCTTCCCTTCCCAAACAGTTTGTGCATATATTATGACATTTTGTGATGTTTTGGTCTTCGCAAGAGTTATTTTAGCTGGGGTTTCTTCAATGAAGTGTTTGTCATTCAACGATAGACGACTCGTTTTCATGCAAAAAAAAATTCACTTGAGAAATGCTGCACCAAACATCTTAGTTAGATGTAAAAATGTGTTAGATGTAAGATCGCCTCTGAAAAACGTAAAAATGAATGACTTATGAGTAGGTGTGTATACATACTACGGCGTCTCAAGATGGACACACGATATTAGTGCAGCCTTTTTCTAGTTTTTCAAGCGCAGGTCTTTTTAAGGGAGTATGCATTCGCACTCGTTTGGTTCGGCTAAGCGCCAGCTGAACCAACGCATGGGGAAGCCTTAAATGTCAACCCCAACAACTCATTTTAGAAACGGCAGACTGTAGTCCGAGTTACATGTTTGTTACAGCACTGAGGAAACCGTAGTCACAACCTAGACTAACCCAGAGAACATTGAGCCAGATATTTCACAGGATTTGTAAATGTGAAGAATCCAGTTGGTATTTCCACTCACCACTAAATATGGTGTCGTGAGGAAGCCCAGTGGGAGAAGATGGCACGGGATGGATTTTTGCTGACATTCTGCTCATTTTTAGTTGACATTTGATCTCCATACATTTTTCAGGTTTCCAAAACTAGAATCTGTAACAGAGTTGACTGTAATTTTGTGGACTTTACCCGTTGCCAGAGTTTCTAAAAAATGCCGTTGTTTAGAAGGAGTGCAAGGGCAAATTAAGTTATTGCACGTGCGCACTTCACAATGTAGGCATTCCCTAATGAACATATGCAAATAAATGCTAGAAGGAGCGAACGGGATCTCACTAGCTTGAGCTTGGCTCTGCCCATCTGTTCTGCCCACTATGATAAATTGGCTCCTATTGGAAATAACCGGCTCTGGTCCATCTTGGGTTAGTTATAACAATCTTTGATAGCACTGTAGGCTCATATTACAAACGCATGCCCGGACTGTTGCATAACTGGATCAAGAGAGAAGCAGGCAGCCCCCCCACCCCCCCCAAAAAGACAGCACAACTGAGGACAAGCAGTAGAAGGCGAAATACAAAAATGACAAAGTTTTTGCTCTCTTGTCTGACTGCAGACTACAGCTGTTTCCTTTGTTCCCTGTGGAGCCTGGCAGCTAGGCAGAGGCTGCATGCTAGTCCTGCCCCTCCATGTCTTTATTTCTGGTGGTTAGGACTTAAGGGACAACTGACAACAGATACAGGGCTCCTTTACAGACCTTTAGGAGTGAGTGCCCCCACCCACTCCACTCTCTCCTTCATTGCTCTGGGAAGCGTTCCCTAACAATGTGTTATAGGACACTGTATTGTCTTGGTCTCTCCTTCAGTCTTTTTGTTGTTGTCCCTCTTATATCCTGCTTCCGGCATTGTTCCTTTTCTCTCCCCTCCCTTGTGCCTGAGAACCAAGTGGACTTGTCTGCCTGGCTGCTTCCGCTGTTCTGTGGCTCCTGATTAGTGCCAGAGCGTTGCCCCTGGTTACAGGCAGGCAGGTGGTGTCTGGTTACCTCACCTTGCTGTGTCATTCTCCTGTATCGTTAACCCCAGCCAAAGAGGGTAGGGTGGAGACTACACAGCAGGCCTCGGGTGTGGATTCTGTTTCCTTTGAATTCTCTCTGCTTTGGGTTTCGACTGGGGGGTTACTGTTGAGGCCAGGGCCTACTGCCTGAGAGAATTGCCTAACCTTGTTTTCACACCTGACTGGGTTTATTTACTGAGAACCTGGAGTAGCCTAAATCATCATTGGTGGAATGGTTCTTTGTTTTTCCGACTTTACCTTTTAGAGCACGATCTCTGATCATTATCATGTTGGAAAGGAAAAGTGTTTCCAACCAGCTGATGACTGATTTCTAAGGTGAGTAAAACCCTTACGGGGATGGGAGGCGGTCTCATTGCACAACAATATTTTGTTTGAAAACAACTCTGTTTTAAAAGTGAAACCTTTGACGTTGACACATACTTTAATTTGTCGAAAGTGGTGACTTCACAGGGAATGGTATTTGGTTAGGCCTAACAGCAGGTTATCGTTGTTATTATTCAATATAATGAATGGCATCTTGTCCAGTACGTTACTGTCAGTGTGGAACATCTGCACTTGTTGCTTCTTTGACAATGCTGTTGGAATCAATGTTTTACCCCCACATGTAATTTGCCTTATGGGCATTTCCATCGAAAAGGACCCATTTGCACCAACGTGACGTTCATAGGAGCATATCAAATTGGGTGTCAAAACGAAAGCAAGAAGTTTATATTTTGAGGAAATGAAGGCATAGATCCATTTATCAACCCCTTTCCATCTAAAATTGTTTTGGCATAAGTAAAGGCTTGGATTTCTGGATAAACATGGAAAAGGGGTTTAAGACATCTACCAGAAAGTCTTAAAGAGGTGTCACAAAATACATCAACACACTACTTATGATGTAAAGATCTCTGGCACTAATACCAACACTTATATTTAGATTTCGGAGGAATTGTTTCTAGCCTTGTCCCCCAAAAACCCACATCTTTAAGATATTTTCTCATTTCTCTCCCTCTCACGGGGAGGGAGGATAGTGGAGGTTCACAAGAAGTAACAATTAATGGTAGATCTACCAATGAGTTAGAGTGATTTTACTGATATCCATTTAGTTTATGAATTAAGTGATTTAAAACTTGTAATTCCGTTACCAAATTGGTAACAGATTTACCCCATAAAAAATCACTACTGGAATTACTGCAGCTGAATTGGCTACAATGGGAAATCATAATAGTCACAAACCACAGTTGGGTCACCTGCTACTGTTCTCCCTTCCACTGTCATGCTGTTATGATCCGCTCATAACTGTTTTCTTTCTGTCATCTGGTGGTCAAACAAAGTGTGTTACAACAGTCTGAGTCAAGACACTATATATATATATATATATATATATATATATATATATATATATATATATATATATATATATATATATATATATATATACGCTGTGTACTACTCCCTTGCCACAATAGTGCAAACTGGCGCTAACCAGAATAGAAAGAGGAGTGGGAGGCCCCGGGGCACAACTGAGCAAGATGACAAGTACATTGTGAGGCATCTGTTTTCTCAAACTAGACACAAGTCCTCAACTGGCAGCTTCATTAAATAGTACCCACAAAACACCAGTCTCAACAGTGAAGCTACTTTAACTTTAAGCAAAACATCAGGAAATCTTGCCTTTTTAACTTTATAATGGAGGAAAAACTATACCATAGGAAATTACTGGAGAAAAGTTGCCTACACATCAGTCAGAGTGCTATCTGGTGGACCAATGTTGTGAGCAAATATATTTAATCTGATGAAGAAGTGCAACTGAAAGTGTGAAAATCCTCCTTTTACATTCATGATTTGGAGCGAACTGAAGCCTAGCAGAATTTACAATAAGAAGCTATTTAGATCTGCTGTTTACGAAACACAGCAAGATACTTTTTCAACATTTTCTTTCCTTTTCAGCGTGGAAAACGCAGAATCCTGCTTTAGTGACCACTGCTGTACTGAACAATATTGTACTGAACTCCGCTGATTTGTACTGTGCTGTAGAGGTCGACCGATTTTATGATTTTTCAACGCAGATACCGATTTTATTTGATGACCAAAAAAAGCCGATACCGATTTAAATCGGCAGATTTTTATTTTATTTTTTATAAATATATATAATATTTGTAATAATGACAATTACAACAATACTGAATGAGCACTTTTTTAAAATTCTAACTTAATATAATACAAAATCAATTTAGTCTCAACGAATGAAACATGTTCAATTTGGTTTAAATAATGCAAAAACTGTGTTGGAGAAAGTGCAATGTAAAAAATAAAAGTTAACGTTTAAGTTCCTTGCTCTGAACATGAGAACATATGAAAGCTGGTGGTTCATTTTAACACGAGTCTTCAATATTCCCAGTTAAGAAGTTTTAGGTTGTAGTTATTATAGGACTATTTATCTCTATACCATTTGTATTTCATATACCTTTGACTATTGGATGTTCTTATAGGCACTATAGTATTGCCAGCCTAATCTCGGGAGTTGATAGGCTTGACGTCATTAACAGCGCTGTGCTTCATGCATTGCTAAGAGCTGCTGGCAAACGCAGTAAAGTGCTGTTTGAATGCTGCTTATGAGCCTGCTGCTGCCTACCACCGCTCAGTCAGACTGCTATATCAAATCATAGACTTAATTATGATACAATAGACAGAAATACGATCCTTCGTTTTCGGATTTGACCGTATTAATGACCTATCATTTCGCAAACAGAACGTTTATTCTTTCAGAGAAATACGGAACCGTTCCGTATTTTATATAACGGGTGGCATCCAAGTCTAAATATTGCTGTTACATTGCACAACCTTCAATGTTATGTAAAATTCTGGCAAATGAATTAGTCTTTGTTAGGAAGAAATGGTCTTCACACAGTTCGCAACGAGCCAGGCGGCCCAAACTGCTGCATCTACCCTGACTCTGCTTGCACAGAACGCAAGAGAAGTGACACAATTTCCCTAGTTAATATTGCCTGCTAACATGAATTTCTTAACTAGATATGCAGGTTTTTTTTAAATATACTTGTGTATTGATTGAAAGGCATTGATGTTTATGGTTAGGTACATTGGTGCAACGACAGTGCTTTTTTTTGTGTGAATGCGCTTGTTAAATCACCCGTTTGGCGAAGTAGGCTGTGATTCGATGATAAGTTAACAGGCACTGCATTGATTATTTGCAACGCAGGACAAGCTAGTTAAACTAATCTCATCAACCATGTGTATGTAGTTAACTAGTGATTCTGTAAATCCACTTCACTTACTGTAGTTCAATAACCAAAATTGTTTTTTTGTTTTTTTTTAACTCAAGGTGCCATGTCGATGGCATACATTTTTTAAAGTGAAAAAGCTGAGTCAAAGTGTAATTCCATTACTGTGGAATAGCCTTTATTTAATCATATCTCAGGGTGTTGGACTACAGATACAAACATTGGTTGAGGCACTCCACTAACACCAGTGTGCTTCTGACGTTTACACTGTTCTTTGTTTTTCTAGCTGCGTCTGTTGGTTTTGTTCTTGTTGCCTAGTGTGTACTATGGGTTGGTTGCTTGGCTTGTTCCAGCAGCCTGGCCACAAACTAACTGCCCTGCTAGCCTAATGAGTGCATGTTTATGAGGAGGCTCAGGTGGATTCATATATCAGCTCTGCAACTGCCTCCCTGGGCCATACAGGAAGGACAAATATTTGTCCATTCAAACGGGTTGGAGTGGCTAGCTTCCTTTAACAAAAAATCATGCCAGAGTTCCATGTTGAACCTATTTAATTAATCTGCATAATTAATGCCCTGACATGAGATATTAGTGGACGTGTGAGGCAGATACATGATGAAGCTCCATCTGGTACTGAGGTAATTAATCGGGCTGAAACAACCCGCTACTGAACCTGGACTCCACTACTTTCACTCTCTGCTCACCAGAGCACCGAGTGTGACACTCTCTCATACAATGCCCAGGAGACACTGGTAGAGGACTGGGTTCACTTCACATTGATCCAGGCCGTGTGTGTTAACCTCTGAACTGGAGAATAACGTTTTTTTTAGGCGTGTGTATGTCGGTCCCTGCAAGTAAATCAACCATTCATCAGATTCTGTGAGAATTAAAGGGGGGTGAACTGTGTGTGTGACATTGTGAATTTTAACACCGTTTTTGTGTGTCCCTGCAGAGTACAGCCGCTTTGAGTCGAAGATCCACGACCTGAGGGAACAGATGATGAACAGTAGCATGAGCTCTGGTTCGGGCTCCCTGCGCACCAGCGAGAAACGCTCCCTCTACGTCAGGTACCAAAACACACGCACAGTACACACCACTCCCAAAATCATCACGTTTAGCACACCACTCACAAATACTATGATTTTTCATCAGCACAAAGTAGGTCATGATGAGACTATCGTACGCCAAGTATCTGCTCATCTGATGAATTTAATGAGCAAGCTTTTCAGTTGGATGCCACACATGACCTATTTTACATAGCTGCATCCTATGGCTGGCAAAAGTACTACCGGTATCATAATGTTATTACATTTTGGCCATGAAGCCAAAACTGTAAGGAACCCCAGTCAGTCAGGAAGAGCAACATGTGCCAGGCAGGCAGCCTCCCCCACTGTAATGAGTGCAGCTGCCTGAGTCAGAACAGTGTTCTGGGGGGTCAAGGTGAAAATGATTATTCTATGATGTAACATTCATGTCCCAAGAACTGGAAACATATTTCAAGCTAAGTGCTGTGGTGCAGCGTCACGTAAACCCAATATTTACAACCCCGGCAAGAATAGCAACGTTTTCAGTTTTGATGGCGATTCTTGACAGAGAAGGAAGCATCTACAAATCCAAGGCTTACTATGAACACAAGCTAGATCAAAATACTTGTGTAACGATGTGTAATCAGTTGGATGTCCAAAGCAGAAACGGTCAATAAACAAACTAAGATACAATGGGAAAATGACAGAACAGTATCTCCCAACAAGCCTGTAGCTCATTGGACCACCTATACACTGTAAACCAGGATGACTAATGCCCTGTAATTCTCTCCTGTCAGCCAGGGAGAGCTATCCTTTCCTCTGTGTGGGTGACTAAGCATACAGTTATGGAGGAAAAGGCTCTGTTTCATTCCAATGCACAGCAGTAGAGCAGACTTCTCCCCAGCCAGCCTATCCTCTGGAATGTGAGACCTCTCAGGTGCACACACACACATAGTCAGGGTCCAATCTGAATGCCTGTGTCAGGGGAGGCACTCATGTAACCTGGCAGTGAGACTTGATACCTGCAGGTAGCTAGTATCAGGGCAGTCTGATTACTTTAGACCGGGCAGCCAGTAGGGAGAACACACTGGTAGTAGCAACGCCACACTGGACCACGTCGTGTCCTGCAGAGCCAGGTCAGATTGTTGCCAGGTTAGTGGCAGTAGTGGAACCTGTAGAGCTATCGGTTCCCTGTCTGACAGACTCATAGCAGAAGTAATGGAAACTGTGGCAAAGACGAAGCCAGTGTGTTTTGCAATGACATTGTCACATTTCATCATGTGACGTAGTGGGTTTTAAACTTCAGAACCTGTTACTAGTATGGTGCAGTAATACTGTATATGCTGTTGAGTGATTGACACAAACACCCCTCCCCCTCTCTGTCTTTCTGTGTGTAGAGCCCTTTTTGACTATGACCGGGCCAGAGACAGCTGTCTGCCCAGCCAGGGCCTGAGCTTCTCCTATGGGGACATCCTGCATGTCATCAACGCCTCCGATGACGAGTGGTGGCAGGCGCGTCTGGTCACGCCCCACGGAGAGAGCGAGCAGATCGGGGTCATTCCAAGCAAGAAGAGGTAACCTCATCACCCCATTTTACCACCCAAAATGTGCTGCTGTTGTGTGACTCTCAAAGTGCCTCAGTAAGAGATTTGAAACAAGTCTTTTCTACGCAGGGTGGAGAAGAAGGAGCGAGCGAGGTTAAAAACAGTCAAGTTCCACGCCAGGACGGGTATGATTGATTCCAACAGGGTGAGTCTGGGGGGCTGTGCTCTCTGGTTCTCCTGCCTGGCAGTGGGCACCCAGGGAGCTGACCCACTTCCCCCTCCCTGAGGCAGGCAGTGTGGGAACAGGAGCATGTAGCAGGGACCTACCTGCTCATTAGAACTAGTGGAGAAACCTAAAGACTCGCATACATTACATTACAGACAGTCTCGCTCTCTTTAAAGACAAGGGGCTACCAAACTGACTCGATGCTTAGTAATGGGACCTGTCGCTATCCTATCTAAGTGCAATTAGTGTTTTTAATGTGATCTGAAGTCTTAGTATACATCAGGCAATGTAAGAAACCCCTGGTTCACCAATACAGGCTCTCACTGGTGAATGTATTAATTGGTTGTCTTGTTTTCACACGATTTTCATATAATATTGTGACACCTGTATGGTCCTGTAATGATATGCTCGCTCATTAGAAGGGCAATTTCCTCTCATATATACCGTTTCTAGGATCAACATGGAAATGATCTCCCCTTTGCATAAGTGTTCCATTCATTTTACCCTGGTTATCTGCCTTCATTTATCTGCCTTCATTCTTTCATTTAGATTTTTTTCTTTGTTTTTAGATTTGTCTGTTTTTATTTCGTTTTGCATGTGTGTTTGGTGTCCTCATTGAACAACGTTCTGTTCTGTTTTTTGTTTCATCCCCCCCCATCGCCCCCCTCCCCTCATCACGCACATCTCCAAGCAGCCAGTCAAAGTAAAGCGCAAAAAAAGCTTCAACCTCTCACGCAAGTTCCAGTTTTACAAGAGCAAGGAGAATATTGTGCAGGAGTTGGTGGAGTCTGAACGTGAGTACCCAAAGTGTGTGATATGAGGGGGTTTTACTTTTCGCGCTTTCCTTTCATGCTTCATCCTTCCCGCAGCTTAATCTCTCCACTCACCTCTGGGACCAGACCGTGGCTGTCTGTCTGTGGGCAGTGCTGTCTTTTCCCGCTCACTGTCATTCACTCACAGCCAGAGAGGACCCACACAGACCCAGGCCTGGGGTTCAGGTGTCGGCCTCTCTGGTATCTGTTCGTCTGTCTGTCCACTGGTGGAGAGTCCAGGTGTGTGCTGCTGGCTGCCAGGGCAGGTGTGTGGCTGGCTGCACTAACACAGTAACTGTGTACTGCTGCTAGAGGCCCTGTTAGACCCCCACTATTCATTGCTGCCCAGTCAATCCTCATCCTCAGTTACTGACCCAGAGAACTAGAATTTCATTAGCTGGACGGCAGCACTAAAAAACACTAACGGGTCAAAACCTCATTCTTAATGGGATTGGCTGTGTGTAATTTCAAGGCCTTGGCTTTCACTGGGAGTAGAGTGGGGCTCAGGGTTTATGGAGCACAGTGCCTCGTGTTGGTCCCCCCCATCTTGGCCTGCCTTACTGCCTCTAGGTGAGCAGCCAGCACACTGCTCCTCCCTTTCTCTTTCGCTCTCTCTCGGCCTGTCCCAGCTCTCACTAACCTCTTCTTCCTGTCTGCCTCTTCTGTTTGTTTCTGCTCTCACCTGTCGGGACACTCAGGACTTCCCAGGGTTAAGCGATGACTTTTATGGATCAAAGAGTTTGAGTAAGTGTGTGGTTGGACTGTCACGCTGCAGCTGCTGTCCCCTGAGTTCCGAGCTAAACGCCTGTTCAATGCAGACCCGGCTAGCAATGGCTGCGACAAACACACACACTCTTGTTTTACTGATATACACACACACACACACTTACAAACACACTGCCCTAGGGTAAGAGAGCAAGTGTTACACCTTGTCTGACTTCCTTCTCCCCTGTAGGGAATTTACTCTAAAAGTTTAGTAGGTCATTGTCAGAGTGATTACTTGGAGAAACCAAGTATCTCCCTCCCTACACTGACTGGACAGGGTTTGCTTTTCCTATTCTGCTTTTCCATGTTAGCAAGCTGAGCTGACTGCCCAGTGCCCATGTATGCTTGTTAACAGGCCCACCGCCACTGTTTTCTTTGGCTTGTCCCCAACACTGTATCTGGTGTGACAGATACAGAGCCCTCGATAGGAAACACTGGCAAGGGACCGGAGGGTCACTTGGGACTTTGTGAAAGGAAACACTTAATTTCCTATTGCTGCAAACCTCCAACCACTTCCCCGTGTAGAAAGCGCTGTTGCTCAGAACAAGACTGTTTTCTTTTCATTTTTTTCCCTCTTTCTGTCCGTTTTCCTTTTCATCGGGTTATATGCAGTGGGACAACAGAGGACTTTGTTTTTCCTTCTTGATGCTCGGCAACTGGTGGTGAACATTTTTCCCTCACCAAAATGAAAACTAATTTATTTTGATGTGGCTTTACTACTACTGCCCAGCTTTGAGCTTTCCCAACATAAACATGTTCCTCTCCTTGCAGAATGCCTGACGTCAAACACGAGCGACAGTGAAAGCAGCTCAAGTAAGCAACCTTATTTTCCTTCTACTTTTTTTGCAGCTTTTATTTCGGACATAATCCAACTTAATGAAAAGCATGCGGCACGTCATTACACCTGTATCCAAAGCAATGTTTTATTTTAGTCCTCGGTGCTGTAGTGAGCTGGCATTTGACTGCGATAGTATCAGGCACTTAGTAGCAAAACAGTCTCTTTCGTCTGCTGTTATGGAAAATGTGACTATGAAAAGAGTACTTTAAACATTCCATTACTATCAACCACATCTAGTAATCCATTGTTATGGGATTATAATAAAGATTTATTTTTACTCAAACTGTTGTCTTCCTTTCTGCTATTCAGAGGGTCAGGAAGACACAATTCTCTCATACGAGCCAGTGATTCGACAGGAGAGTAAGTATGCAATATACTAGATGTTCTCCTCCATTTAGGATGGGGTTTGATACCATTAATTGCGTATCTTATTCCAGTGTTTGCAGACATGAGTTTTGACCTGCGCCCTCTCTTCTCGTTTGCAGTTCATTACACAAGGCCTGTGATCATCTTGGGCCCAATGAAAGACAGAGTAAACGATGACCTGATCTCAGAGTTCCCTCACAAGTTTGGTTCCTGCGTTCCTCGTGAGTAGACCACTCGACAACATGCACCACATTATCACAGCCACTTATAGAAACACTAGTGGAAAATATATATATCCTGTGTTTTAGTGACATCTCCCTAACAGTCATTTGAATCTGTCCCTCGATCTGTGCAGACACGACACGTCCGCGGCGGGAGAACGAGATGGACGGCCAGGACTACCATTTTGTGGGCTCACGGGAGCAGATGGAGAAGGACATTCAGGATAATAAGTTCATTGAGGCAGGCCAGTTCAACGAGAACCTCTATGGGACCAGCATCTTGTCTGTCAGAGCAGTGGCTGAGAGGGTAGGGAGCACAACACATCATAAATGTGCAATATACACAAGGTTAATTTCTGATTGATTGTTAAGGGATGTATGAGAAAATGTGTTATTTTGATACTGAAGTGCTCTTTCTCTCCTTCCTCTTCATGAAGGGAAAACACTGTATCCTGGACGTGTCTGGAAACGCTATAAAGCGACTGCAACAAGCACAACTTTATTCGATCGCAATTTTCATCAAACCAAAATCCATTGAAACTCTTATGTAAGTGTGTCTGTTCTTGGATCTAATGAACTGTTAAAAGATTATCTTTACTGTAACTCCATACAACAATCATTTCCTGTACTGTACACTAATCAACCATGTCTGTGTTGCAGGGAGATGAATAAGAGACAGACATTTGAGCAATCCAATAAAATCTTTGATAAGGCAATTAAACTGGAACAAGAGTTTGGAGAATTTTTCACAGGTAAGTCCACTACTTTATTTTTTTTTAGGTTCATCGCAGATTATACATATTTTAGATACGCTTGAAGCGTATTGTAGGGCAAGTAGGAATCTTAATGCATCGATGCACTCATGATATCCACTTCTCTGTCCGTCTCCAGCCATTGTACAGGGTGACTCTCTAGAGGAAATTTACAACAAAATCAAGATGATCATCGAGGAACAGTCGGGCCCCTACATCTGGATACCTTCCTCAGAGAAACTCTGAGCTCCTAGCTATACCCCTCTGTGTCAGTGCAGCCCCCCACACCCCTCCTGACACCCCGCCCATCCCCAAATAGCTCCTCCCTCTCCCTTTTTTGCAGATATGTTTCATATCAAGTTTTAGTGTCATCATTATGTTAATCTCAAATGAAAAGTCTTATCACCATTACTGTGACTGTGCACACCCCTGCATGAGTTTCTCAGCAAATCCATTTAAGACTGGAAATGCCATTCTGAATGAATTTGTCATTTTAAAACAAAAAAAGGGAGAAATAATCCTTATTTTGTGAAATGGGACTGACAGTTGCAAATCAGAATATTTTACAGACGATGCCGAGGTGAGGAGGAGTTTGGGATTCAGGGGAAGTTGCAGGGGAATGGAGACTTAATCACACAAGTTGGAACACTTTGTAAATGTTCATCAAATCACATTTAAAAAAAGACACTAGAGAAGCAAAGACCACTTAGGAGGGTTTTTTTTCTACAAGGACTGAATAATATCAAGCCCAGCTGATGGTACTGTTGGAGGAGTTCTCTCTCTTGTTTATAATTACTGAAGAAATTGGTGGAGAAGCCTACAGACTGGTGATCTATCACAAACCAGCTTGCTATTTGATCAGCTGCCAGTTGTTGGTGCTGCTGCAGCTGATCAAGACCTCTTGAGAGGCAGAACAAATGAAAGAAATGAGTTATGAATCTACATTTATATAATGAAATCACAAGGTAAATGAACAAATCCTACTGAGATTTTACTACATATTAAAAACGACATTTTACATTTCACTAGAATTGTCTACTTGGAGGGCTGTTAGATTTCATTCCTTTGTTTTTTTTGTGGGATTTTTTTGCTTGTGGTTTTTAGCTGCTCTGTGTAAAGGGTGGGGGTAGAGAAGTGTAACGGGGCTCTCTGCAAAACACCAAACTGCCTTACATCAAATTGTTATATTATTACCTGTACTTTGTGAGGGAAGCTACAAATAATTGACAAGGAAAACAAACAGGAAATTTATTTTATTTTCTGAGTTGTCCTCCTGACTTCCAGGAGGTCTAACTTGTGAGTGCAATAGACCGAACGCATATCTCACCTCTGTGGATTCCTATCTTCCCCCTGTATTTTTTATCCTTTTCCTGTTGTCATTTAAGAATTTATTGGATTCCAATTTGGGCAGCCATAGCTCCCTCACCCATGTTGAGCAGCAGACCACCCTATTACACTCTCTGCCTTCCAAGATGATTCTTTTTGATTGATTGGTCACATGGTACTGTCCTGTATATGCCACCCTGAAGGTGGCCTTAAAACGGGTAGAACAAGACAAATTGTATTGGATGTCCTAACAATTAAAGAGTCAATATAACTGGTTTTTGGATTGTCCCCCCATCCATAATAACACTTAAGAGGGGTTTGATTAAAACCTATATGCTCTGTATCTATAATGTTTTTAAAATTTGTTCTGGGTATGTTTTGAGCCACTGTGTTATGAACCCAATGGTATATCTGGGGCGAGCTCAGTCAGCTCAAGAATCTAACGCACCGATATAATTTCCTCTGCGACTGAAACACCATGTTTTAAAGGACAAATTTAAGAGTTCACAGATGTTAAATGTGAATGAAAGAGTAACTGACTGAATGGTTTGAGAGATTTGAAAGGCATTTGCATTGAACTCTTTAATAGACATAATAGATCAGCATATCTTGTGGTGAAGTTTTGTGAAGACCACTTCTGTGGTAAGCCCTTGCCTGAGTTGGCTTTATGGATTCAACAGGATTGAAATAACCTGCTAAATCTTCCTTTGCAGATCTTGGCACTGTGTTTATTTGTTCATGTGAGGGGACGTGTCTGACTTGTTTGAGAATACTGTGGCCCCCTACCCTGTGAACATTTAATTTTCCACTGTTTTTGCAAGAGGGGAAGGGTTTTCCTCAGATGCCTGAGAGCCAGACCATCTTCTGTATGCCCTTGCGCTCTGCCCCCCCCCCCCCCCCGAACACCTGTACATGCAGGCATTTTCTGAACAGGTGTGCCCACCTGCCAGGCACCACTGCTAAACCAGCTGTCATTACCTGTGTCAAAACCAGAGTTCAGGGAATAACCGAAGGGAACAGAGCCATTTATAAACTGCTTACAGACTGTTTCAAAGGGTGTGGAAGCTGTCAAATGTAAATATGCCCCCAGCAGATCCTCCTCACCTGTGCTTCATGCATGTGTGAAATAAACTGGGACAAAACATTTTTATAGATCACAAATGACAGGTAAGTAAACAGATATTCCGAGATATAATTTCAAATTTTTCCATACATGTGACGTAATGTTGGTATTTCTCTATAGACAAATCTTCAGCTGCCTATTGGAACACTTTTTAGTCCATTGGGAATGTAATTCCCTCAAGTAGGGCCTGTCTACATGTTATTTCTTGTGGAAAATGGTGTATAGATTCAAAGAATGAAGACAAGATGCAGGCAGCAACCTACAATATATTCCAGAAACCAGGAGGAGCATTGATGAATATCTGATTTAGACCTGGTCCTGTTTTTAGTTGAAACACAGCTGACTGTTTAACATGTCTGGTATTTATACCCCTCGGTCAGCAATCCTGTCAATAAAGCCCAAATAACTTGATTTTTTTTCATCCTTTCCATTGAAGTTGCGGTATAACAAGATTGAACCTAAATGCCCGTGTGTGTATAATTGATGAGGGTCTTTGTTCCAGTGCGAGACACGATGATGCAAGCTTTTCTGGGGGGGGGTTGTCCTTTTGGGTGATGAGTTGTTTGACAGCACACCTGTGCAGTAAGTGCTTGCGAATTATTTGATTGTACAGTAGTTTCCTTCCTGTCACACTGAAGGTGTTTGAGCCTATCAGGATGCTGGGCCAAATGGTCTTCCCTGTCCTAGTCATGAGGGAGCACAGTCCTGCAACTTTTTTTGTTTGGGGTTTTTGGTTTGGACTGGACAAGAGTTTATTTGTTTGAAAATAAAATGTGACTCGGTTATGATTTCGATGTGTTTTATTCTCACCAAATCAAGTCCACTGGTATTGGTAGTTGTTTAAATAATACGATGTAAAATTCATATGAATGTAATATCGGGGAGGGATAGAATTATTTATATTAATGTAGAGAAGTACCAAATCATGAACTACAAAAGCTAGAAAATGGTTATCTAAACTCTCCATAGGGAAATATTAGGGGGGGCAGGATGCAACTGACATCCTGGAGGAGCTGACTAAACTGAAGACCAGTCACAGGAACCAGTGAGACTTCATACAGTAAACCACCATCCCAGCTACCACATGGATGATATCAGGCACCTGACATTAAAAGTGCTCTGCAGAGCTCAACCAGCAAGATCACTCCTCCATGATAAGGTTCTTCTTGGCTTTGTCTAGTCTGTCCAGGACCTCACTGTACAGACCTGACATCTGTGGACAGACAAACAATACTGGCTATTAGCAATCTAATTAAGAAACAAATGGCTATTTCTTTCCAGTAACAGATATACAGTCAAAGTTTTCTAATTTAAGACTAGGCTAAGGCCTCTCATTTGACTCTGGATGACTCAACCCTGTCACGCTCAATTGCTGCTCCCTCCCACAGTCAGTCAGTAGTACCTGTGTCTGGTAGCTCTCCTGCAGGGAGCCCAGGTGGCGGAGGAAGCTCATGCCCAGGCCACACCACCTCTCAGCCTCGGGGTACTGGGCCAGGCTATACAGTAGGATGCCTGTGTTCCAGGCTCGGGTCAGCAGCCACAGGATCTCCATCTCAGGGAAGTCCTCAGGCTGGAGGGGAGGCACAGAGGAGACAATGAACACATTCTGCTGCCGTCCACCTGGCTTGGAGCACCCGTGATAACTCACCTGACCTCAGAGTCCAGGTATGCCTATGAATGTGGCTTTCAGTGTCTATAGTCAGTCTGGGAATGACACTGGGAGTGTCAGAAAATACGGGATTTTATACAGGACCATGCTAACTTATGAGGAAGATTAAAATGTATGTGACTGATGTATATTCATTTAAGGCACTTGTCCATCCATTGTTTTATTCTTTCGATTACAAGGTTGTGTATTGGAAAATCTGCACGGCAGAGCTTCAATTTGCAACTCTGCATATGACAATATGCCTGTGCACATAGAGCTTGGTAATGCTTCAATACTCTGATGCGTCTTTTCACCAGTTTAACAGCAGAGCGATGGCTTGTACAGCACATTACCATTCACATTGGCAGGAAAGGGATGGTGAATGGAAGCATCTGCTAATTGAAGTGCTGCTGAAAGCCCATTGATAAAAACAAACAGGAGATGCTTTCAGTGCAGCAGCGGAGGGGGGCGGAGGGACGAGGGGGGTTAATTACAATGCGGGGTTGCGGCGGTGGCGCGAGATTGCTGCCGACTCACTGCGGCTGTGATGATGGAGAGGGCCTCTTCATAGTAGCCCCATACCTCCTCCAGCACACGGGCCTCCACATCCGACACGCCGCTGGGTAGCGACAGCTGGATCAGGCTGTGGACACACTGGCTGAGAGGGAGCATTGAGATAGAGAGGGAGTTAGACATCACACACAGCAACCTACGCACGGACACATTGGAATTATGTCACAACAAATATCTGACTGGATCATATACCAGTCTCTGAAAGACCCGGTCAAGTTACCAATGGTAAATTGTGAGGCTTGTTTTGTGATGGGATGAGCAATGAGATGGGCACACACCTGCAGTGGGCCAGGTCTGCTTGTGGTTGTTTCCTGTGCAGAGACAGAGCGATCCTCAAGGCCTTCTTACACAGCAGAGGGAAGTGGGCAGGAGGCTCCATGGCCAAGGCTAAGGACAGAAGAAACACACTCATCACAATACAATACAAAACTGTGTGGCCGAGCAAAAAACACTGGATGAGGAGGACAAGTCCTGTAAGGAGGGTCAACTACGGTGTTTACTCTTCACCTGCAATGGTCTCCAACACCTTGATCTCAACATTATCCAGCTCCAGCACTGACTCCAGCACTGTCTCCACCTTGGGGTCGTTGAGCTTGGCACGAGCCTCAAACTCATACAGCAGCAGCAAAATGTTGGTTGGGTCCTTGGAGTTGTCCCCTGGGTGTGTCAGAGGGTGTCAGATTATTCTCCTCACACAACGTAATCCAACATCATGGCAGAATTGAGCAGAGCACAGTATGGAATGGAAGAGGAGGGATAATTAGGGCCACCTGATGCTTTAAGAGTCTTCCAGACCTCCCAGCAGATCTGAATGTGCTCCAGGGCTTGTGTCAGCTGCTCCGTCTAAACATGAGGACAGTGGCATTCAGTATCCATCATCGCCACCTAGTGGCCGCTACCCATAACGGCAAGATTCAAAATAAAATAACTACCTACGCCAGCACTGATAACAGTTAGTCACCTCTCCTCTCCGCTGGTCTTGGTAAATTTCCATCCATGCGGATGGAGAAAGAGCTAAATATGGAAGACAGGCAGAGAAAAAGAGAGAGAGAGACAGGACAGAGAGAGAGAGCGCAAGAGAGAGAGGGTGGTACACACCTGGTCAGAGTGTGGAGACTTCCTGCAGAGCTCCAGAGAGGCAGCAGCTGCCATCAGCAGGCACGTCTTCTGGCCCATCAACACGGCCCGGTCCGGGGGGCAGAACTGGGACAGCTAGGGTTACCACACACACACACACATATATACACTGCTCAAAAAATAAAGGGAACACTTAAACAACACAATGTAACTCCAAGTCAATCACACTTCTGTGAAATCGAAATGTCCACTTAGGAAGCAACACTGATTGACAATACATTTCACATGCTGTTGTGCAAATGGAATAGACAACAGGTGGAAATTATAGGGAATTAGCAAGACACCCCCCAATAAAGGAGTGGTTCTGCAGGTGGTGACTACAGACCACTTCTCAGTTCCTATGCTTCCTGGCTGATGTTTTGGTCACTTTTGAATGCTGGCGGTGATTTCACTCTAGTGGTAGCATGAGACGAAGTCTACAACCCACACAAGTGGCTCAGGTAGTGCAGCTCATCAAGGATGGTACATCAATGCGAGCTGTGGCAAGAAGGTTTGCTGTGTCTGTCAGCGTAGTGTCCAGAGCATGGAGGCGCTACCAGGAGACAGGCCAGTACATCAGGAGATGTGGAGGAGGCCGTAGGAGGGCAACAACCCAGCAGCAGGACCGCTACCTCCGCCTTTGTGCAAGGAGGAGCAGGAGGAGCACTGCCAGAGCCCTGCAAAATGACCTCCAGCAGGTCACAAATGTGCATGTGTCTGCTCAAACGGTCAGAAATAGACTCCATGGGGGTGGTATGAGGGCCCGACGTCCACAGGTGGGGGTTGTGCTTACAGCCCAACACCGTGCAGGACGTTTGGCATTTGCCAGAGAACACCAAGATTGGCAAATTCGCCACTGGCACCCTGTGCTCTTCACAGATGAAAGCAGGTTCACACTGAGCACATGTGACAGACGTGACAGTCTGGAGACGTTGTGGAGAACATTCTGCTGCCTGCAACATCCTCCAGCATGACCGGTTTGGCGGTGGGTCAGTCATGGTGTAGGGTGGCATTTCTTTGGGGGGGCGCACAGCCCTCCATGTGCTCGCCAGAGGTAGCCTGACTCCCATTAGGTACCGAGATGAGATCCTCAGACCCCTTGTGAGACCATATGCTGGTGCGGTTGGCCCTGGGTTCCTCCTAATGCAAGACAATGCTAGACCTCATGTGGCTGGAGTGTGTCAGCAGTTCCTGCCAGAGGAAGGCATTGATGCTATGGACTGGCCCGCCCGTTCCCCAGACCTGAATCCAATTGAGCACATCTGGGACATCATGTCTCGCTCCATCCACCAACGCCACGTTGCACCACAGACTGTCCAGGAGTTGGCGGATGCTTTAGTCCAGGTCTGGGAGGAGATCCCTCAGGAGACCATCCGCCACCTCATCAGGAGCATGCCCAGGCGTTGTAGGGAGGTCATACAGGCACGTGGAGGCCACACACACTACTGAGCCTCATTTTTGACTTGTTTTAAGGACATTCCATCAAAGTTGGATCAGCCTGTAGTGTGGTTTTCCACGTTAATTTTGAGTGTGACTCCAAATCCAGACCTTCATGGGTTGATAAATTTGATTTCCATTGATAATTTTTGTGTGATTTTGTTGTCAGCACATTCAACTATGTAAAGAAAAAAGTATTTAATAAGAATATTTCATTCATTCAGATCTAGGATGTGTTATTTTAGTGTTCCCTTTATTTTTTTGAGCAGTGTATATTAAGAGTGCCATAAAGATAAAGGACCACAACACAGAGAGAACGCATTAAACGGAGGGTGCCTGCATGACGGTCTGTGTCTGCGTGTTTTAGGGGTGTAAGGGTATAACGACTGACCAAGTTGTTTTATGAGGAAGCTGCAGGGCTCCACGTTTCTTTATCTTTGGCAACACTAATTCCCTGTGGGTTGTATTGATCTACACCTGCACAGATACAGATCAATTCTCCCGGTGATGCTAATAAGAGGACTTGCCTGGTAAGAGAACAGAAAGAAATCCCTCATCCTGTCAGGGCTGCTCTCACACTGCAGCGCAGAGTTCCAAGCTAAGACACATGCGGGCACACAGAAATAAAATTAGACAAAATGCACAGCGCACTATGCTGCTTACACAGTGCTACTGTAATTCGTAAAATACCAAGATAATTCCGATAATTGTACAAGAGCGAGATAAATAACAGTGTATCTCCAGATAGTATGTAAGTACCAATCTTCCTGAACCAGTTGGCGTCCTCTGTGCGCTGCTCTACAGCCATGCTAGGCCCTGGGCTGAGCTGTGACACTTTCTGCAGTGCTGTGATGGTGACAGTAAACAACAAACACTGGGTGAAAACCAAGCAGCAGCGCACAGCAGAGAAAAATAGAATCGACACTAAAGCTGAGGATTTTTTAAAGCAGAGGTGGCAGAGGTAGTGGGGGCGTCTTCCTGGGGGGGGGGGGTCCGGGGGTATGTTGAACGACTGTGAGAAGGTCACTTCTGGTGACTTTTTTAAAAGGACATTCTACTCCCAAATTGTATGAAAATTAAATTGTGTTCTCTTCCTTTGGAACTCATCTGTAAATCGAGGACAGTTTAATTTTATCTCGATCTCAATGACATCACCAGCCAATTCTACATAAGATTTTTTGTGGGGGGAGACGGGGGATGATTTAGCAGCGCCGGTGCGCATAGGGGAAACACTGCATTACCTCAGAGTACTCATATATTGAGGGGAGAAAGATGTTGCTGTAAGTGTGATTGTTGTATATTGTACTCACCCATTTTTAGATATGACAGCAGAATATCCAGATTCGCATGTCTATATATAGAGGAAATGTTAACAAGCCGAAACAGTAAATCAACCACAACTGAAACGCTGTAGAAATGGGCAGCAGGTATTCTAACGGTTAAGAGCGTTGGGCCAGTAACTAAAAGGTCGCTGGTTCGAATCCCCAAGCCGGATTGGTGAAAAAAGTCTATCGATGTGCCTTTGAGCAAGGCATTTAACCCTAATTGCTCCTGTAAGTCGCTCTAGATAAGAGCGTTGGCTAAATTACTAAAATGAAATGGAGCATTTAAACACTATTGTATGATGATCATGTTTCACGATATCTCATCAAACTCACCCTATCTCCCCACTGGCCTTTTCTATTGTTGAGAGCACTAGTCGAACCAAACACCTGTAATAGACAAAGACCATGAGGACTCGGGACCTAGTTCCTTTCACCTACTAACACTGTACTGAGAGGCACACATTTCACAGGAGAAATTAAAAGATATAGGTCAGTAGATCATGGAGACATAGTTAAACCTCATTGAAAGCTTAAACAGCACCATGTTTCACTGCGTCATGCATTCTAACACATTTATGGTGGAAGCTGATGATGTGACACAAATTGTCATAATCAACTGTCATTGTATGTTATGTCATGTTTATGATAAGGTCATCTTGCAAAAGTATTCATCCCCCTTGGCATTTTTCCTATTTTGTTGTAATGGTCATGTTCTGTTATAATCTCCACCCGGCACAGCCAGAAGAGGACTGGCCACCCCTCATAGCCTGGTTCCTCTAGGTTTCTTCCTATGTTTGGTCTTTCTAGGGAGTTTGTCCTAGCCACAGTGCTTCTACACCTGCATTGCTTGCTGTTTGGGGTTTTAGGCTGGGTTTCTGTACAGCACTTTGAAATATCAGCTGATGTAAGAAGGGCTATATAAATAAATTTGATTTGAATGGACATACACAAAATAGTCCAAATTGGTGAAGTGAAATGAAAAACATAACTTGCTTAAAAAAACATTTAAAAATTAAAAAACTGAAAAGTTGTGCGTGCATATGTATTCCCCCCTTTGCTATGAAGCCCCTAAATAAGATCTAGTGCAACCAATTACCTTCAGAAGTCACATAATTAGTTAAATAAAGTCCACCTGTGTGCAATCTAAGTGTCTCGTGAGTTGTCACATGATCTCAGTATATATACACACCTGTTCTGAAAGGAGCTCTCCAGACAGGTCAGGAACAAAGTGGTGGAGAAGTACGAATCAGGGTTGGGTTATAAAAAAATATCAGAAACTTTGAACATCCCACGGAGCACAATTAAATACATTATTAAACAATGGAAAGAATATGGCACCACAACATACCTGCCAAGACGAGGCCTCCCACCAAAACTCACGGCCCAGCAAGGAGGACATTAATCAGAGAGGCAACCAAGAGACCAAAGATAACCCTGAATGAGCTGCAAAGCTCCACAGCGGAGATTAGAGTATCTGTCCATAGGACCACTTTAAGCGATACATTGCACAGAGCTGGACTTTATGGAAGAGTGGCCAGAAAAAAGCCATTGCTTAAAGAAAAAAATAAGCAAACACATTTGGTGTATGCCAAAAGGCATGTGGGAGACTCCCCAAACATATGGAAGAAGGTACTCTGGTCAGATGAGACTAAAATTGAGCTTTGGGCCATCAAGGAAAACGCTATATCTGGCGCAAACCCAACACCTCTCGTCACCCCGAGAACACCATGCTGTGGGGATGTTTTTCATCAGCAGGGACTGGGAAACTGGTAAAAATTGAAGGAATGATGGATGGCGCTAAATACAGGGAAATTCTTGAGGGAAACTTGTTTCAGTGTCACGCCCTGACCTTAGATTCTCTGTTTTTCTATATATTTTGGTTAGGTCAGGCTGTGACTAGGGTGGGTACTCTAGTTGTTGTATGTCTAGGGTTTTTGTCATCTAGGGATTTTGTATGTCCACGTTGGCCTGATATGGTTCCCAATCAGAGACAGCTGTTTATCGTTGTCTCTGATTGGGGATCATATTTAAGTAGCCATTTTCCCCATTGTTAATTGTGGGATCTTGTCTATGTTTAGTTGCCTGTCAGCACTAGTTTGTATAGCGTCACGTTTCGTTCGTTGATTTTGTTGTTTTTGTTCATTCATTAAAAAGAGAATGTAGGCATACCACGCTGCGCCTTGGTCCGATCCTTATGACGAACGTGACATTCAGTCTTCCAAAGATTTGAGACTGGACGGAGGTTCACCTTCCAGCAGGACAATGACCCTAAGCATACTGCTAAAGCAACACTTGAGTGGTTTAAGGGGAAACATTTAAATGTCTTGCCTAGTCAAAACCCAGACCTCAATCCAATTGAGATTCTGTGGTATGACTTAAAGATTGCTGTATACCATCCAACTTGAAGAAGCTGCAGCAGTTTTGCCTTGATGAATGGGCAAAAATTCCAGTGGCTAGATGTGCCAAACATATAGAGACATACCCCAAGAGACTTGCAGCTGTAATTCCTGCAAAAGGTGGCTCTATAAAGTATTGACTTTGGGGGGGGGTAAATAGTTAGCACGTTCAAGTTCTGTTTTTTTGTGTTATTTCTTGTATGTTTCACAAAAACATATTTTGCATCTTCAAAGTGGTAGGCATGTTGTGTAAATCAAATGATATAAACCTCCCAAAAAATATATTTTAATTCCAGGTTGTAAGGCAACTAAATAGGAAAAATGCCAAGGGGGTGAATACTGTATATGTTACAGATGACCATTCACATAGTGTTACTGATCTCGCTGGACAAGAGTTCACTGATGTTGTTTGTGTGCGTTAGTAACTGACCTGAGAGCAGTGAGAACCTGAGCTTCATCTTTTGAGTGTTCACACAAACTCTCCAGAGCCTTCATGGCTGTGTCTTGTTGCTCATTCTGGAAGGAAAGGAAACAAAGGATGACAATGAGGACGATGGGTATTTTCTCCTTCAACAATTCCAAGAGCTTGGGACTGTCTGCAAAAAGATGATTCTGAGGTAATTGGCTTTAAAGTTCCAAACCCTCAATGGTTTGAATGATGTCAGCAACTTTTATATTTTTTTCTTTAAAACATGAATGGGGGTATTTACTATATGGCTAGAGAACACTGAAAAGAACAAGGCTATGTCAATAACTACATGTTGTCAAAAATGCAGATAGAACCTTCTAGTCCCAAGCTCTCGAATTGTCATCATACTCATTATCTTTCCCAGAGGTATGTCAGTAATGGGGACCCACCTCCAGAGCGATCTGAGCAGCAAGACTGAGGAGGTTGGAGGCAGCATTCTCAGCCACTAGCAGTCTGTCCTCACTGGTCAAAGGACCTTGGGCCAGAGCCGCGATGGCCTTCACTGCCTCTGCAGCTGACAGAAACAGGGCTTCAGACTGAGAGGCACAGAAGGCCTGAATACATGTAGTCCATCCTAAAACTCACCACACTCATGTAATATGCTGTTACCTTTCTCCACATTGTTCTCCAGGACAGCAATCTTGTAAACACTGAACTGAGTGAAGATGCTGTTTGGATCACATCTCTCTGCCTCCTTTATTGCTTCTTTGGCCTGACACACACACACATTCACAGGAATGCACAAGGTACACACAAAGATTACTATACAGTAATAATTACAAAATGCTGTGTGAAGTCTGTTGTCACACTATTGAGTCACCTTGTCCAGCTGCTGCAGTTGCAGTAAGCAGGAAGCTCTGTTCCTCTGAAGCTTGGCCAGGTTGGGCTCCATCTGGCCAGCCTTGTAGAAACTCAAGGAGTAGTTATACCACTGCAGAGCCTCTGAGAAGTTCTTAGTCTGGAACAGGAAAATGACTCACATCCCAACACATACAGACTTCACTATGACAGAGCAATGTACTTATTTTCAGCAGACACTCTAGACACAAACAGTTACCTATATCTATTCTACCCTGCCTTTCTAAGGTCTTTGAAAGCCAAGTTAACAAACAGATCACTGACCATTTTGAATCCCACCGTACCTTCTCCGCTATGCAATCTGGTTTCCGAACTGGTCATGAGTGCACCTCAGACACGCTCAAAGGTCCTAAACGATGTCATAACCGCCATCGATAAAAGACAATACTGTGCTGCCGTATTCATTAACCTGGCCAAGGCTTTCAACTCTCTCAATCACCACATTCTTATTGGCAGACTCAACAGCCTTGGTTTCTCAAACGACTGCCTCGCCTGGTTCACCAACTACTTCTCAGACAGAGTTCAGTGTGTCAAATCAGAGGGCCTGTTGTACGGACCTCTGGCAGTCTCTATGGGGGTACCACAGGGTTCAATTCTAGTGCCGACTCTTTTCTCTGTATACATCAATGATGTCGCTCTTGCTGCTGGCGATTCTCTGATCCACCTCTACGCAGACGACACCATTCTGTATACTTCTGGCCCTTCTTTGGACACTGTGTTAACTAAGACGAGCTTCAATGCCATTACAACTCTCCTTCCTTGGCCTCCAATTGCTCTTAAATGCAAGTAAAACTAAATGCATGCTCTTCAACCGATCGCTGCCTGCACCTGCCCGCCCGTCCAGCATTACTACTCTGGATGGTTCTGACTTAGAATTTGTGGACAATTACAAATACCTAGGAGTCTGGTTAGATTGTAAACTCTCCTTCCAGACTCACATTAAGGATCTCCAATCCAAAATCAAATCTTGATTAGGCTTCCTATTTCGCAACAAAGCGTCCTTCACTCATGCTGCCAAACATACCCTCGTAAAACTGACTATCCTACCAATCCTTGATGCAGTCTATCACAGTGCCATCCGTTTTGTCACCAAAGCCCCATATACTACCCACCACTGCGACCTGTATGCTCTCGTTGGCTGGCCCTCGCTTCATATTTGTCGCCAAACCCACTGGCTCCAGGTCATCTATAAGTCTGTTGGGAAAGCGCCGCCTTATTTCAGCTCACTGGTCACCATAGCAGCACCCACCCGTAGCACGTGCTCCAGCAGGTATATTACACTGGTCACCCCCAAAGCCTATTTATCCTTTGGCCGCCTTTCCTTCCAGTTCTCTGCTGCCATTGACTGGAACGAACTGCAAAAATCACTGAAGCTGGAGACTCGTATCTCCCTCACTAACTTTAAGCATCAGCTGTCAGAGCAGCTCACAGATCACTGCATCTGTACATAGCCCATCTGTAAATAGCCCATCCAACTACCTCATCCCCATATTGTTATTTATTTATTTTTTGCTCCTTTGCACCCCAGTATCTTTACTTGCACATTCATCTTCTGCAAATCTATCACTCCAGTGTTTAATTGCTATATTGTAATTACTTCGCCACTATGGCCTATTTATTGCCTTACCTCCCTTATCTTTCCTCATTTGCACACACTGTATATAGATTTGTATTTTTATTGACTGTACAGTTGTTTATTCCATGTCTAACTCTGTGTTGTTGTTTGTGTCGCACTGCTTTGCTTTATCTTGGCCAGGTCGCAGTTGTAAATGAGAACTTGTTCTCAACTGGCCTACCTGGTTAATTTTTTATAAAAAGTTCTACTGTACCTCAAAGTTCTTGGAGGCTTTGTCCCAGAGCAGGAGATGTAAACAGGTGAGAGTCTGAGGAGACAGCTGTTTACCAGTGTAGTGGCCTGAAAGAGGAAATATCAGCAATCTTACAACTGCATTTTCATTTCACTGCATCAACACCACCACCATCATCCCCACCACCGGAGTACCTGTGATGATGTATACCACCACCACCACCATAGTACCTGTGATGATGTCCACCACCACTGTAGTACCTGTGATGTCCACCACCACCACCACCACCACTGTAGTACCTGTGATGTCCACCTGTGATGATGTCCACCACCACTGTAGTACCTGTGATGATGTCCACCACCACTGTAGTACCTGTGATGTCCACCACCACCGTAGTACCTGTGATGTCCACCACCACCACCACTGTAGTACCTGTGATGTCCACCACCACCACTGTAGTACCTGTGATGATGTCCACCACCACCACTGTAGTACCTGTGATGATGTCCACCACCACTGTAGTACCTGTGATGATGTCCACCACCACCACCACCACCACTGTAGTACCTGTGATGTCCACCTGTGATGATGTCCACCACCACTGTAGTACCTGTGATGATGTCCACCACCACTGTAGTACCTGTGATGTCCACCACCACCACCACCACCACCACTGTAGTACCTGTGATGTCCACCTGTGATGATGTCCACCACCACTGTAGTACCTGTGATGATGTCCACCACCACTGTAGTACCTGTGATGTCCACCACCACTGTAGTACCTGTGATGTCCACCACCACCACCACCACTGTAGTACCTGTGATGATGTCCACCACCACTGTAGTACCTGTGATGATGTCCACCACCACTGTAGTACCTGTGATGTCCACCACCACCACTGTAGTACCTGTGATGTCCACCACCACCACCACTGTAGTACCTGTGATGATGTCCACCACCACCACCACTGTAGTACCTGTGATGATGTCCACCACCACCACCACTGTAGTACCTGTGATGTCCACCACCACCACTGTAGTACCTGTGATGATGTCCACCACCACCACCACTGTAGTACCTGTGATGATGTCCACCACCACCACCACTGTAGTACCTGTGATGATGTCCACCACCACTGTAGTACCTGTGATGTCCACCACCACCACTGTAGTACCTGTGATGTCCACCACCACCACTGTAGTACCTGTGATGTCCACCACCACCACTGTAGTACCTGTGATGTCCACCACCACCACCACTGTAGTACCTGTGATGATGTGCACCACCACCACCACTGTAGTACCTGTGATGATTTGCACCACCACCACCACTGTAGTACCTGTGATGATGTGCACCACCACCACCACTGTAGTACCTGTGATGATGTCCACCACCACCACCACTGTAGTACCTGTGATGTCCACCACCACCACTGTAGTACCTGTGATGATGTCCACCACCACCACCACTGTAGTACCTGTGATGATGTCCACCACCACCACCACTGTAGTACCTGTGATGATGTCCACCACCACCACTGTAGTACCTGTGATGATGTCCACCACCACCACCACTGTAGTACCTGTGATGATGTCCACCACCACTGTAGTACCTGTGATGATGTCCACCACCACCACCACTGTAGTACCTGTGATGATGTCCACCACCACCACCACCGTAGTACCTGTGATGATGTCCACCACCACTGTAGTACCTGTGATGTCCACCACCACCACTGTAGTACCTGTGATGTCCACCACCACCACCACTGTAGTACCTGTGATGTCCACCACCACCACCACTGTAGTACCTGTGATGATGTGCACCACCACCACCACTGTAGTACATGTGATGATTTGCACCACCACCACCACTGTAGTACCTGTGATGATGTGCACCACCACCACCACTGTAGTACCTGTGATGATTTGCACCACCACCACCACTGTAGTACCTGTGATGATGTCCACCACCACCACCACCGTAGTACCTGTGATGATGTGCACCACCACCACCACTGTAGTACCTGTGATGATTTGCACCACCACCACCACTGTAGTACCTGTGATGATGTCCACCACCACCACCACCGTAGTACCTGTGATGATGTGCACCACCACCACCACTGTAGTACCTGTGATGATTTGCACCACCACCACCACTGTAGTACCTGTGATGATGTCCACCACCACCACCACCACTGTTGTACCTGTGATGATGTCCACCACCACCACCACCACCACCACCGTTGTACCTGTGATGATGTCCACCACCACCACTGTAGTACCTGTGATGATGTCCTCTATTTTCTGTTTTCCCAGAAGCTCCTTGCCTCTCTGCAGCAGCAGCTCAATGTGCAGGACCAGGGCACTGCCCAGTTCAGGGGACGACTCAAAGTGCTGGCACACCCTCTTCAGGTAGTCAAAGGCCAATGTCTCTCTGGGAACACATATCAACAGAACACACAGCGCATATCAATGCAATATATCAATACAATGTTGTATTTCAATGGAAACATGAAAATATTTACATTTTAAAATATTTACATTATTACTTTATCTAAAAACGTCTGGAATGAATACAATGGTACAAGTGGATAACTGATTTGCAATTTGTTAAGATGATCAGTGTGTCTACCTGTCTTCAGCCATGAGTAGTTTCACTGTGCTTAGACACACTTCCAGAGGAACCTCTGACTCCAGCAGCTCTGTCACTCCTGAATGGAGACAGCAAGATTAAATGGTAATGCATTATACAGTACTGTAAACGGATGACTTGGGAGTCCTTAAAACTCCCACTCAAGCCATTCAAAAAAGCAGAAAGAGAGAGAAACAGGGTAATGTCCTACTCACCAGCTCTTACGTGGTCATCCTGAGCCCCACATCTCAGTAGAATTCTGATCTTCAGGTAGAGCCCAGAGGGATGCACACTTTCCTGTCAAATTGCTGAGTTTTAATTGAAAACCAAATAATCTTGCTTAATATTAGAAAGTATCAACAAGAGTGATGGGGGGAGGTTACCTTATTGGCTAAGTTCACAGCATTGAGTGCCTTCTCCTGAAACTGCTGACAGTCCCACTTTAGATAGACAGTGGCAAGGAGCCTCAGGACCTTGGCCTAAATAAGAACATTCAGCAATTTACTCTACTGTAATTAAAAACAAATCAAAACATTGGAGCTTTTGGCATTTCTAATAACCAGGAAGTACTAGTGAAAAAACTGAAGAGACTATGGTATGTATAAACTGCACTACTCCCTTACTTGCACTTCAGCGCCAGGGGAGTATTTTATATTCATCTTCCCTATGTCATAACTCTGGCTGGAAAAGACAACAGTGTAGATATTCATATACTGCACTTTATCATACACCGTAATTAAAATAAGTAACATATTTCAGATGATGAGCTTCTGTAATGCTTCCTTTATGTCAGTTATATAGTATCTTTTGTCAAGCTAAATCAATGCTATTTACCTCAACCAGAATGAACTCTCCTCATACTTTTTCATATTGTAGGAATCCACTCCGAAGTTATAGCACATGAGAGAGAGATAGCCTGTCTTTGGGGGGGGAAAGTAGCTGAATATACCTGCCCAAGATTGGGAGAGTTAAAAACAGTGCTTTATCAAAGTAATATCAGAGTTTAGTTTCCTTTTTGTATCCTACCTCTTTGGGGAGCCGCAGTAGCATGTCTTTACAGCGCTGCATGCAGGCCACAGCCTCTTGGTGATTCTCTTGAGCAAGTGCCTGCATCGGAAAAAAAAAAACTATCATAAGTTACCAGTACATCAGTGAGGTAAAGCTATATGTGAACAAAAAACTATTTTCTTCATGTGTGAAAATGTCACTTTCAGTTGCCAAATTCACAAGTACAAATTAGCCTAACATTGTTGTATGTGTTAGATGGTGAAACCATCTCTAGCTCACCGACTCAGCTTGGTAAGACAGAACTCGAAGCAGGTCCTTCTCCACATCTCCTTTCGATGTGTTGATGTCTGCCCCTCCATGGCCTCGGGATGTTAGTCGGCTGTACAGTGTCTCCAAGCTCTGGACAAATAATATTATGAACATTTGAATTCAGTGTTATGACAGAAGTTCTAAAAGTTGACCAACTGTCTTAGATACTGTACAGAGTCATAGGGCATAGTTTAACATATTCAAGCTTACTTTGACAGCAAGGCTCAGGAAGTTATCAGCTAGCTGGGGCTTTTTACAGTCTAGCCAAGTTCTTCCTGTCTTGCTGGCCATCTGTAAAGAAAATGTAAATTTTCTTAATGAATTAATTACGGTAAGACAGAGGTAGGCCTTACAGTGCAGTGGTTTATTTCATGAGCCATTTCACTGACCAGGATCTGTTTGCGCACAGCGCCCTCTGCTGGATTCTCAGGCTCACAGGAGTACAGCAGCCTGCATGCAACATGACGCACTGACACCACAGACAGACCGGGAGGAATGCATCACAGGAGAAAGTCAGTAATGATGATAATGGCATAAATCAGGTATTTCACAGCAAAAAAACTATTAGGCTACCTTTTGCTTTCTGGTGCTCATTTATGGCTGTTCCCACACGTTTGGTGACTGCCCAATTCCACAGCTGAATGGCACTTTCTTCAAGCTAGAGAATATGTTAATTTGAAGTGACAATTAGCAAACTAGCTATTTTCTGTAGACTAACTTATGTATTGACTAAAACACTAAATTATGTATTGACTAAAACACAATGGTTTCATTAGAGAAGAAAAATACTGCTCTAAATTTGGCTGCCAACCTGAGGATCCAGTGGTGTTACTCTTGGGAAGTCTTCACAAAAGAGCTTCTCAATAACCTCATCTGTATTAGCCAGTTGTTTCTGCAGCAGGCGCTCTGTGAGACCTTTAATAAAACATAACTATATTTAATCCCAAAAACCACCATGAAAAAAAGTACATACTTGTACCAAGTACAAAAAAAGTTGCCTGTTGAGTGACGTGACAGGTTGGCATTGCGTTCGTAGGTCGCCACACACCTTCGACGTCTCATATAATGTCAATACATTTCAAGGAAACTTTTACTAATTTCAAATGAGGAATGTAACCAATATACCGGTAACTTAGCAATATATTTAAACTTTGCTACATTTTCTTGCTACATTTTCTGAAGCGTAAACTAAAGCACACTGGAAGGTTAGTCAGCTGGCTAGCTAACTACGTTAGCAGTTAACATTTTATGTCAGAAAAAGTTGCTATAAACTCACATTTCACATTTGAAACAAACATATCCATGTTTCAAGTGAAGAAAAGTGTAACACCTTAAATAGACACAAACAATATAACTAAGCTCGCCAGCTAGCGCTCCATTCGGATGCTGATGCGGATAAGTGATTGACAGCTGTGATCTTGGCGGCGCGCGAACCACTCTCGTGAAGTGACGTCGAGGGGAACCGCCCTTGTTATCCGCGAGCCCTTAGGATGTGCACCGCTGACCACCCCGTTGAGGTTGAAATTCAAATGGTTAAGGTTAGGTATGGGTCAAATACAATTCAAATCAAATGTTATTTGTCACATGCTGCAAGTGTAGAATTTAAAATGCTTATTAGCAAATAGATTATTAGCAAATAGATACAAATAGATACACATTTAATTGTAACAAGTACCGGTACCGAGTCAGTGTACTGGGTTAGGAGTTGTTGTTTTTTAACGGATGGGTTGAATATTTCTGTCGTGACACATCAGTCATAGGACCCATCATCTGTAGCCTAAACAGCTATCAGGATTTTTATTTTGGAAAAGAGACTAATTGAGGAAAAGAGACTAATTAAGGTAATATGTACAAATAGGTTTAGTTAGGTGATTGATTGAAGTACTATGTACACGTATGTAGGATGAGGTAGGTTATGGTTAAGGGTAGTGTTTAGGGTAGGGACACCCCACTGGTCACGAATAGTACTAACCGATAAAGAACTGAATAGGGATGTGGTGAGCAGCCAAAATTAAGGTGAGCAGAAATAACAATCCAAGTAGATACACAGAGTGTACAAAACATTAGGAACACCTGCTCTTTCCATGACATAGAATGGCCAGGTGAATCCAGGTGAAAGTTTTGATCCCTTATTGATGTCACCTTCAATCAGTGTAAATGAAAGGGAGGAGACAGGTTAAAGAAGGATTTTTAACCCTTGAGACAATTGAGACATGGATTGTGTAGTGTGCCATTCAGAGAGTAAATGGACAAGACAAAATATTTAAGTGCCTTTGAATGGGGTATGGTAGTAGGTGCCAGGCGCACTGGTTTGAGTGTGTCAAGAACTGCAACGCTGCTGGGTTTTCACATCCCCGTGGAACGCTTTCGACAACTTGTAGAGTCCATGCCCTGAGGGCAAAAGGGATGTGTTCGTTGTCCATAGCTTATGCCTGCCCATACTATAATCCCACCACCACCATGGGGCACTCTGTTCCCAACGTTGACATCAGCAAACCGCTCACCCAAACAGTGCCATACACGCTGTGGCATTGTGTTTTGTGACAAAACTGCACATTTTTAGAGTGGCCTTTTATTGCCCACAGCACAAGGTGCACCTGTGTATTTGTATTTATTATGGATCCCTATTAGCTGCTGCCAATGCATCAGCTACTCTTCCTGGGGTCCAGCTAAATTAAGGAAGTTTATAAAATGTAAGAAATATTACAATACATTCACAACACACTGTGTACCCTCAGGCCCCTACTCCACCACTACCACATATCTACAGTACTAAATAAATGTGTATGTATAGTGCGTATGTTATCGTGTGTGTGTGTGTGTGTCTGTGCATGTGTCTGTGCCAATGTTTGTGTTGCTTCACAGTCCCCGCTGTTCCATAATGTGTTTTTTTCTGTTTTTTAAATCTAATTTTACTGCTTGCATCAGTTACTTGATGTGGAATCAAGAGTTCCATGTAGTCATGGCTCTATGTAGTGCTGTGTGCCTCCCATAGTCTGTTCTGGACTTGGGGACTGTGAAGAGACCTCATGATGCATTTCTTGTGGGGTATGCATGGGTGTCCGAGCTGTGTGCCAGTAGTTTAGACAGACAGTGCATTCAACATGTCAATACGTCTCATAAATAAAAGTAGTGATGAAGTCAATCTCTCCTCCACTTTCAGCCAGGTGAGATTGACATGCATATTATTAACATTAGCTCTCTGTGTACATCCAAGGGCCAGCCGTGCTGCCCTGTGCTGAGCCAATTGCAATTTTCCTTAGTCCTTTTTTGTGGCACCTGACCACAAGACTGAACAGTAGTCAAGGTGCGACAAAACTAGGGCCTGTAGGACCTGCCTTGCTGATAGTATTGTTAAGAAGGCAGAGCATTGCTTTATTATACAGTCGTGGCCAAAGGTTTTGAGAATGACACAAATATAAATTTTCACAAAGTTTGCTGCCTGCGTTTAGATGTTACTATGGAATACTGAAGTATAATTACAAGCATTTCATAAGTGTCAAAGGCTTTTGTTGACAATTACATGAAGTTCATGCAAAGAGTCAATATTTGCAGTGTTGACCCTTCTTTTTCAAGACCTCTGCAATCCGCCCTGGCATGCTGTCAATTAACTTCTGGGCCACATCCTGACTGATGGCAGCCCATTCTTGCATAATCAATGCTTGGAGTTTGTCAGAATTTGTGGGATTTTGTTTGTCCACCCGCCTCTTGAGGATTGACCACAAGTTTTAAATGGTATTAAGGTCTGGGGAGTTTCCTGGCCATGGACCCAAAAAATTGATGTTTTGTTCCCCGAGCCACTTAGTTATCACTTTTGCTTTATGGCAAGGTGCTCCATCATGCTGGAAAAGGCATTGTTCGTCACCAAACTGTTCCTGGGTGGTTGGGAGAACTTGCTCTCGGAGGATGTGTTGGTACCATTCTTTATACATGGCTGTGTTCTTAGGCAAAATTGTGAGTGAGCCCACTCCCTTGGCTGAGAAGCAACCCCACACGTGAATGGTCTCAGGATGCTTTACTGTTGGCATGACATAGGACTGATGGTAGCGCTCACCTTGTCTTCTCCGGACAAGCTTTTTTCCGGAGGCCCCAAACAATCGGAAAGGGGATTCATCAGAGAAAATAACTTTGCCCCAGTCTTCAGCAGTCAAATCCCTGTACCTTTTGCAGAATATCAGTCTGTCCCTGATGTTTTTCCTGGAGAGAAGTGGCTTCTTTGCTGCCCTTCTTGACACCAGGCCATCCTCCAAAAGTCTTTGCCTCACTGTGCGTGCAGATGCACTCACACCTGCCTGCTGCCATTCCTGAGTAAGCTCTGTACTGGTGGTGCCCCAATCCCGCAGCTGAATCAACTTTAGGAGATGGTCCTGGCGCTTGCTGGACTTTCTTGGGCGCCCTGAAGCCTTCTTCACAACAATTGAACCGCTCTCCTTGAAGTTCTTGATGATCCGATAAATGGTTGATTTTTTTTCAGCTGCCTGAGGTTGAAGAGACACTGTTGTGCCTTCTTCACCACTGTGTTGTTGTGGTGGAACCATTTCTGGTCCTCAGTGATGTGCACGTCAAGGAGCTTTTGACCCTCTCCACTGAAACGCCGTCAATGTGGATGGGGGTGTGCTCCCTCTTTTGTCTCTTGGCACTCCTTGTTTTTTTTTACGTTGAGGGAGAGCTTATTTTCCCGGTACTACTCCGTCGGGGCACTAACCTCCTACCTGTAGGCTGTCTCATTGTTCTTTGTAATCAAGCCTACCACTGTCGTGTTGTCAGCAAACTTGATGATTGAATTGGAGTCATCCGTAGCCATGGGTGAATAGGGAGTACAGGAGGGGGCCGAGCACACACCCCTGTGGGGCCCCCGTGTTGCGGATCAGCGTGGTGATGTTGTTGCCTACCCTCATCACCTGGGGTCGGCCCCTTAGGAAGTCTAGGACCCAGTTGCACAGGGATGAGTTCAGACACAGGGCCCTGAGATTAGTGACAAGCTTGTATGGCACTATGGTATTGAAAGCAGAGCTGTAGTCATTGAACAGCATTCTCACATAGGTATCCCTCTTGTCCAGGTGGGATAGGGCAGTGTGCAGTGCAATGGTGATTGCGTCATCCGTTGATCTGTTGGGGCAGTATGCACATTTTTGTGGGTCTAGGGTGTTGGGCAAGGAGCAGGTTTGAGGTTTTATTTATTCGCACCGAAGAAAATAAGTGAAAGACAAAACAGATAAAAAACAACTGGTAAAAACGGCGTGCAGGTGAAGTTGGAAGCTCAAAAGGGCTTATATGAAAACCACACCACAAATATAAGTATTAAAAAAGTTTGTTCAATCAGTTAAAAAAGGCATATTAATTATAATTGTGCATTTTATACTCGGTATGCAAGAAAGAACTACATGGAGGGGATTATTGGGTAGTTTGGTTTATCAGGCTCACCCCAAGTCTTCACTTGAAGTTATTGAGGGATGATGAGGTTTTGGCAATGTGAAGATAAGAATTCCAGAGTATGGTACCTCTGTATCTGATAGAGAATTGGACTATGTGGGGATATAGATGTTATATAGGTGGATTTCAGAATTAACCTGGAATAATCAATTGAAGGGTTTAGGTAAACTGTCTGTGAGGTATGAGTATTTGTAGATGACAGTGCATAATTGGCATACATTAATGTCATAAATAGACAAGATATTGAGTTTCTTAAACCAAGGTGCAGATGTACCCAGGTAATTAGAGGAGGTGGCTAGTCTTTGCACATTTATTTTGTATGATGAGTAATTTGTGTAGGTAGGAGGCATATGTACTAGCACAGATAATATCACAGTAAATGAGATATGGGTAAGTAGAGTTAGGGAGCAATCATGATGAACCAAACCACTAATCTTGATGATGATACCAACATAATTCATCACTTTACTGCAGTCAAACTGAATAAGATCTTTCCAGGATAACTTTTCATCAATTAGAACTCAGAGGAATCTAGTGGATTTCACTTGTCCATTTCATTTCCACCAATTGAGATTCTGGCTATTTATTTTGATTTTTTTGGAATATTTTGTATTCTTACTAGAGAATACAATTAAGTAGGATTTTTTTTTACTTTTAAAAATCATTTGTTTATCTGGAATCAATTGGAAAATTTGGCCATACCTGAGTTGGCTTCAGAAATGAGTAAATCAAAATTATTGTGTGATAAAATCAAATTGCTATCATCAGCAAAGAGAATGGGAAATATGGTAGAAGACACAGCAGTAAGGTCATTGATATACTGTAGATTAGGAATAACAAAGTGATATGGTCCTTGACTAGCCTCTCAAAGCACTTCATGATTACAGAGGTGAGTGCTATGGGACCATAGTCATTTAGTTCAAGTTACCTTAGCTTGTTTGGGTACAGGAACAATGGTGGACATCTTGACGCACATGGGGACAACAGACTGGGATATTGAGAGGTGGAATATGTCCATACATTCCATCCAGCTGGTCTACGCATGCACTAAGGATGAAGATCGAGATACCGTACCGGCCGGCAGCCTTGCAAGGGTTAAAACGCTTAAAAATTCTACTTATGTCAACAACCAAGATCGGGAGCCCACATCTCTAGTTTATCGTTTTGCTTGAATCTCAAATTGTCAGTTAGGCTGAATTAACTTTTTCAGTGATAGATTTTTTTTACTAAACTATTTTGTAAATGAAATCAAATGTAAACGTTTTAGAGCTAAAAAATCAAATCCACTGTTCTTTCTAATTTCCAACTTTTGGTGCAATTCTATTTTACACCCACAAGATGGTGTCTGATACTGGAGCAATGAATAGCCTATCAACGTATCCTGTGTATACTCTGATCCATAATACAGTATATTGAGAGGACTATGTAGGGTAATAAAGATGTAATGAGGATAATAAACTCTTAACAATTGATTTTCATATAATAGTCTTGACATAACCTACATAAAATGCAATTACCGATAAAGCCTAATCCCAGTCAAGACTACAACAGGTAAAAGTTACATATTAATCAGAGATGATTGTTGGATGATGCGATGTAAAACATCAATCAAAACCAACTGAACATAACTGCAGGACCAAGACATTATGTAGCGCACTGCATACGTCAGAAGATTTTCCAGCCTCCTGTACCATCGTATGCGAGAGATCTTTTGAATAGGGGGTATCGTTTACATTCTATGTCCATCATCGTCCTTTGGTCACCGGCGATCAGGGCCTCCCCGAAGAAAGTCTTTGTTGCTGCTACCACTCCTTTTACTAAGACTTTATTGTTGGGTCAAATGAAAGACGGCGAGCTGCGTGTGTAGAACTGGCCAGGCCCTCTTATTGTTTCGTCGGCTACAACAGATTCTAAAATAAAACGTCTTAAAACCTCACCTCTTTCAGCTCTCCGCTTCCAGCAATTGTTCCTGCCTGAGTCTTATCTAGTTTCCCTCCCAGTCCAAGGAGAATGTGCCCTCACTGCCCTGCTCTCTGAAGACTCACTCTATCATGAGTGAAAGCACTATACATAAACTGCAGGCATGCTAGGTGGAACACGACAGGCACATGACCAGTCACAAACTGATGTCTCGTGCTCAGGATGAAACAAAAGGTAAATGGTGTGATAAAGATTGTTTCGTCATATTATGAAGTCAGTTACTTACAAAGTGTATATCCTGCCCTCATTCCGTCTCCATTCTTTACAGTCAGCGAGATGTCGCTGTTTAGGCCTCCTCGGCACTGAGTTGATTTCTCAGGTATTCTTTCAACCTTTTTTTATTGACACCTTTAAAAAAACGAAAAAGTCAACAAAAGTTACTTCAGGTCAGGGTATTCATCTCATCAATTATTGATGAATGATTGACTTCATGTGTGTCAGTAAAAGTGATTTATCATGCATTTCCGGGCATATTATTCACCTTCAATAATCTGGTGTCAGGTTTATGATGAATTCCTCGTATCTAGTTAAATCATCATGGTTTATGATGTGCAGAATGAATCGCACACACTTGCACAGACTACAAGTCGAGCTTGATCAATTATTTCCCATGTTCTCAAGAAGAATGATGTGGAAAAATTGTGTTCTCCACAGACAGGAGTAGTGGGCCTCACCTATCAGTTGTCCAGGGGCCATTAGGGAACACATGCAGCCCAGTTTGGATCTGCGGTACTGTGCTGCTGCTCAACTCAGAATGGTAGGTCATGCAGGTCTTGCGTTGTGATGGACAGAAAGGTGAGGAAGGATATTCTTATTTACAGTACCTGCCACAGAGAGCTGCCAATATAATTTGTTGCATTGACAAAGGAAAACAGTCTGCTGCACATCCACACACCATGGGGTGCTGCTTGGGAACAGAGGACTCACGCCACGCACAGAGGATTATTTACATTTGATATAAAAAGCTGTATATCCTGTTTCCAAAGTTAAAAATAAATCCAACAAATATTTATTCTAAGAATTTGAACCGATATTTCCCCTTTGAAAAACCCCACCTCATGCTGGTTTCCCCAGACCAGATCATCTCTACTTTTAGACACTAGGTTTACTATTTTTAATTGATCAAGGTCAAGTAGGCTGTTTTGCATTCTCTTCATGCAACGTTGTGACTTGTATTGGGCAATGAAGGGCTGTGCAAATAGTTGAATTGTGAAACAGTGAATTCAAGAATTGAAATGTAGTATAATGTTGATGTTGCACTAAATGGGTAAATGATGTTTGACTGATTCATTTAAAATCTTTATTTTCCTGTCAGTGAAGTATTGGAAAAAAAATTCAAGTCATTCAAAACCTTAAACGATAAAACTGTTTGATGTAGCAAAGAGGGTGCCAATACCGTCATCAATACATATTAAATATAATGTAGGCTATTTGCATGTCATATTAGTGAAATTAAAATGCAGAAAGTGTTTCTAGAACTGAAAACTGTCACAGCAGTTTGTCCTGAACAAGTGACGTTGCATACTTCCTTTGTTTTTCAGTATAAAGACACAAACGGCCATGCACTGCAAGCAGTGCTGAGTACGAGTACCGAAGCGGATGAGACATTCTTTCAGACAGTTGCGCATTAATTAGTCTGCACTACGTTGTTCAGAGGATGTATGGTTGATTTTTCTCTGTGTTTTGTTTATTTAAAATTTGGAGCTTTTTGTTATCGTGTACAGAATATTTTAGGAATCGGGCACTTTGTGGCAACGCTTGTTCAAATTCAATCTAATCAGTTCCAAGGAAGGAGGGATATTGTCGCGCGGGTCGCACCTGCCCTCGGGGACTGCTCTCATCTGTCTCTTCAACTGGAACCAAAACTGCGCTGGGGAGCTGTCCTGCAAAACAAGCTATGGGATACAAGGAAGACTGCTGAGTTTCTTACATTTTGATCTGAGGATTGTTGGGATTAAAAACGAAAGGGAATTTGTCACTTTTGGACTATTAGCCCTAGCTGCGGATTCTCTCCGTTTTCATCCTCAGCCAACACTTTTGGCTCTTCCTTGGGATTGATTTTATTGAAGTAGGGCTATCATCTGTGGTCGACAGAATGGCCCCGCTCGACTGCGCGAAACTGTCAATCCTCCTTCATTTGATCACATATATCACCGGTAAGAATTATTCCATATTTATCCAGAGATCGTTTATCCAAAAGTATTATTTGGTTATGCGAGTTGGACCTCAGTATAATTTCGTTACTTAATGCCCCCACATTTGATGATTTATTACCCTGTCAAATATGAATAATTGGAGATTGATTTTCACGTTTAGTCTGTCATTTTGCTGGTATGCAGCCTATTAATAAGTAGATTGTATTTTTTTATTCAAGAGTTTGAAGACACAAACTCATTTTGTTTTGGAAAGGACACTTTACGACATAGGTTTATGAGGTGATCATTATCAAGGATAATCCTGTTTAAATCATGACCATATCACACAATCCAACTAAGTTCAATTGAAAATGCCCCTGTTCTTTCTTGGAATTAAAATTCCATGTCGTTGAAATGCAGTTTTTATGGTAATTGAAGTTAATTTAAAGGTTGAGGTTCTGCCAATTAGGAATCCATACAGGTATGGACATTGCAGTTCATCTTGTCACCAGTAGATGTCACTTTCAATTGAAGTGAGGATTTAGCCTAATTGAGTACCGGCTACTGTGGTGTTTTACCTTAGTGAGTTTATGACCTATACCTATGACTTTATTATCACCTATACCTTTCACCTATTACCTCATTCGTTGACTGTTCTCAGTTAATCTCAAATGAGTTCATTCAGATTGGTCGTTTTTGTGTAAAACATACTGGATATTGGTGAAATTATGTCTGATGTGTTACAGAAAACTCGGCCCCTGCAGGAGGGGAAATCAATTTGAAAACAGAACCAGTGTTTCAGTTATGGTGAAAATATGTGTTCTAGCATTGTTATCATGTGGATCTCCTGAGTCAAAGGTTGTTCAACATCTTGAGAATAGAATGTATGTTTCACAAAGCAAGCCACATTGTTATAACTTGGCAGCCCCAGGATCTTGATGCCTCTCCACGTAAACAAAATGGAGCAGAAAAGGTGGATGTTTCTCTAGATTGTGTCTTTCCCGGTGTGCTACACAGATATGTCTTCCTCCCTGTGTCCAAATAAACATGACATCCAAGCAGAGGAAATACTGCCCCCATCTATCTCCTCCATCCCCTGCTACTTTTTTAGTGTCTAGCTTTGTCTACAATGTTTCCAAATAGATTTCCTTCACTGTCCACAAGTGGAGCGTGGGAAAGACACAAGGAGGAAGCGGATGGAGGGGCAGGAGGCACCCTGGTATTGTTCTGGCCAGTAGAAGTCACGGAAACGTGACACGCTACCTGAGAAAATATTCCTTCCCGGAGCTCCTTACGCTCACAGGACAATGGGGAGGAGGAAAGACAATGGGGAGGAGGAAAGGGAGACCATTTCTGCATGGTGATTGGCTGTATGGTAGGGCCATTAATAGTAAATGGGGTCTAAAGACAGGGATGGGGAGAGTTTTGGTCAGATGGACAGGTACATTACCACAGAGATGGGGGTGGGGTCCACTACAAATAATCTGGAATAAACCCAACTAAATTGAAAAACAGGCATTTATTCCTTATTGTGCTGGTGATGTGACTTTGTTTAGTATTGGAAGTCATTGAGATTGTTGGTGGATTTGTAAGGCACTGCTAGAGATAAGTGACATAAGTTGATTATAGATGCTTGAAATTGGTAAATTCTCTTTCCTATCGCAAAAAGCGAACACTAACATTAATATATTGTATTTGTTACCCAACTCTCTCCAGATCAAAGCTGACCCTTATTAGGCCTTACCTGTCAACCTCATTTAACCATTACATACCTGTCAACCCCATTTAACCATTACATACCTGTCAACCCCATTTAACCATTACATACTTGTCAACCCCATTTAACCATTACATACTTGTCAACCCCATTTAACCATTACATACCTGTCAACCCCATTTAACCATTACATACCTGTCAACCCCATTTAACCATTACATACCTATCAACCCCATTTAACCATTGCATACCTGTCAACCCCATTTAACCATTACATACCTGTCGACCCCATTTAACCATTACATACTTGTCAACCCCATTTAACCATTGCATACCAGTCAAACCCATTTAACCATTACATACTTGTCAACCCCATTTAACCATTACATACCTGTCAACCCCATTTAACCATTACATACTTGTCAACCCCATTTAACCATTGCATACCTGTCAACCCCATTTAACCATTACATACCTGTCAGCCCCATTTAACCATTACATACCTGTCAAACCCATTTAACCATTACATACTTGTCAACCACATTTAACTGTTACATTCCTGTCAACCCCATTTAACCATTACATACTTGTCAACCCCATTTAACCATTACATACCTGTCAAACCCATTTAACCATTACATACCTGTCAAACCCATTTAACCATTACATACTTGTCAACCCCATTTAACCATTGCATACCTGTCAAACCCATTTAACCATTACATACCTGTCAACCCCATTTAACCATTACATTCCTGTCAACCCCATTTAACCATTACATACCTGTCAACCCCATTTAACCATTACATACCTGTCAACCACATTTAACTGTTACATACCTGTCAACCCCATTTAACCATTACATACCTGTCAACCCCATTTAACCATTACATACCTGTCAACCCCATTTAACCATTACATACCTGTCAACCACATTTAACCATTACATACCTGTCAACCACATTTAACTGTTACATTCCTGTCAAACCCATTTAACTGTTACATACCTGTCAACCACATTTAACTGTTACATACCTGTCAACCACATTTAACTGTTACATACCTGTCAACCACATTTAACTGTTACATACCTGTCAACCACATTTAACTGTTACATACCTGTCAACCACATTTAACTGTTACATACCTGTCAACCACATTTAACTGTTACATACCTGTCAACCACATTTAACTGTTACATTCCTGTCAACCACATTTAACTGTTACATACCTGTCAACCACATTTAACTGTTACATTCCTGTCAAACCCATTTAACTGTTACATACCTGTCAACCACATTTAACTGTTACATTCCTGTCAAACCCATTTAACTGTTACATACCTGTCAACCACATTTAACTGTTACATTCCTGTCAACCCCATTTAACTGTTACATACCTGTCAACCACATTTAACTGTTACATACCTGTCAACCACATTTAACCGTTACATACCTGTCAACCACATTTAACTGTTACATTCCTGTCAAACCCATTTAACTGTTACATACCTGTCAACCACATTTAACTGTTACATACCTGTCAACCACATTTAACTGTTACATACCTGTCAACCACATTTAACTGTTACATACCTGTCAACCACATTTAACTGTTACATACCTGTCAACCCCATTTAACCATTACATACCTGTCAACCCCATTTAACCATTACATACCTGTCAACCACATTTAACTGTTACATACCTGTCAACCACATTTAACCATTACATACCTGTCAACCACATTTAACTGTTACATTCCTGTCAAACCCATTTAACTGTTACATTCCTGTCAAACCCATTTAACTGTTACATTCCTGTCAAACCCATTTAACTGTTACATTCCTTATGACTTGTTCAATGATAGAGAGGTCAAGTAAAAATGATTAGCAGATATTTTACTCTGAGTGGTATGTGTGACTGCTTTTGATTTAGAGCAAGGCATGAGTTCTCTCCTCCTCGGCCCGCTGGCACTATCTGAAGCCTGATGGCTCTGACAGCCGGAGAGTTCTTTCCTGCAGCATCTCTTTGCTCGGGACCATGAATACAGAGCTTTATTTGATGTAACTGTCTTGTGTTCAGATAATACAAGTTCTCCCTCCACCAGTACAGTGATAGGGTGTGTGCACTACGCAGTAAAGTTGGTCTATTTTGTCTATTACCGTGGCTATTTCTCGTGGGATAATATCATCTCTCTTGGGATTGTTGCCTATCATCACATTGACGGGAACAGAACGTTCAGATGGGAACTATCTCAATCACCTTCAGAAATTATGCTTGACACTGCCCATCTTCTGGAAGGTCAGACCCAGAGCAGGGTTGTGGTTGGGAAACTACAACAGATTCAGATGAGTCAGGGAGTTTATGGCATGGTTTTGACACCCACGCCACAGTTAATGGAGACCTAGAGGACAGTAGGGTTCCGCTGACCATAAGTCATTGACTGAATCACACAAAATTAGATGAGGGAAGGGGAAGTGGTGAGAAAACTCTTCAAACCAAAATGGGATCTAAGTTTCTTCATTTTCAGCCACAAAACCACAAATCCTAAACAAAATCAAAGTCTTTGCCGATCCATTTCAGCCGCTTAGTTAAAGGGAATAACTGAGAGGATCAAATGTAACATTATCCAACCGTGCACTTCCTTGGCCTCGCATCTCCCTTAACTTTGTTTCCAATTCAAACAACCTGTTCCAAAAGTCAGCCCATAGTGTCAAATGGAAACTCAATGGTCCAGTGTGCCTTTTGAAGCTGTTTCTCTGGGTTAAGGAGTATGATGTTCCAGTTAAGTTGATTTTAAAATATTTTTTCTCCCCTCTGTGGGCACTTGAGATGGCCAATGGGAGTGATAGGGAGAGGTCATCTAAGTTCAAAGGGAGCTCATCACTCACCAACGGTATGTCCGTGTCATGCAGCCTACACACGCACACACACACACACACACACACACACACACACACACACACACACACACACACACACACACACACACACACACATCCACACACACACACCAAGCATCTCTGTTTCTCTCTGACGGGCTAGACTGCTGCCAACATATCCACCAATGTGGTGTTATTCCAAGGTGAAATATTAACTCAGCTGTTGGTGTTGGCAGGTTTCCTTAGCTCTCGTACCTCTCTTGTACATGATGGATTCTTGGATTGGGAGACTTCTAACTGCACAGCAGAAGCACTTCAGTTGAATCTGGACATTTTACATTCAGGGATCAGTTGTTATCGCTGTTATTAACAGTGATGATAGCAGCATCCCCCTCTATAAGACATATATCTTTCTTGCTGAGCCGGCAATATATTTTATATTAACCCCTTCATGTGATTTAAAATTCAAGGACCTTCTGTCCACCAGCCAGTTGTAATCTCACATGTTATGGAACAAGAATCCTCCTGGCTTACACATTGGAAGAGCTCGTAGGAATCTCGTTATACAGGATATTCCTATAGTTGGCCACATTTTATTCTGTATTACCAGGAAAAGCTGACTGGCCACCCATTGTCCTTTATTCTGCCTTTTTAAAGGAGATGCAGGGAAATTCTGTCTCCAAGAGGTAATCTACGGGCTAATAAAAAAGTAACTCTCTTTTACTGTTGTCTTAACCATATTGTTGACAAAGTGCAGTGATTTCTGAAGGACCCATATTGCTGACAAAGTGCAGTGGTTTCTAAAGGACCCGTATTGTTGACAAAGTGCAGTGATTTCTGAAGGACCCATATTTTTGGCAAAGTGCAGTGTTTTCTGAAGGACCCGTATTGTTGACAAAGTGCAGTGATTTCTGAAGGACCCATATTTTTGGCAAAGTGCAGTGATTTCTGAAGGACCCGTATTGTTGACAAAGTACAGTGTTTTCTGAAGGACCCGTATTGTTGACAAAGTGAAGTGATTTCTGAAAGACCCGTATTGTTGGCAAAGTGCAGTGATTTCTGAAAGACCCGTATTGTTGGCAAAGTGCAGTGATTTCTGAAGGACCCAGTGTGAGAGTGTATTCTCAACACACGAGGAGAAACTCTTAACTGCACAGAAAGAGCAGTAGTAGTAGCAACTTCTTATTTTGGCAGGGGTTCCCAACTCTTGTCAATCTTTTCAGCTCTTTGTTGTAAATCTGCCACCAGAGCATAGCAAATCTTGTGAGTTTGTCTTTCTGTGTGTTTGTTCTGACACACTCAACCTAAAGACAACTCACAAAATACCACTGGCTCAGAACAACATCACAGTGGGATGGCTGTATCGTCATGCCATGAGGCAATGAATATAACAGTGCAAGACAGGTTAACCCCAATGTAACCCCACAATCCATTATAGCCCACCAACTGTGAGCCAGTAAATCCTTGAAATTAATAATGGAATATTTTAAGTTCCTTGTTTGGGAAATTCGTAGTAGTGTTAAAGCCAGTTGCTTAAACTAAACATATTGTGAAAAATGTGTGGAAATGTTATAATGTGCTATTGAGGTAAAAATGGTGGCCCAGTGCGGTACAGGAAGCCAGTGATCATGTCGGTGGAAACTGATTGACTATAGCTGGCTACTGTTATGCTACTCTGCTGTATCCATGGACACACTGCAGCGAATATGACTCACAAGCCTCTGACCTTTCTCTTTTATAAAGGAGTGTGTCCCCCCCACCATCCTCTCCCTGCCCTTTGTTCCCCATGTTGGACTTACAAAGAGATGGAGTGGCAAGGTTAAACGAGGGAGTCATTATTCCGCATTGTTGTTTTTGCCTTGAAAACCCCAAAATATATCCTCTCACTCTCACTCCAGAGACTGCCTTACTGGTAGATGGTAGGACGGGAAGCACGGGAAGCACACAGAGACATGAGGGAATTCCATACATCATTCCCAGCACTTTAAAGAGGAAGAGAGAGAGAACGAGAGAGAGAGAGTGAGAGTCTGAATGTGGCAGTAGCCAGGCAGTCCAGGCTAGTTGCCAACAGCTCGTGTGTATTAGTGCGTAATAAAACCCCATTATTATGGTATGAGATGACTGTGTTTGGGAGGAAATCCCCAGTTCAAACCCTTAAGCGGCATCATATTGGGTTCAGCAGCAGTTTCTTACCTAAAGGATTTAACATCAAATCAAATTGTATTTGTCACATGCTTGGTAAATAACAGGTGTAGACTAACAGTGAAATGCTTACTGACGGGTCCATCCCAACAATGCAGAGAGAAAAATTATAAATAATAGACAACAATAACACAAGGAATAAATAAATAAATAATAACACCAGGAATAAATAGAAATATAATAACACCAGGAATACATAGAAATATAATAACACCAGGAATACATAGAAATATAATAACACCAGGAAGACATAGAAGAATAATAACACCAGGAATACATAGAAATTTAATAACACCAGGAATACATAGAAATTTAATAACACCAGGAATAAATAGAAATGTAATAACACCAGGAATAAATAGAAATGTAATAACACCAGGAATAAATAGAAATTTAATAACACCAGGAATACATAGAAATGTAATAACACCAGGAATGAATACACAATGAGAAATGATAACTTGGCTATATACCCAGGGTACCATTACCGAGTCGATTAGCACGGGTAGGGTACAAGGTAATTGAGGAAGATATGTAAATATTGGTAGAGATGAAGTGGCTAGGCAACGAGATAGATAATAAACAGTAACAGCAGTGTAAGTGAAGAGTCAAAAGAGATTAGTGCAATAAGGGTCAATGCAATATTCTAGGTAGCTGTTGGTTAACTATTTAACTAACTATTTAGCAGTCTTATGGCTTGGGGGTAGAAGCTGTTCAGCATCCTGTTGGTTCCAGACTTGGTGCATCGGTATCGCTTGCAGTGCCGTAACAGAGAGAACAGTCTATGACTTGGGTGACTGGTATAGAGGTCCTGGATCGCATGGAGTTCGGCCCCAGTGATTTACTGGGCCGTACGCATTACCCACTGTAGCGCCTTGCGGTCGGATGCCAGTTGCCATACCAAGCGGTGACGCAGCCAATCAAGATGCTCTCAATGGTGCAGCTATAGAACCTTTTGTGGATCTGAGAGCCCATGCCAAATCTTTTTAGCCTCCTGATGTGGAAGAGGTGTTGTTGTGCCCTCTTCATGACTGTGTTGATGTGTTTGGACCATGATAGATCTTTAGTGATGTGGACACCGAAGAACTTGAAGCCCTCAACCCGCTCCACTACAGCTCCGTCGATGTGAATGGGGGCGTGTTTGGCCCTCCGTTTCCTGTAGGTCACAATCAGCTCCTTTGTCTTGCTGACGTTGAGGGAGAGGTTGTTGTCCTGGCACCACACTGCCAGGTCTCTGACCTCCTCCCTGTAGGCTGTCTCATCGTCGTCGGTGATCAGGCCTACCATCATCATCAATACAGGTAATGAGTGGAGAACAGGAAGGCTTCTTAAAGAAAAACGAACAGGTCTGTGAGAGCCGGAATTCTTACTGGTTGGTAGGTGATCAAATACTTATGTCATGCAATAAAATGCAAATTAATTACTTAAAAATCATACAATGTGATTTTCTGGATTTTTGTTTTAGATTCCGTCTCTCACAGTTGAAGTGTACCTACGATAAAAATTACAGACCTCTACATGCTTTGTAAGTAGGAAAAACCTGCAAAATCGGCAGTGTATCAAATACTTGTTCTCCCCACTGTATTTACTTGAGTCATTTTCTATTAATGTATCTTTACTTTTACTCAAGAATGACAATTGAGTACTTTTTCCACCACTGCCCAGGGTTCTTATCTTAATTATGAGATTGAAAGGCACAATGGTGTTGAGCGCTGAGTTGTAGTCAATGAACAGCTCATGAGATAGTATTTCGATTACACAAGTGTCTGGCAGAAAACAGCTGAAATGGTTTTGGGTGTTTTAAAGAGCACACTGATTTCCATGGGGACTAGACACAAAGATAGGATTTGGATTAGTTTAAAAACAGTCAATTTGTCATTGTTTGGAGGCCCCGTTTGTTCTCTGATAACATTTTTGCTTTCCGTTTAGCTTGACCCCAAACACGTCCAAATAGAGCTTGGAATCCCAACCTTTTAGAAGCAAAAGCAAAAGTCCTTCCTGGAAGTGTAACGACCACACGTGTTTTCAAAACACAATGTCCTGTTCTTTGTTGTTTCCCCACCTCTGCACAGAGGGAGGCTAGGAACTTATGAATGGAGGTCCCAGAGTAACACTACCAATGTCAACTGCTGTTTGAAAACTGTCATAAGAGCCCAACGCCAACAAGCACTGAGCTAAATATGGCAACCCAGAGAGGCATCGGAGAGTGGTTGCTCTCTCTCTGTTTTTTGTTGGTTCCATGCCTGTCCTCTTCTTTTATGGCTCCTAATGAGAACCAGGTCTTGGACCCTCTGAACTGAACCACCACAACAAGCACCATTTCTGGATTCTTCAGGCGTTCCGTTGGAGGAATGCGGCACACAGCTGTTCGGTGGGGGCGGGGGGACACGGCGGGTGGCTTGATGAGGGGTCTTTTTTAAGTGGGAACCATCCATCTGTAGTTTGTTGCAGAGCAGAGGGAACTGCCTGGTTTTAGGAGAAGAGTTTCCCTCCAGTGAGTGGTGAGGTCAGGTTGTAGTATGTAGTGTGTGTGTGTGTGTGTGTGTGTGTGTGTGTGTGTGTGTGAGAGAGAGACACTTTGTGCATACAGTATGTAAAAGCAAGTGGATCAAAGTGTGGAACAAAAGTGGTGGAGTGGTAGAGTTTTTGAATGAGAGTCAAGTTCAATTACAACCAAACCATAATACTGTAACATAGCATCAGCAGTACTGTACTAGAGGTCATTTGTAGACAGTAAATAAAATAGTGATCGGGGAAATAAATCCATACAGTACATATCGCAATATTATTTTTGGACGATATTATATAGATAGTTGACTCCAATTTGTGCTACTGTAGGTAGCGTTAGCTAGCACTAGTCGGCTGTACCTGTGCCAAAAATCTGGTATTTTTCATCCTGTAGCTTGTTCTCCATCTTCCTTTTAAATAGTTTAAAACATCAAATCGCAGTATAGGATCGCAATACATAGCGGCACCTAAGTATCATGATAATATCGTATTGTGAAGTCCCTGGCAATTCCCAGCCCTAGTAAATAAGACTTTTTAAGGAATATATATATATTATTTAAAGCATTAATGGACAACATATGAGCTTTAGGAAACATTAGCTTTAGGCAGGACCGTTTTCTAGGAATCTCGGTGTGAGTACGTCCTTTTCTCTCAGCTGGTTTGAAATATGCACCGTCACATTCTTCAGGCCTTTGTTTATGTACACATCGATCCATCCATGTGTGAATACGCACATGGGCAATAAGGAAAAAGTCATAACGACAGAGTCGTAGCATGTTTGTCTGACGATTGTGATCTCTGATTTAGGTTTAGCATAAGTAGAAGTATTAAAGAGAGCGATGTAGTATACTTAGACCCTATACTCTAGTACTCTGTCATACTGAGAGGAATGTTTTGATCCCTTTAAAAACCTTTGACCACATCCCTTCCCCTCCAAATAACCTTGGACTCATACGAAACAATGATGTTATAACATTTTGGGGGGGTTGATATTGAGTGCCAACATTGGCATGGGCAGTTCATTCTTGAACAACAGCTGTTCAGACCCTCACAGTGAAGCAAATACGAACTCTGTGTACTTTTGTGTGTGTGTGTGTGTGTGTGTGTGTTGTGTTCACGTGCATTTGTGTGTGTGGGTTTCTGGAGTCCACACAGGGAATTAGCCTTGTTGTGTAATTCCATTGACTGTCTGGATACTGTATGACTCAAGTAAAAGGTTCGCTGCAGATATCCGCTCTGAAAGAGAAAATGTAATGAACGTGTTTGCCTGGCGACCGGACTAAACCCCAGGTTGTCAGTACACAAGCTGCTTGGGGAGTAGAGAGTCAAAAGAAGGAAATCACTTATAAGACCGTCACACCTCACGGACAGCAGAGAGAATGACAGTGCTTCCTATGCTGAGTACCACGAGCAGCACCTATCAACAGCTTCAGCCAGGCCCACCCCCAACTGGGATTTTTAATCCACCGTTTCAACCTCCCCTTTTTGTCGCTCTTCCCTACAAATGTAATAATAGCATACAGAGCATCAACAAGATCAGAGGTCAATAAAAAAGTACATCTGCCCAAATAAGTGTTATGAGAAAGAGAGGAAGAGAGAGAGAGTCCCCACCAAGCTAGATTGACTGATTGATCTGGAGGAAGTGCTTGTTGACATGTTGCAGGGCTCATCTGGGTCTGCCCGGTTCTCCCCAGTTGTGACTGACCCGTCTGGCTGGCTGAGGTGCACAGCTGCCCCCCCCCCCCCCCCCCTCATATGCCTCCCACCCACCCCACTCTAACACACTCACATAGCTCATCACTACCAGACCAGACCAGTATCCATCCAGAGCCCTACCCTACACGGACTGCACCGGAAACAACCCACACCCCTCCCATCCCCAAATCTGACCCCTGCACAGCAGAGCACCACTTGCATAAGAACCAGCAGCAGAGTAGACCAGAACATGGGTTGTACTGACTCAAGGGAAAAACTCCCAAGAAATGTGTTACACCACTAGTAAGTCAGACTGTAGGATTCTTGGCTGTAAATAGAGGCATGGTGTAATTAGGTTGACTGTGAATAGAGGCATGGTGTAATTAGGTTGACTGTGAATAGAGGCATGGTGTAATTAGGTTGACTGTGAATAGAGGCATGGTGTAATTAGGTTGACTGTGAATAGAGGCATGGTGTAATTAGGTTGACTGTGAATAGAGGCATGGTGTAATTAGGTTGACTGTGAATAGAGGCATGGTGTAATTAGGTTGACTGTGAATAGAGGCATGGTGTAATTAGGTTGACTGTGAATAGAGGCATGGTGTAATTAGGTTGACTGTAAATAGAGGCATGGTGTAATTTGGTTGACCCTAAATAGAGGAATGGTGTAATTAGGTTGACTGTAAATAGAGGCATGGTGTAATTAGGTTGACTGTGAATAGAGGCATGGTGTAATTAGGTTGACTGTAAATAGAGGCATGGTGTAATTTGGTTGACCCTAAATAGAGGAATGGTGTAATTAGGTTGACCGTAAATAGAGGCATGGTGTAATTAGGTTGACCGTAAATAGAGGCATGGTGTAATTAGGTTGACTGTAAATAGAGGCATGATGTAATTTGTTGTTTACTGTAAGACAACTATGAAGCGAAACTTTGAAATGCGCAGTGTGTATTAATGTATCCACTGAGTGTGTTAGCTAATGTCTGAATGTGTGTGTGTGTGTGTGTGTTTTACAGGTCAGGTCAGCCTACCGGACCCTCTTCTGCTTCCCTCTGGGGACACACACCTTCGCCACACTGGGAAGTCACTCACCCTCATCTGCAGGTATGACACATATTTACACACACACATACCCACAAACAAACACACACACACACACATACTGAACCAACAAGTTCCCCAACAGAAAATATGTTCTAACTTATAGATGTAGGATCTTAATTTTAACCAGTTTGCTTACAGCAGTAAAATAATAATCCCGCAGCAACAGGAAATGTGAAATATTATGTGGATTATAATTACTGGACATTTTTGTAGGGGTTGATAGTCTGAAATTTCAAAGTGGAAATTACAAATACATCACACATTTTAAATGTCTTGCATTGCAGGAAAGTTCTCATGCAACAGGGTGATGAAATTAATATTCTACATCTGTACTCTATAGGGCCCCATCACAAGAGTCAGGAGTTGTTCCTGCCCACACAACCAGACAAGGAAATACTTGTTTTTACAACTCTGGGGTTTTCTCGGTTAGGTCATATGGACAGAACAAAAAAGTGTAAATGCCTTTTAAAATAGGCCATTCATTTTGATGATAGAGGTACGGGAAATAATCTGAACTCCCTGGCAAGCCTTACATCAAAAATCCAAATGGTTCATGCCAACACCCCTCCCCTGTCATTTATTAGCTCCTGGTCCTGCTCCAGTGGTCATTTTTGCATCATTTTCTAGACACTTCAGGAAAGCTAACCCCTGTTTTCCTAATGCAACACTTCCCTCCAAGGCCATGTGCTAAAAAGTCCCAGAACTGAAACTATGGTTTCTAGCCTCTTGATGAGAGTTTGACGTTGCTTGACCCAAGGCGCTGTAGGTTGAGACAGTGGTATGCAGCGAGAAATTGTTCAAGATCCTCTGGGATCGCTTTTAATGGGACCTTAAAAACGGCATTGTTTGGAATATGTGTTATTTGAACACATCACCAGAGACCCCAGCCATGTCCTCATGTGCAAATCCAAGTTATCAAGATGACTCCAGATTATTGGAAGGGCCTTTAAACACTTTCCAATAAACATCATCTGAGAGGTCCTGAGGGGAGGAGCTGGACCTAATCAACTGGCAACCGGAACAAAATGGTGTGACACTGGAAAAATTCCCACAGAATAATTATTGCAAACCATTCATCTATGTCTTATCCTGAGAATATCCACTGTCAAAAAAAACAGAAAAGGCACATAATCAGTCAAATCAGGTCAAAGCCAAAGTTTTACACGGATTTGAATAAGTTTAAATAAAAGTTCTGATGGATTCTTAAAACTTAGAATCCTTAGTTGCTACATCCATTTTTGGACTTAATTCATTATATATAGCCATTGATTCTTGAAGAATATAACTTATACATGCCTCACGAGTTTAGTTCAACTGTTGTACCCCATCAGAACCCAACATATAATCTTGTTTTAAACAATGTACATATAAACAAACACTGTATCTTCTAAAACTACAATTTTGATATCATGGATGGTCAGTCCTTGCATCCTAAGCTCTGTCTATGAATTTAAAAGAGGTTACATTTTCTCCAGGCTGAGTGACGGCATTGTTGTTGTTTCAATTAAGGATTCCAGCTTTAAGAGCTTGTGCCTGTAACATTTGAGAGTATGTTTGTGTGCATAAATCAGGTGAGACAATGAAGGTACCGTAATTGCTGGACTATTAAGCGCACCTGAATATAAACCGCACCCACTGAATTATTAAAAAATATGTATTTTTTACATAAATAAGCCGCACATGTCTATAAGCCGCAGGTGCCTACCGGTACATTGAAACAAATGAACTTTACACAGCCTTTAAACGAAACACGGCTTGTAACAAAAATAAATAGGCTTTAACGAAACACGGCTTGTAACAAATATTAAAACAGTAGCCTACCAAGACAGTCATTGGTCACTATCTTCCTCCTCCTGTGCACTGAAACCACTGAAGTCATCTCCTTCGGTGTCGGAGTTGAATAGCCTCAGAATTGCTTCATCCGATGTTGGATCGTTTTCATTGTCGCTCTCGTCACTTTCATCCGGAGGCAAATACCCGCTGAGCTCATGCTGCCCCTTCAACACGCAGCAGTCCAGCCTTTCGAAACCCGTTGATGATAGTGGATTTTTTGACAATGCTCCATGCTGTCAGGACCCACTGGCAGACTTGACCATAAGATGCTCTTCGCCTGCGGCCCGTTTTAGTGAAGGATTTCTCCCCACTTGTCATCCAAGCCTCCCACTGAACAAGGAGCGCCACCTTAAATGCACAATTTACACTGATGTCGAGTGGCTGCAAATACTTTGGGCCATCTGCTTTTCTTCCCTCTGAAAGCTTTTGTTGTCTTTCTGCACTGAGTCAGTTCCTCACGCTGCTGTTTCCAACGTCTTATCATCGACTCATTAAGGCCAAGCTCCCATGCAGCAGCTCTATTTCCTTTTCCAACAGCCAGATTTATCGCCTTCAACTTGAAAGCTGCATCATATGCATTTCTCCGTGTCTTTGCCATGATGAGGGTGACATTATGTGACGGTGCTCAGTTTTTTGGCGGCATGAATCTTGTGAAAGCGGGAAAAATCCATAAATTAGCCGCGTCATTGTATAAACCGCGAGGTTCAAAGTGTGGGAATAAAGTAGCGGCTTATAGTCCGGAAATTACGGTATTTGATTTGGTGATGCTGCTGACCTGAGGGTGACGACCCAGAACCCTAGTGGGGGTAGGAGGGTAATAAGAAAGGGATGATGCAGGTGGTCTGACTGACCCTCTCAGACCCTCAGTACTTTGTCACTTGACTTAGATGTTGCCCTTAACCACAGATCTAGAATCCGATTTCCCTACCCTCAATCCACATTTGAACCATTAGGGACACTAAATAATATCTGATCCTCTATCAGTTCTTAGGGCTTACTTCTGCTGTGTCTTTATCAGAGGTGCCGCCCAACTGCACTGGAGGCTGCCCTGGCGGGACGTCACCTCGGAGGGGGTGCGCGTGGAGGAGTGTGAGCCCCAGCTGCACGCCCACTGCAGTAAGTTGCTGGTGAGCCACCTGAGCTCCAACGACACGGGCCTCTACAGCTGCAGGTACACCCAGCCCTCCCCCGACTTCAGCTCCACCTACATCTACGTCAAAGGTGAGTCCCGCTTTATACTGTTCAGACATTTCCCAATGGTATAGCCCCTTTCATACAATGCTGTATATGCAGCAGGTTTTACATACAGTATAAATTGTATGCTGACAGAGTAAATCATCCTTGTTGAGTTCTAAAATGACATTCTTGAATGAAGTAGTGCCCTGCTCGGGCATGAATTTTAAGCCCAAGCCCTACCCATGCCCGCGACGTTCAGGCCCTACCCAGGCCCGATTGCTTATGCCAAATTTTAGGGCTGGACTTACCTGAACGCGAAATAAGAAATAACTTCCTTTGTTAGAATCCGTTAGCCGTCTCTGTCTGTTCTCTCTCCCCCTCTCTGCGCTGCTCGCTCTGCATGCGCTCTGTGCATGGCTCTGCTTGTGTGAGTATCCATAGCAATGCCTCTGCTTGCTGTTATGCTCAATGACAAGACAGAGAGCAGTTAGCTGTAAACTAGCTACTTTTTCTCCCTCTAAACTCCGATAAAACTCAAGGAACATGACTTTTTCTGTTAAAATATTCTCTCCTGTGGACTCGGTCAATGTTCTAGTGTTATATTTGATGAGGTTCAAGCACTTCTGACACCATGATATGTACTTTGAAGCAAAACACGAGCAATTGGCTCAGCTTCAAAATGTTAATGATCAGTTTAGTGATACCCGAGCCCTACCCGTACCTTAGTAATTGATGAAAAAACAGGCCCTTCCCAGGCCTAACCCGTTGTATAATGTCGGGGCCCATCGGGCTCAGGTCGGGTAGCAGAGCTCTAGCGTAAAGTACATAATTAGCCAATAGCTCCCAGTGTGTGAAAGTTGATATGAAAAGGATCTCCCTTTGTGATTGAAATAGTTTATTTTAACGCCGATAAGGACTTTTTTCACTCCTGATCTGTATGTTTTTTTTTCTTCATATTTTTCATTACAGTTGGTTTGTTTCAGAACAGCAAAAGTTCAACAAACTCCCTCTAAAAAGCAGGGGGTGATTTTAAATGGGCCAACGCCTATAATGCAGTACGGTTTAAACTGAGACAGCTATTAGAACAACAGAGGCTCTTAAGGGCCAGGCTAGAACCATGGTCACTGAGTAGCCTGACATCTTCCTGCAGGATACAGGAGCTGGAAGCCAGCCAGTCTTTCAGAAAAAAAGACAGAATAAGATTTTTTTTAAAAATATATATATATAAATAAAGGAGAGGCTCCATCCATTCCATACCTCATTTAGCAGACAACAACAGCCATATCTCTCCACATGTTGTAAAGAGGATGGTTTGTAATTACAGATATATGACTGTATGTTGAGAGGGGATTTTTTATTTTAAGGAGTCTAGTCCAAGCCATACAGAAGGAACTGAGTTGTGCCTCTAACAGAGAGAAAGGCTTCCCCCCGCTTCCTGACTCCTTCTGGGACAGGGAAGGAGAGTGTATCGCATTGGAAGCCCTTGTCATTGGCTATTATTTCCGGCTTCTGTTTTTCCAGTCAGTCTCTCCTGGAGCCTCGCACGACACCAGCTATGGTCTCTCCCATGTTACAGGCTTAGTCCTCCCTCAACATTTGGAGAATGTCCTCTACGAAACAGACAAACTGCACGTACAAACACTTGCAAATAGCTCCTTAGTGAGAGCATTGCAAGGCAACACTAAATACCTTAAAACATTACCATAGTTGAGATTGCCATCAGTGTCCCTTCAAAAATGTCAAGGTCTTAGTCTGAGGGACTGTGGTGGGGATCGGTCTCATGGAACATCTGGGCAGAAAGATAAGAATGACAAGCCTGACGAATAACCTTTTCTGGATGAAACAATCAGTGAGTTCCTTTCTATCTCTGTCTGGACATATATTTTTGTCCAGGACATCTTTTTGTCCAGCTCCTGTGATGTGTGTGCACAAATGTTTCTTAATATCTGGCCTTCAGAACAGATGCTGATATTTCGATCGAACTTAAAATTGCGATGCAAAAAGTACTAGACTCCATAGGTTGAGGTCCTAGCCTAATTCCCTGGCTGCTCTCTCTGCCTCCTCTGGCGATCTGACAGCCTGGTAGCCCCGTGTTTAGTCTAACCAGGCCTCTTTCAAAGACTTTCAACTGTTTATTAGATCATTTTCCATATTTGTTTTACAAATACTAGTCCATTTTATCACGCCAAAACAGCTCAGCCTCGCACAAATCACTCAAGTATTTGTGTAACAGAAAAGTTCACACAGCAGGTCTGTGAAAGAACAGTCAGAGAGGCATTGGATGCCTGCCCTGGTGAAAAAGACTGGAGCTGTGATAGAGCTATCATAGCTATCTCCACTCTGTTTCTTTATCCAAAGCTGCACCTAGCAGGAGGAGCGGTAGGGGGTTTGGAGAATGAGCTGATCTCACTAGTCGGGAGATTCTGTTTGATCTCTGTGTGAGATAGATGGCCTGACATTACCCTGACTCTACTGAACTTAAAAAACAGAATTTAAAGAATCCTTTTCCACCTTACTTTTTTGTTGTTGTTGTTGGTACTTTTACCCCTTTTTCGTGATATCCAATTGGTTGTTACAGTCTTGTCCCATCGCTGCAACCCCCTGATGGACTCGCGAGAGGCGAAAGTCGAGAGCCATCTGTCCTCCGAAACACGACCCTGCCAAGCCACACTGCTTCTTAACACATTGCTTGCTTAACCCGGAAGCCAGCCACACCAATGTGTGGGAGGAAACACTGTCCATCTGGCGACCATAGTCAGCTTGCAGGCACCCGGCCCGCCACAAGGAGTCGCTAGAGCTCGATGGGACAAGGAAATCCCGGACGGCCAAACCCTCCACTAACCCGGACCAATTGTGCGCTGCCTCATGGGTCTCCTAGTCACGTCCAGCTGTGAGACAGCCTGGGATTGAATCCGGGTCTGTCGTGATGCCTCAAGCACTGCGTTGCAGTGCCTTGGACAGCTGCGCCACTCGGGAGGCTCACCCCTACTTTTAATAAAATACAGCTAATTAAATTAATTAAATTCATAGAGTAAATATTGATATTCTCTTTCATTTCTTCTACAGATCACCAGCATCCGTTTGTGGAGCACCATTTCCCCATTCCATACACCTTGTTTACATACAGACATGAGGCCACCCTAGTGATTCCCTGTAGAACAACTTCTCCTGACCAGATTGTCACTCTTGAAGGGGTAAGACTTTTTATGACTGTTAGTTTCTGTATTCACATTCTTCATTCACATGCTCTTTCACAAGAGAGCAAATGTCAGCATTTATTATGATACTAACCAATGTTGACCAGTTGTACACGCTATGAGACAGTATGGGCATCAGACTGATTACTTTACCAGAGTGTACCTTTTTCTGAAAGAGAAGTCTGCCATTGACGTCACTAAAGTCAAGATCGCAAAGAGACATGATAAACACAGGCGCTCTGCACTATGGGCATCTTTGGAGTTCTCACACCCATAAAACGGTTGGCCACTCAAGCATTCGGGAACAGATAGTGGCCACAGAGAGGGGAAGCTCAGGGGCAGGAGAGGGAGTCATCCTGTCTGCTTCCTGCTAAGAACAGGAAGGTCCTCCAATATATTTTATCTGCAGAATACAATCTCTATCTAAGTATAGAATACCTGTTATAAACATCTTGTCCAGGAAATTCTGGTCTAAAAAACAATACAAACAGTGGTTTGCGAAACTATTCACCCCCTTGGCATTTTTCCTATTTTGTTGCCTTACAACCTGGAATTCAAATGTATTTTTGGGGGGTTTGTATCATTTTATTTACAAAACCTGCCTTCCACTTGAAAGATGCTAAATATTTTTTATTGTGAAACAAACAAGAAATATCACAAAAAAAATGAAAACTTGAACGTGCATAACTATTCACCCCCCCAAAGTCAATACTTTGTAGAGCCATCTTTTGCAGAAATTATAGCTGCAAGTCTATTGGGGTATGTCTCTATAAGCTTGGCACATCAAGCCACTGGGATTTTTGCCCGTTCTTCAAGGCAAAAACTGTTCCAGCTCCTTCAAGTTGGATGGGTTCCGCTGATGGACAGCAATTTTAAGTCATACCACAGATTCTCAATTGGATTGAGGTCTGGTCTTTGACTTGGCCATTCCAAGACATTTAAATGTTTCCCCTTATAGCACTCGACTGTTGCTTTAGCAGTATGCTTAGGGCCATTGTCCTGCTGGAAGGTGAATCTCCGTCCCAGTCTTTAATCTCTGGAAGACGGAAACAAGTTTCCCTCAAGAATTTCCCTGTATTTAGCGCCGTCCAACATTCCTTCAATTCTGACCAGTTTCCCAGTCCCTGACGATGAAAAACATGGTGTTCTCGGAGTGATGAGAGTTGTTGGGTTTGTGCCGGACATAGCGTTTTCCTTGATGGCCCAAAACTCAATTTTAGTCTCATCTGACCAGAGTACCTTCTTCCATATGTTTGGGGAGTCTCCCATGTGCCTTTTGGCAAACACCAAATGTGTTTGCTTATTTTCTTCTTTAAGCATTGGCTTTTTTTCTGGCCACTCTACCGTAAAGCCCAGCTCTGTGGAATGTATGGCTTAAAGTGGTCCTATGGACAGATACTCTAATCTCCGTTGTGGAGCTTTGCAGCTCCTTCAGGGTTATCTTTGGTCTCTTTGTTGTCTCTCTGATTAATGCCCTCCTTGCCTGGTCCATGAGTTTTGGTGGGCGACCCTCTGTGGGATGTTCAACGTTTGGGATATTTTTTTATAACCCAACTCTGATCTGTACTTCTCCACATCTTTGTCCCTGACCTGTTTGGAGAGCTCTTTGGTCTTCATGGTGCCGTTTGCATGGTGGTGCCCCTTGCTTAGTGGTATTGCAGACTCTGGTGCCTTTCAGAACAGGTGTGTATATATACTGAGATCATGTTACAGATCATGTGACCGATCATGTGACACTTAGATTGCACACAGGTGGATTTTAACTAATTATGTGACTTCTGAACGTAATTGGTTGCACCAGATCTTATTTAGGGACTTCATAGCAAAGGGGTGAATACATATGCACGCACCACTTTTCAGTTTTTAATTTAATTTTAAAAAATGTAACAAGTTATTTTTTTAATTCACTTCACCAATTTGAACTATTTTGTGTATGTCCATTACATGAAATCCAAATTAAAAAAATTAAAAAATTACAGGTTGAAATGCAACAAAATAGGAAAAACGCCAAGGGGAATTAATACTTTTGAAAGGCACTGTATCCAGTCAAAAACAACAGTCCGGGGCCTCCCAAGTGGCTCAGCGGTCTAAGGCGCTGGATCGTAATTGGATAGTAGTTGGATAACATGAAATTGTGGAGAAAAAGGGGGTAGAATTTAAAAAACAACAACAATAGGCCAATGCTCCTGAGGAAGGTTAGGTGGTTTTTGAATAAAACTATAGGAGGAAATATCTCTCGAAGGAGCTGGGTGTAGGGTACTGGGTCACAGTGACCAAGCTCCTTGTCTTATTACAGTATCCTATAACACGAGACGACCTTCCTATAAATTATGTGCATCAATGAACAGAGTGCGTCTTCTGCTGCATGTTGACATGATGCCAGACCTCATACGTCTTATTCAGATGGCAAAGTTAGTGGGCTGTGTGACCTCCCTGCTACTGGAAGATCTTTGGCATTTCTCCTTCCTTGCTCCCTACTTCCTTCCTTCCCCTCTCGCTCCTCTCCCAGCAGCATAACACTTGGCTGGAGAACAAACAACTGCAGTGGTAGGCCTTGGCCACGTCCATCCATTTCATCCCTTGTTCAAAGTCAACAGTGCTCCGTGCATCGCTGTGTGGATAATTGCGATAGTTACACTCCATAAAACCATGAAAATGAATTAGAAGTTGGTTCTAATGGGCTGTCATCTCCAACTGAGCTCATTGGAGTGTGGAGTTTCATATCAAAGCCAGTTGCCCACATCGTATTTTAGTCTGACTGGCTGAGTGCTTTTTAAAGACTGCAGAACTAGAAGTGTGACTAAACATATAAGCCCTTTGACAAACACTTTGCTACCTGTCTCTTCTTTCAGCTGCCACCCTTATCAGAGGAGATAGAACAATGGAAGGAATGGGACCCCAAAATAGGCTTCGTGATCCCATATGGTCCCTACGAATCCTTTCGTCTCCTGACCTGTGTTACCAGCGTCGACGGCCAACAGGTCCAGTCGCAGTACATCCCTCTGAGGCAAAGTGAGTAACTTCTCCTTTTCTAATTGAGCTTTTAATCTTGTATTGCAGTGAGCTAAATCAGGGTTACACAGAGTGTTTCTTGGTAGTCTAAAACAAATCTACTTTGACACAAAAGTATACACCTCACACACATGTTTATGGGCTTAAAAAAAGAATACTCCTGTACCATGTCAGATATAGAGTTGAAATAAAAATAGCATCCCAATATTACACTTGATATACACTACCGTTCAAAAGTTTGGGGTCACTTAGAAATGTCCTTGTTTTTTGAGTTGCAAAATGAATAGGAAATATAGGTTAGAAATAATTATTTTTAATTGAAATAATAATTGTATCCTTCAAACTTTGCTTTCATCAAAGAATCCTCAATTTGCAGCAATTACAGCTTTGCTTACCTTTGGCTTCTAGTTGTCAATTTGTGGAGGAAAGCTTCCTGAAGCACCTCCCACAAGTTGGATTGGCTTGATGGGCACTTCTTTACGTACCATACGGTCAAGCTGCTCCTACAACAGCTCAATAGGGTTGAGATCCGGTGACTGTGCTGGCCACTCCATTATAGACAGAATACCAGCTGACTGCTTCCACCCTAAATAGTTATTGCATAGTTTGGAGCTGTGCTTTGGGTCATTGTCCTGTTGAAGGAGGAAATTAGCTCCAATAAAGCGCCGTCCACAGGGTATGGCATGGCATTGCAAAATGGAGTGATAGCCTTCCTTCTTCAAGATCCCTTTTACCCTGTCTGTTTCTCAAACTAGACACTCTAATGTACACGTCCTCTTGCTCAGTTGTGCACCGGGGCCTCCCACTCCTCTTTCTATTCTGGTTAGAGCCAGTTTACGCTGTTCTGTGAAGGGAGTAGTAGCGTTGTACGAGATCTTCAGTTTCTTGGCAATTTCTCGCATGGAATAGCCTTCATTTCTCAGAACAAGAATACACTGACGAGATTCAGAAGAAAGGTTTTTGTTTCTGGCCATTTTGAGCCTGGAATCGAACCCACAAATGCTGATGCTCCAGATACTCAACTAGTCTAAGGAAGGCCAGTTGTATTGCTTCTTTAATCAAGACAACAGTTTTCAGCTGTTCTAACATAATTGCAAAAGGGTTTTCTAATGATCAATTAGCCTTTTAAAATGATAAACTTGGATTAGCTAACACAATGTGCCATTGGAACACAGGAGTGATGGTTGCTGATAATGGGCCTATGTAGATATTCTATTAAAAAAATCTGCCGTTTCCAGCTACAATAGTCATTTACAACATTAACAATGTCTACACTGTATTTCTGATCAATTTGATGTTATGTTAATGGGAAAAAATGTGCTTTTCTTTCAAAAACAAGGACATTTCTAAGTGACCCCAAACTTTTGAACGGTAGTGTACATTACGGAAGACTGAAATATAACAAAACCGTTTCACATAGAAACATCAGATCGTCGGAGGGTTTCTTTAAACAATGTTTATTAATTATGAAAAATATTAGTAACATTCCACCCATGAAGCCACTCGGTCATGTGACTGCAGGAAAGGGCTACGAGAGACAGAGGAATTACTGAGGATGTTGATTCATTTTCACTGTGTCTTCCCTTCTAACTCTGCTTGCATAGCTAACTTCCTGAGGAACGTAAAGATCAACCCTGAACGTATCAAGCTGTTAGTGGGAGATACTCTGGTCCTCAACTGCTCTGCAGAGACCACCTTCAACGGAAGGATCAACTTCCAATGGGAGTACCCAAAGAGGATGGTAAGTTCTTAGTCATTCAACATCTTTTAAGATTGGTCAATTACTGGTCAATGTTTCAGGGTTGTTGATGAATGCCTTTGCGTCCCCAGGTCAATCGGAACCCCACCGTCAATAAGATCAGAGAGAATCCGGCTTTGATCACCAGGATGTACAAAGCCATCACCTTGTCCAACATCACCATGGACGACAGGGGCATGTACAGGTGCATGGCGGAGATAGGGAACGCTGAGATGGGGAACAAGAAGCACGCCTCAGCCAAGGTCACCATCTACGGTGGGTCAGTGTTTTAGGAACTGGTACTGCGAGAAGGCAAGGTCTCACTGAGCTAAGGCAGAGACAGACATAACTCCATTGTAAGGGTCATCTTGGCCATTCATTGTGTGACCTCATTGATAGTACATTTATACTGTTGTTTTTCGACAGTCGTTTTAATGCTTTCATAATTGGTCCTCTCCCGTGTGATTTCAGAACATCCATACCTGAATGTGTCCTATAAGAATGAATGGGCCAGGAGAGTAGTCTACACAGAGGGTAGAAACAAGCTGATGTTTGAACCCAAGGTCAATGCACTGCCACCAACCGACACCATCGCATGGTAAGACTGAGTTCAGCTGCTGGGCCTTTTCACTGTGTGTATTGTCAACTCCTGATGAATATAATAGCTCTGTTGTGACTATGTGCACTAAGCTGAAGCATGTGAGTATTTGATTTGGGATATAGAGGTGCTCACTAATTATCATCACAACTTTCACATCAGTACATTATGATGAGGTGAACTTCTAAAGCAAATGTTGGTGTATCTCGTTCCCAGGTATAAGGATGGCGTCCCCATCAACGAGAACTCCACTTGTTACGAGTCTTCAGGCTACAACCTACTCATCAAGGATGTGAAGCAGAAGGATGCTGGGGTCTTCACCATCGCCCTGGGCAACAAGGAGAGAGGCCTCTACAGGAATCTCAGCTACACTCTGGTAGTCCGAGGTAAAGCTCCTTTTAAATCGCCGCTCTATCCCATCCTATACCCCATTCCTTGTCCCTCCAAATGACTGGCCATCCTGAGGAAATGAAGCAATGGCCTGGACTTCTGCATTTCGACCAGCCTCGGCACATTGGGTTTAAGCCCCCGGTTGGTCCTGGCCTGCAGTATGACAGGAACCCAGCCTCTCTAGCTCCTCACGTACAGGTGCACGGCTGAGATAGGGAACGCTGAGATAGGGAACGCTGAGATGGGGAACAAGAAGCACGCCTCTGCCAAGGTCACCATCTACGGTGGGTCAGTGTGTTCGGAACTGGTACTGCGTGAAGGCAAGGTCTCACTGAGCTAAGGCAGGGACGGACATAACTCCATTGTAAGCGTCATCTTGGGCAATCATTTGTTTACATCCTCTCGATGTGTATGTAGCCCATCTGGCCCAGCACCACTTGTGTAAACAACCGTGTTCTGTACATTATATAGGGCTATTTGTGTACTTTATATGCTTTAGCAAAGACTGTTCAAACAAATATATTGTAATGATTGCCATGTAAATACTGATGGTTGTCAACACCAGCAGTTGTAGAAGTGGTCGGTGTTATGTTCTTGAGCTTTGATCGTGTGTTGGATGGAGAGTCGGGGAGTGCAATCTGCCTGCCCTTAAGAACACTGTTGAGAAACATGTGTGCCACTCAGATACTACTCCAAGCTGGCGACGGGGGGCAAAAGAATGCATAACAAAGTATTTCCATCCCATTCCCTGCACATTACCCAGGAATCCCCCTACCATGCCTAAGTGGAAAGATCAGCCCCCTCTCTCCCTCATATAAATGTTATCTATGGACACTTGCTGTCCCGATTGCTCAAGGGTTTGGAATGGCAAAAAAATGACCCACTCTCACAGACAAAAACAATGGAAGGAGAAATCAAGAGAGATTCCTGGGAACAGTTAGGCAACAATTTTAAACATCGTTCATCAAGCTTTTGAAGTTCAGTGCTTCAGATCTCAAATATTCAGCAGCCGGGGCTTGAACTGAGGACATTGCTGAGAGAAACCATGTTACAACTTCAGCCTCAGCCTCACCAATGCATGCAGGCATACAAACAAAACACACACACACACACACACACACACACACACACACACACACACACACACACACACACTGACTGGTTCACAATGATTAACTGATGTGAACATTTTCCTGGAGGTGGCATCCAGTCTGTCTGTGTTCGTCCGCCAGTCAGTCTGGTGTTGATTACTGCTGTTCTCCCACACTGCTGATCCACTGACCTGGGGCCTGGGCATAGGGCCACATCTGTCCCAGAGGCAGCAGGGTAGAGGTCAGGCTCTGAGACACTGTGACACCCTGATGTGACGGACAACCACAGGGTATCAGGGCTATGCAATCACTCAGCCATTTTCAAGCACTTCAAAGCCCACTCTCTGAGGTTAGATGACAGCTGGATGTTGATGGCACCTTTTTCATGGTTATTCATCATGATGACGGACCTCTATCTTTATAAAGACATTATGACCTCCAACAGCCAGGTAGAGTGTAACGGATAATGCAACAGTGTCTGATCTCTTTGTCTGTGTCTCAGTGAGGCCTATGATCTCAGAAGAGGAGGTGGCCTCGGTAGACGTCCAACCATACATGTTCGGCAAGCAGCACCAGCTAACCTGCACCGCCTTTGGAGTGCCCATGCCCGACATCACGTGGCTCTGGCAACCATGCCACCCTGACCCCACCGACAAAGAGTGAGTCACCGACACACCATCCTGGCCTGTTTATCCGGGGGTGGGGGGGGCTAAATCATTAACTAAACTGTGAAGACCATTTTCTTTGAATTCTCCTACTGCATCAGTGCCTTTTAACCTTAACGCTTCCAGTAACACAATTCTGCATTCTTCACTTCTTGTTTTTCACTTTCACAATGTTCCTTCATTGGTAATGTACTTTCATTGTTTTTCTGTAAACCATAAGAATACCACAGACCTGGGAAGATACAGTGTCAAGGCTTTGCACAATCACAAGGCACAACTTCCAAGATCCAAAGCAATAAACCCAGAACTGAGATGAAAGTCCTATATTTTTTCCTCAAACACCCAGCCCGTGGATCAAAAGGATACTTAGTCACCAAGACCATCTGACTACAGTTTCGAATGACAGAAACGGCCAGTTTCATGCAGAGAACAGAGATAGGTCACAGGGAGTGTTGTGTGTTTTCTCATCCAGGGGTCACTGTGCATTTCTAGTTATTTCTGTAGGTATGGTGAAACACTGCCTTGTCCACACTGCCTTGAGTTTTATTGTCCGCTCTCGGGCCAGTATGAGTAGACGTGATTGGTAAAGCAGACCAGCTTTGTCTTAGCCAGTGCACCTCCCGGTTATGTTTTGGATGAGTGTTTAGGTTTGTTGGACGCTGAGCTCAGCTGTCACAGCTGTCCCAGCTGTACAGACAGACACACACACACACACACACACACACACACACACACACAGACAGACAGACAGACAGACAGACAGACAGACAGACAGACAGACAGACAGACAGACAGACAGACAGACAGACACATACTGTGGGGCAAAAAAGTATTTAGTCAACCACCAATTGTGCAAGTTCTCCCACTTAAAAAGATGAGAGAGGCCTGTAATTTTCATCATAGGTACACTTCAACTATGACAGACAAAATGAGAAAAAAAATCCTGAAAATCACATTGTAGGATTTTTTATGAATTTATTTGCAAATGATGGTGGAAAATAAGTATTTGGTCACCTACAAACAAGCAAGATTTCTGGCTCTCACAGACCTTTAACTTCTTCTTTAAGAGGCTCCTCTGTCCTCCACTCGTTACCTGTATTAATGGCACCTGTTTGAACTTGTTATCAGTATAAATTACACCTGTCCACAACCTCAAACAGTCACGCTCCAAACTCCACTATGGCCAAGACCAAAGAGCTGTCAAAGGACACCAGAAACAAAATTGTAGACCTGCACCAGCTGGGAAGACTGAATCTGCAATAGCTAAGCAGCTTGGTTTGAAGAAATCAACTGTGGGAGCAATTATTAGGAAATGGAAGACATACAAGACCACTGATAATCTCCCTCGATCTGGGGCTCCACGCAAGATCTCACCCCGTGGGGTCAAACTGATCACAAGAACGATGAGCAAAAATCCCAGAACCACACGGGGGGACCTAGTGAATGACCTGCAGAGAGCTGGGACCAAAGTAACAAAGCCTACCATCAGTAACACACTACGCCGCCAGGGACTCAAATCCTGCAGTGCTAGACGTGTCCCCCTGCTTAAGCCAGTACATGTCCAGGCCCGTCTGAAGTTTGCTAGAGATCATTTGGATGATCCAGAAGAAGATTGGGAGAATGTCATATGGTCAGATGAAACCAAAATATAACTTTTTGGTAAAAACTCAACTCGTCGTGTTTGGAGGACAAAGAATGCTGAGTTGCATCCAAAGAACACCATACCTACTGTGAAGCATGGTGGTGGAAACACATGCTTTGGGGCTGTTTTTCTGCAAAGGGACCAGGACGACTGATCCGTGTAAAGGAAAGAATGAATGGGCCCATGTATCGTGAGATTTTGAGTGAAAACCTCCTTCCATCAGCAAGGGCATTGAAGATAAAACGTGGCTGGGTCTTTCAGCATGACAATGATCTCAAACACACCGCCCGGGCAACGAAGGAGTGGCTTCGTAAGAAGCATTTCAAGGTCCTGGAGTGGCCTAGCCAGTCTCCAGATCTCAACCCCATAGAAAATCTTTGGAGGGAGTTGAAAGTCCGTGTTGCCCAGCAACAGCCCCAAAACATCACTGCTCTAGAGGAGATCTGCATGGAGGAATGGGCCAAAATACCAGCAACAGTGTGTGAAAACCTTGTGAAGACTTACAGAAAACATTTGCCCTCTGTCATTGCCAACAAAGGGTATATAACAAAGTATTGAGATAAACTTTTGTCATTGACCAAATACTTATTTTCCACCATAATTTGCAAATAAATTCATTAAAATTCCTACAATGTGATTTTCTGGATTTTCTTTTCTCATTTTGTCTGTCATAGTTGAAGTGTACCTATGATGAAAATTACAGGCCTCTCTCATCTTTTTAAGTGGGAGAACGTGCACAATTGGTGGCTGACTAAATACTTTTTTGCCCCACTGTACAAAGACAAACAGACAGACAGACGCACATACAAAGACAAACACACAGACAGACGCACATACAAAGACAGACAGACAGACAGACACACATACAAAGTCAAACAGACAGACAGACAAGGACAGACGCACATACAAGGACAGACGCACATACAAAGACAGACACACATACAAAGACAGACACACATACAAAGACAGACACACGACACACATACAAAGACAGACACGCATACAAAGACAGACACACATACAAAGACCGACACACATACAAAGACAGACACGCATACAAAGACAGACACACATACAAAGACAGACACACATACAAAGACAGACACACATACAAAGACCGACACACATACAAAGACAGACACACATACAAAGACAGACACGCATACAAAGACAGACACACATACAAAGACCGACACACATACAAAGACAGACACACATACAAAGACAGACACGCATACAAAGACAGACACACATACAAAGACAGACACACATACAAAGACCGACACACATACAAAGACAGACACACATACAAAGACAGACACGCATACAAAGACAGACACACATACAAAGACAGACACACATACAAAGACAGACACACATACAAAGACCGACACACATACAAAGACAGACACACATACAAAGACAGACACGCATACAAAGACAGACACACATACAAAGACAGACACACATACAAAGACAGACGCACATACAAAGACAGACACACATACAAAGACAGACACGCATACAAAGACAGACACACATACAAAGACAGACACACATACAAAGACAGACGCACATACAAAGACCGACACACATACAAAGACCGACACGCATACAAAGACAGACACACATACAAAGACAGACACAAAACCAGATCATCTGTGTGAGTCTGGAGTCCAGAACCACCGGGCAAGCCCGGGGCTCCTTCTCCATAAACATGCCTGCATCCTTTTAATTGACTCTGGCCCAAAATAAGGTCATTTATCAAAGAAATGCAGCCCCGGAGAATTCCCCACTCATTTGTGGCTGTTGGCTCTGTGGGCGGGGAGAGAGGATATATTAGTCTCAGAATCCCCAAGCTTTTATAGAGCTGAACGGGACAGAGCGTGTGGTATGAGTGACGTGGGCGTGTATGTCGACCTGCTAGTGAACCTTTAACAACATGAACATTCCCTGAAAGCCAGAGCAGCCAGAACACAGTCAGTGACAGCAGGGGTCCTTTCTGAGGCGTAAAATCAGGCAAACAATGGGCCATTACCGCAGGATTATCAGGACCCAACACCGCTAGAAAAACACATCTCTGGATGGCCTCACAACGGAGGGCCTGAATTATGTTACACTTCATGCGCTTTAACTTGACAAGTGCTTCTGTTAATTATCCATAATTATTGGTTAAAAAACCCTCTCTTGGTATGCCAAATTTGTGACAGAAATAATGGCGGTGGGTCAAGCTGTGTCAAAGTGCCCCTTTTCTGCAGTCCTAAAGATAATCAACTCTGGCAATGGAAACAGTGGCTCATAAACGTTTGACGCTGAAAAGGGCTTGTTTTTTCAACAGCTAATGAGGGAGTGGCTTCAGACAGAGAAACAGCCCAGGCCAGCCACGGCCTGATTGAGCCAACTGTTTGTTTTATACAGTTCAGACCCACTTCAAGAACCTGTCACTGCAAATTGACCACTTATCATTTCAGGATGGGACCTCGTATAAATCACATATCACAGTCCCCTTGTGGTTGGGGAAGCGTAACGTCTCAGATATAATTTGGGAGTTAAAGAAAGAGTGATTGGGAGATGAAGGGGGGTGGGTTTCTTTATCAGCAGCAGGGTAAGATGGTATCAGCTGTCCCTTGTTGACCCAATAAGGTTTGGGGAACAGGCTTATCTCCTCTGGCCAGAGAGTGGGGGGGGGGGTTTCCTGTTCGAGGTGACGCATAGCCAGCAGCATACCACCCTGCATCCCACTGCTGAATTGCCTCTGAAGCTAATCAAATCAAATGTTATTTGTCACATGCACTGAATACAACAGGTGTAGAACTTACCGTGAAATGCTTGCTTAAACGCCCCTAACCAACAATGCAGTTCAAGAAATAGAGTTAAGAAAATATTTACAAAATAAACTTTTTTTTAATCTAATAAAAAAGTGACACAAGAAAGTACAAAACAATAATGAGGCTCTATACAGGGTGTACCGGTACCGAGTCAATGTGTGGGGGTACAGGTTAGTCGAGGTGAAAGCAGGGTTGGCCCTGGTCAGTCCCTTAATGGGAGACCAGATGCTGCTGGGAGTTGTGTTGAATGGCCAGTAGGAGGCATTCTTTCCTCTGGTCTTAAAAAATATATAATATCCCAATGCCCCAGGGCAGTGATTGGGGACATTGCCCTGTGTAGGATGCCGTCTTTTGGATGCGATGTTAAACGGGTGTCCTGACTCTCTGTGTGGTCACGAAACATCCCATGGCACTTATTGTAGGGGTGTTAATCCTGGCTAATTCCCAATCTGGCCCTCATACCATCATGGCCACCTGATCATCCCCAGCTTCCAGATATCTAATTTATTCCCCCTCCGCTCCTCTGTAACTATTCCCCAGGTTGTTGCTGTAAATGAGAATGTGTTCTCAGTCAATTTAAATAAAAAGCATAGCATGGGGCTTCCTGTCACACTGCAGTTTCATCCTGACCGCCTCGCTCCTTATCAGCCTGATTGTTCCCCTCAGCAGGCAGTCTGGTTTAACTGGGCTGTAGCTCACTGCACCCTAAAAGGCCATACAAAAGCTATGGTGTTAGTCAGAGCTTCTTAGGGTTTAATTCCTGCCGTTTTAAAGTGACACATTGTCAAACCGTTTGGACAGCTATCGCTGGTCCATATTATCAATCGATGGTCCATAGTATAATTTCCGGTTCCCACTAATTAAATACAGGAAATGATGTCATGGCCACACAGCATCCTGCTCTAACAGTCTCCTGTCCAATATTCTGTACTAATTTACAAAACTGAGTGCATATTTTAGGTAACCTGCAGCCGTTACGTCTAGTTGAGTAATCACTGATTTCCTCTGTCCTGTAGGTGCACCCTTTACACTGAGCCAATCCCAGTTCAAATGGACGATAAGGGGAACTACTCACACAACTGGATTGAGAGCATAAACAACCAAACTGAACTGGTGAAAGGAAAGAACAAGGTATGTATATAATATGGGTTTGATCTCATTAGATTTGTAACCTGGAACTGCTTAACATTGTACAACAATAATTCATGTGGGTGTACTTTTCATATATGAGTCAGGTTTGATAAATATACTGTAATCTGAACAGAAATGTAAATGTCAATGACAAAATAGTTGTGCAAATTAAAAAAATATATAATAATATTTCACCTTTATTTAACTAGGTAAACTAGTTGAGAACAAGTTCGTATTTACAACTGCGACCTGGCCAAGATAAAGCAAAGCAGTGTGACACAAACAACAACACAGAATTACACATGGAATAAGCATATACAACAATTACTTTGAGATGTACTGTGTGAGAAAGGGATTTAGAGTAAATGGCTATAGAGAGGGTTCGGAGAGACTAACACTGACGTGGAAATCTGCACGACCGTTCTCTTTGAGATGGCAACATCTGAAAACAATACATCGAGGCAATCCCCATCCTCATATTGGCAGTTCTAAAATGTTCTAGAATGATTCATTCTATCTGCATCACTTTCGACTTATGTAACTGTGACCAAAAGTTATGGAAGGAACATCAATATGTATAATGAAATTATAGTACAGTACAGTCCGTACAGTACATGATAAATACTGTTTATTTATACGTTGTAATATTCAACATGTAAATAGAAAAAGCTATTTATAGTAAAATACATTTAGTGTATACCAGTAGGCATATTTATTACACGGAAACCCACATTATTGTTTACGCTGCAGTAACTGCCACTAAATCAACTTATCCGTCATTTCGTATATGCTGTCTGCAACAAACAAACCATCATATCTGACATGATTTGCTTTTTATCAAAAGAAGCCCCTTAGCCTTCAATTAAGGTCAACGCAAGTCGAGCGCCAGAACTGCCATGAAGAAAAAGCATTTTGGCTCTTTTCAGGGCCGCTCTCCTGAATCGTTCGTCCGTCTGCCCCATTAACTGAAAGACACAGTTCATTTCACCCTGCTGGAGTGAAAAACACCCTCCGAACAAAACGCAGATTTTGGATCTAAAGCAGCTAGGCCTGTAAATGATGCAGCTGCCTGGTCTGCCAGAGAGCACTGTTTATTCTGACATCAGTGGATCTTTGTCTGTTGGAACACGGAGGGCTGTGGAGCTCCTCGTAAAACAGACCAATACAACCATACGGCTCAAGCCATGCGTGTGCAGACAGCGGAGAAGGGACTTTTATAGGTTCCCTCCTAACTCCACTGACCTTTTGAAGAGATCAGCCGTAATCGCTGGAACTACTAAAACAAAGTTTGGAAATTGAAATAATTGGTTATTTTCATTGTTTTCATCATATCTGTGTTCTTACACCATAGCTGAATGTAATGGTTAGGGGATACAGAAGAGGTATGCAAATAATTACAATCTTAAAAGTGTTCACCTGGGACACCTTGACCATATAACCACACAACTATTAGTTCCTAAGTCTCCAATAGAAGTTTCTGCAATTTGCCCTGCAGTTTACTAAACACTCGATCACTTCCTCTCACAAAAAAATTGACCACGTCTTGGCATGCGTTCCCAAAGCATACTGAACATGGAGACTATAGACATTACAGCACATGTCCTAGCGGAGCTTGTTACCAAAACCATTCACTCCAAACGTAATTAAGTGCAGGCCTCAACTGTTTCCCCCAAAAGCCCACCTATAGGATTAGTTGAAAGACAACCGTTCCAACACTCTAGGTCAAATTGGGACATAAAGCTAGCCAGCATATAAGCATTTCAACAGCACAAGCAAACCTACCACCGAAGAAAATACTGGTTATAATAAGTCATTACCCAAACACGTATGCTGGTGTGGTAAACTTTATGAAATGGTATTTCTCCAGCTTTCCTCTATAGGAGATTTATGAAGGTGTTTCCTCCCTCTGATGATGGACGGTTGAAGGGATTGCGAATCATGCTAATGGTATACATATTGTAAAGAACGGGAATCATGCTAATGGTATACAAACTGTAAAGAATGGGAATCATGCTAATGGTATACGTACTGTAATAACAGGAATCATGCTAATGGTATACGTACTGTAATAACAGGAATCATGCTAATGGTATACATATTGTAAAGAACGGGAATCATGCTAATGGTATACAAACGGTAAAGAATGGGAATCATGCTAATGGTATATGTACTGTAATAACAGGAATCATGCTAATGGTATACGTACTGTAATAACAGGAATCATGCTAATGGTATACGTACTGTAATAACAGGAATCATGCTAATGGTATACGTACTGTAATAACGGGAATCATGCTAATGGTATACAAACTGTAAAGAATGGGAATCATGCTAATGGTATACATACTGTAATAACAGGAATCATGCTAATGGTATACATATTGTAAAGAACGGGAATCATGCTAATGGTATACAAAATGTAAAGAATGGGAATCATGCTAATGGTATATGTACTGTAATAACAGGAATCATGCTAATGGTATACATACTGTAATAACAGGAATCATGCTAATGGTATTCATACTGTAATAACAGGAATCATGCTAATGGTATACATACTGTAATAACAGGAATCATGCTAATGGTATTCATACTGTAATAACAGGAATCATGCTAATGGTATACAAACTGTAAAGAGCGAGAATCATGCTAATGGTATACATACTGTAAAGAACAGGAATTATGCTAATGGTATACTATACATACTGTAAAGAACAGGAATCGTGTTAATGGTATACATACTGTAAAGAACAGGAATCATGCTAATGGTATACATACTGTAAAGAGCGAGAATCATGCTAATGGTATACATACTGTAAAGAACAGGAATCATGCTAATGGTATACATACTGTAAAGAACAGGAATCATGCTAATGGTATACGTACTGTAATAACAGGAATCATGCTAATGGTATACGTACTGTAATAACAGGAATCATGCTAATGGTATACGTACTGTAATAACGGGAATCATGCTAATGGTATACAAACTGTAAAGAATGGGAATCATGCTAATGGTATACGTACTGTAATAACAGGAATCATGCTAATGGTATACATATTGTAAAGAACGGGAATCATGCTAATGGTATACAAACTGTAATAACAGGAATCATGCTAATGGTATACAAACTGTAATAACAGGAATCATGCTAATGGTATACATACTGTAATAACAGGAATCATGCTAATGGTATACATACTGTAATAACAGGAATCATGCTAATGGTAAACATACTGTAATAACAGGAATCATGCTAATGGTATACATATTGTAAAGAATGGGAATCATGCTAATGGTATACATACTGTAATAACAGGAATCATGCTAATGGTATACATACTGTAATAACAGGAATCATGCTAATGGTATACAAACTGTAAAGAGCGGGAATCATGCTAATGGTATACATACTGTAAAGAACAGGAATTATGCTAATGGTATATATACTGTAAAGAACAGGAATTGTGCTAATGGTATACATACTGTAAAGAATAGGAGGGCCCGCACACTGCTTGTGCTCCCAATTCACCACTTTATTGACTACCTATCAATCCAAAAAGGATCTCCTTCAGGTACAATACAGTACACACCTAGTAATAGAGGGCTTAGGCTTCATTGACTTCTAACACTACCAATCTCTGATGGACATAAATAGGGAGGCACTCCTTATTTACAAGCGCTTGTGGCCCAAACACCAGTGTTTTATAGGGGTGAGGACTAAGGGTCAGTGATAACAAGCACCGGTTTGTTGGGAGATAATTATTTTCTGTCACCCCACATAAATCACTGTTCTCCGTGAATGAGAATAGAGTGTTAATCAGGTTTGCATGGCCAGCCTCAGAGGGGCTCCTGGTGGAGAGGGGGACCGACTGGGCTGGGTCACAGCACCAGAGGACGGGGGGAGAGAGGCATGGGCCCTCCCTGGGGTCATAATGCTTCTGGTCAAGTCACCACTTAGGGACAGAGCGCACTTGTTGAAACGACTGTTTTCCAGCTCACGTTACATCATCATGAGTAATGACTGTAACACAACACCATGTAACTACTCCGTCCGTGGTCTTACCAATGTCATAACAACTCGGGGTAGACAACTTAACACAACTTTTAGCTAGCTTTTCCATCCAAATATGTTTACACAGCACACACTCAGGGTTTGGTAGGTTACTTTCTAAGTGTAATCTGTTAGTTACAAGTTACTTGTCCAAAATTGTAATCAGTAACGTAACTTTTGGATTACCCAAACTCAGTAACGTAATCTGATTACATTCCCTTACTTTTAGATTACTTTCCCCTTAAGATGTATTAGAAGAAGACAAAAATGTATGTTACCAATTGAACGACATCTGTTGAAGGATAAGTCAATGTTAAGGTTTATGCAGCTGGCCATATTTGAATGTTAAAGTTTACTTTATGGGTTGGTTATGTTGGCTTCTTCTAACCCATCGCTTTCTACTACATATAATAGTACGATTAAATGATATCGTTACATTAAAAACCAAAGTCTATCAGAATTCCAGCCATTTTAATAAATGTTATACCCCTTGATCTTCAAGAATTTGACTTATGGAAGTATAGATTAGCCAAATTGTTTTACCTGAGCATGACCCCAAAACTAAGGACATACAGTATTAGCCAGCCTTACTCTATGGTTTATGACTTTGTTGTCATGGAGGACTGATTGGGCTCACTAATTTGATAATTTATAAGTCCAAAAATAGATTTAGCAACTACAGATTGCCCCCGTCTATCAAAAGTGTGCAAGTTTGAGCATGTGTGCATTAGGCCTATGGATTTTTTTTTACCAGCATGAATTAGATTGAGCAGTAAAAGCCCCACTTTTATTCCATAAGCTTGGATCCGCACTGTGCAGCTGTTGCAAGAGCGCATTTATCACTGGCTGTCCACTGGTTTCAAAAACAATGATTGATAGGCAGCTTAACCTTCTTGAATTCAACCATTATTGGGTTCAAATACACATTTAGATTTGTCAACAGCCATCCACAACATCCACAATCCGTAAAGCGAAAATAGCTAAATGAGAGAGCAGCAGTGTGATTCGCATCAATGCGCTATGTAGATATCAATAATAAGTGATATCCGTATCGCCGTAGACTACACACCACTGTCATCCTTACCTCCAAGCGTTTATTCCAGTTGGATAATCTTTGGATGCCGACAGCAGTCGCACCATTGGAAGACAGCTTGGACTGTAGCCTACAAAAGCCTATTCCTGCTCTTTTCCCGTGATCCATCAAACACATTAATGTTGGTGTTTCATTATAATGGTCTCTGACTTGTGGTCAGACTCGCTCAGGTGGAACAAACTTAAACTGTTTTCAATGCTGATTTGAATGTCATTAACAGAGAAGTGTCAACTTTTTTCCCCCCGCAAACATCCTTTCTGAATTTAAAAGTAATCCTCAGAGTAATCATCTAGTTTTTCAAAAGTATCGGTAATCTGATTACAATATTTTTGCTGCTATTGTAACGGATTACAGTTACCGTTTTTGTGTAATGTGTTACTCCCTCAACCCTGCTCACAATATGAGCTGAAACATTGAAACCATATTAAAACAGTGAAAATGTGTCCGACACAGTCCAGTCTCATGGCTAAAGCTCTATTTCTGAGGGGCAGAGCACAATGGCACTAGAAACCCAGGAAGTTAACACCACCCAGACAATACAGCCACAGCATTCAGCACCTTTGATGTAGCTGCTCTGAAAACAGATGTCGTTCTGAACACAAAACAGAACCCTACGCAATCTGGTCCCTTGCCCAAATCGTACTTATTGTTGTGTCTACTTAAGCCATTAAACGGGTTCCACTCCAACGGTGATAGAATCGAGTGTGGCATTGTAAATGCTCCCCAGGAAATGACATGGAGGCCCCGGCACTCTTTCTGTGGACCTGTGCTGTGGGGAGAGAAGAGGCGGGTTTTGAAAGTCCAGATGTATCCTTCCATTATTGTGACGAGAGCATAAAACAGGCTAGGCTTAAGGCAGATCTCTGACACACTAGCTAATGGCAAAATAGCCACACTGATGTTGATGGAACATCTGCTGTGGTATTTCAAAAGACATTGTGTCAGTGTGTATGGATTGAGGTATAATGAATCTTATGCCAACCTGAAAATTTTTCATGTAACTTTTTTATTTGTAGAAGTTAGTCTCATCGAGATAAACATATATTTTGCACATAGTGTACAGCATTTGCTGGCTGTATTGTAGATCGAATGATTGGCTTGTTCACTCTCCTCCATAGACTGTGAGTACGCTAGTGGTGGGAGCGGCTAACGTCACAGGGATCTACTCCTGCGCAGCCCAGAACAAACTTGGCACCCGTACACTGAGAACCCCCTTCTATGTGGACGGTAAGTGGGCCAATTTAACATTACACAACGTGGGGAGTTGATTGAAAGAACAGCATAAGGAAAAATTACAAGCAGAAATGCTTGAGTTGTTTTTATTTTTACGGGCCAGGCATACAGTATAACATATAACATACATGAAGTCTCGCTTCCAGTGACTACACGTACGCACTGTAATGAATTGCGAGGCAAGCGAAAGAATGCACAGATTGTACTGTGCAATAAAGAGTGCAGATGGAGGCATTAATTGAAACCATCTTCCTCCGGAGCAGGCAGGCTTCAGGATCGAACGGAAGAGGCAAACATGTCCTGGGCCATATGGTACAGTCTAATACTGCGAGTTTAAAAACAGCTCTGAGCGTACACTGGAGTGCCCGCGGGTCATTTCTCTTCTTCTCGGAGCCTGCCGCTGCATGAATCATTTTTTATATGCATCTGAACAGTTCCAAATGTTCATGAAATGAAAATTCCATCTAGTCCAGTTATATAATGATAGGAGAAATCAGCTGTCAGGGCACGCAAGCAGTCATTACCGCGGGAAAAAAATGTGAAACCGTAGAAGTTTTGAAGTTGAAAACTGATTGATGATAGATTGTAATTGGGAATGGTGGTGACACTATGTTTGGGGACACGGCTGATGATGCCAAACTCAGAGTTTCCGGATGAGAATAAAATCAGTCTCTGGAGGAAGTGCTGCAATGTGCCACCATTCCAGAGGTGGAGATCGAGAGCACTGGAATGCTGCAGAATTGTAATAACAGCTGTCGTCTCTTATGGAACACAGAATGCTTTCCAGTGTTCTGAATAAACAAACTCAGTCTGGCTCCCCGGAGGCCCGGCCCCGGCCTGATTCCTATTGCACTGCTGTAGGCCGAACATCAGCGCTGCTCACCGCACACCGCCAACGTGCTTCCAATTAACAGTGATGAAACAGGAAATAACTGCAAATTCCTGGTGTGGTGATGCGCAGCTTGATGTTTCGGAGATGTTCTTTCCCAGAATAGGACAGCGTCAGTGTCCTAGAGAGGTTTACAGGCAGTAACAAAGATGCTCTTGTATCCCACTTATATACTGTACAATAATCTAACCTGTGCTTATGCATGGTAGTTTTACTAGGCACCCAAATGGGGTGTCCTCCCCCAAACAAAAAAAATGCTCTAACACTCCTAATGACCTGATGTGTTTTTCCCCTCTCCCCCGCCAGATCACCCTCAGCACCTGGCCATTGAGCCCCGGACTGCCATCGAGGGTGACGACGTCACTCTGACCTGCAGGGGGACTCGGTACCTGTACACAGACCTGCAGTGGAAGGACCCTCAGAACTCCACCATCACCAACAACGTCACGGCCCTGCAGTTCAGCCCCTACTCTATCTCTCTCTCCCTAAGCCTGCACAATGTGTCCAGGAATCACACAGCAGGCTACCAGTGCTGGGCGCACAAGATCCACAACAAGAGAGCTATAGTCAAGACTGTGCTGACTGTGCATGGTGAGGAAGTGACAGAGAGAACATTGCCTGCTGGGTGTTCAATGAGGTCTCTAACAGAACAGTAATTGCAACTCAAAGAATAATATGTTTGTGTAACATCGTATTTAAAAGTGCCTGCTCCTGGATATAAACCCGCTCGTGATTATGAAACCCAGTAGAGAGATGAGTTTGTCTGAGGAAAATCTTGAAAAGAAGAGCGATCGAATTCAGATATGCTTTTGTGATTGAAACAGAGAGGAAGAGGCCGTGGCTGAGACAGAACCTGACCAATCAAGATGTAAACAGCAGCAGCACTCTGACTATGGCCTGCTACGCCCTGGGTGTGCCGCCACCCTACATCACCTGGTACAAAGACAACCTACCAGTACAGGAGGGTCCAGGTAAGAAATGACTTCGGATTTAGGGGCCCTGGGTTTTCCCTGGTCGGGTCACATGATCAAGAAAATCTCCTGGGCCTCCTCGTTGCTGAATTGCTCAACCATGTTAGTCATTTTCTCCATAGAATCTGAGCTGTTGACTTCGTGCTGTTGTTCCAGGTATTACCCTGAGGGAGGATGGGGTGCTGACGATCAAGAGAGTGAAGAAAGACGATGAGGGCTTCTACGAGTGTCTGGCCATCAATGGTGAGGGGAGTGTGAAAGCCAGTGCTGTGGTCACTGTCGTGGGTGAGTCACTACTTTATTTCCATCATAATGAGCTTGACGAGAACCCATGTCATCCTGATAACGATATCCAATGAATCTAACTGAAGTACATTAACCACATCAGATTCCAATCAACCCTGAGTTTAACCAGCACAGCCACAGCCAGAACACTTCCTTACTGCATGACCAATCACAGTCAAAGGAAACCTTTTGGCCATACTGGGCCATGTTTTCTTGTCAACAGTACAAATGGCTCTGGCCAGACTTCAGTATGAGAACTCTCTCTAGAGAGGGAGGCTGCCAAGAGGCTTCCAAGTATGTCCAGTGAATTACTCCACTGGCTTTTATGACTGGGGCTCTTGGAGCTCTAAACGAGGTCCCCACCCATGGGACATGACCTGTAAGGAGTGTGTTAAGAGGTCCCACTCTCAATGACTGTGGGCACAGCAAGGGGAGAAGTCTTCTTGTTAAATAACCATGGGACTGGAAACATGATGACACAGACTGAGGGAGGGGGGGGGGGGCAAGGTCATGCGACGGTATTCTGACGACTAGCCCTGGCACCAGACATGAATTCCTGTTCCCCCCAAAATGTCCCATTTTCCTCAAAGTCCAACCCCGGTGTCAGCATCATCCGTTAGAACATGTCCAAAATTAGACAGTTTGCTTCATGCATTGCCAAACCTTTATTTAGGCATTACTCGAAACAAAACTATTTCACAAAATTCCTAAAGATTTAACGAAGGCAGTTTTGAGATGGCTGACTGTGAATGTTGACATGGATAGTTAAGAAAATTAGGAATACGCAGTGGAATGTGTTTCCACTTGTAGTGTGAACACAACATGGCGGAAATGAGTTAATCTAGCAAAAAATGAATAACTGAGAGGAATGCCAGAGTGGACTTTCAAAAAAATCAACATTGCAGTGGTGTAATTCACTTCCTTGGATTCACTTAGAGAAATGTACTTTCAAGTACTGGATAAGTAGACCAGTGCCATGTCTTACTCTAATATGTTAAACAAACAAAACCGTTCCTCTATTGTGTACATCCCCATTTATATTTGTTCTCAGTTATCAATTCTTATACATATTTCAAGAATCATCGAAAAAGCATAATTCCTCGGTGAACAACAGTTGACTAATTGTTCCTGTGGTCTCCTTCCAGGTGATGAGGGGAAGCCCAACATTGAGGTGATCGTCCTGGTGTGTACAGGAGCTGCTGCCACCTTCCTCTGGCTCATGCTCATCCTCTTCATCCGCAAGCTGAGGAAGGTAACAAGAGATCTCCCTGCAATCACAGCTAGTTCTATGCTCTCTATCTCACTTTTCTTGACTGTGAAGACATTTGAGAGTGGTAACTGTTTGCATACTGCACTGGGGACTTGACTCACCATTCTTTTTTTTTTAAACTTAGTTAATTAAACCATAGCATCATGCCATTTAACAATGTGTAACATGCTCTTCTCAAGACATATTCAAACATCCACACTACAATTTTGAGGTTTTTGTTTGTGAGCTTCAGGAGTGGAGTGCAGTCTCACTATACAGATTTTGTCAACTGCGATCACTGACTCATGCCTCTTGCAAAATGCAGTTCAATTGGGTGGGATAATTTTAGCTTGACGTTTACGATTTCCACATTTCCTGGCATTGGAAAAGTGCTGAGATCGTGTTTGTGTGTATGACAAGAAAGTAGAGAACATGCATCAACAGTACAAAGACAATAGAAATAGGCACATTACAACGACAGTCATGGTAGACCAAAGGCATGGTCATGGTATGGCAAAGTCATGGTATGGCAATGGCACGGTCATGGTAGAGCATTGGCACGGTCATTGTAGAGCAATGGCACGGTCATGGTAGAACACTGGCACAGTCATGGTAGAACAATGGCACGGTCATGGTAGAACAATGGCACGGTCATGGTAGAACAATGGCACGGTCATGGTAGAACAATGGCACGGTCATGGTAGAACACTGGCACGGTCATGGTAGAACACTGGCACGGTCATGGTAGAACAATGGCACGGGTAGAACACTGGCACGGTCATGGTAGAACACTGGCACGGTCATGGTAGAACACTGGCACGGTCATGGTAGAACACTGGCACGGTCATGGTAGAACAATGGCACGGTCATGGTAGAACACTGGCACGGTCATGGTAGAACAATGGCACGGTCATGGTAGAACACTGGCACGGTCATGGTAGAACACTGGCACGGTCATGGTAGAACAATGGCACGGTCATGGTAGAACAATGGCACGGTCATGGTAGAACACTGGCACGGTCATGGTAGAACACTGGCACGGTCATGGTAGAACAATGGCACGGTCATGGTAGAACACTGGCACGGTCATGGTAGAACAATGGCACGGTCATGGTAGAACACTTGCTCTTGTCCTTTACTTAACATGAAAAAGTTTATTTTCCACAAATCCTGTTTGATTTCACATACCTACTGTACACGAGCTCCATCACCATTTTCTTCTGCCTCTCATCTCCCTTCCAGTCTGTGGACTATAAAATGGGTCCATCCATCATCATCGACCCAGACGAGTTTCCTCTGGATGAGCAGTGTGAACTCCTGCAGTATGACAGCAGCAAGTGGGAGTTTCCCCGAGACCGCCTCAGACTGGGTGAGTAACTTACTACACCACACAGCACTGGTACGGTCTACGAAGTCCCTCACCATGACGACGCTGTAACTCAAAAGGTCAATACGCACCACGAAGGGGCAACTACTGTAAGTGAATTTATTTGTTCACCATATACTTCACATCAACAGGTTAATGTCATTTTTGACACATCAACAGGTGTCACCCCACTGTGAAGAGGGTGTAGCTTCGTTACTCATCAGTGACCCTCCGCTGTCACACAGTCTTAACATTATATATCCCCTGAAGGAACGCTTCACGGGTCCAGTCGTCAGAGGGCAGGTTGTTTTAGCCCTTTCCTGCAGGCAATGACCAAAAGTGCCCTCTTTTGCCCTAATGGGTGGAATGTCCGGTCTTTCTATGTCAAACAGTTTTGTTATATTTCACTCTTCTGTGATGTATAGAAAATGTAATATTGTAATGAAACTCTAAATGTAATACATTTCAACTCTATATCTGACATGGTACAGGTGTCTTCTTTTTTGTAAGCCCATAACCATGTGTGTGAGGTGTATACTTTTATTTGAAAGTTGATTTGTTTCAAAGTAGACCAAGAATCACTCTGTGTGCCCCTGATTTAACCCACTGCAGTAAAAGGTTAATTACAGGCCCATATCGCCCCTGACAGGGAACCCAATCTGATTTACTTAACCCACTGGTCTCTCTCTCTCTCGCTCTCTTTCTCTCTTCTCTCTCTTCTCTCTCTTCTCTCTCTCTCAGGCAAAACTCTGGGCCATGGAGCCTTCGGGAAAGTGGTGGAGGCTTCTGCTTTTGGGATCGACAAGCTCTCAACCTGCAAGATTGTGGCTGTCAAAATGCTGAAAGGTATAGGGTAGAGGCGTTATTATCAAGACTTTGATCTGAAAACGTAATACATGCTCATTAACAGCACTCGCGAATCACTTTGGTTGGGAAACCAGGCTGAAAAGTCATGCAGGTTGTTTCCAGATAACTTCCTTTTGATCCCACCTGGTGGAGATGATACTGATGAAGGTACTCCTCTCCCAATGCACGTGGTCAGCTCCTACGGTAGAAACACAACAGCCGTCGTTCTGAATGTAACAGATGTAAAACAGCCATCTGTCATTTCAGCAGGTTATTTGGTTTCTCGTGCATGATATGAATTCAAGAACTGTGATGGCACACGTGTGTAGCCAGTTGTAGGCGTGTGATGGCTGCTTCTAACAGACTGTTTGGTCTGAGAGAGACTAAGGCCTTGGTGTCCCTGGTGAGGATGACATTCTGCAGATGTGACAGGAATCAGGAAAACATCCCACTTGGGTCCAAGATTTTCAGGCGATGAAAAATGTAAACGTGGACGGTACAAATGATGCATCTACAAAATATATGCACGTTAATCCTTATTAAGGTTTATAGACCTGATGTTTTGTAGATACAGAAACAATTGAGATCAACGACCCCCCCCCCCTTCCCCACGCAAGATTTATAGTCACCATAACTTACACACAGACACATTTCGCAATCTTTCTAAATCTGGCAGAACATATTTATTCCATCAAAATGGAAACAGCGAAAAGTGGAAGAAGAGAGACTCCAGAAGCAAGAGAGACTGTCCAAGGGATTTGGCCTACTGATCTTAGCAGAGTAAACATTTCAGCCCGACATTACGGGCTGTATCCCCTTAGGGTTGAAGTGGTCAAACTAACTTCCCTCCTGGCTCTGTTGGGGTGGCCAACTCCAACTCTGTAGAGTAATGGGACCATGGATGGACAGTGATGGTGTTTTGTGATAGATCTAGCTACATGATAAACCAGGCCATTTGTTAGATATTTCCATCAGTGTCACGGCATTAATCATCCCCTTCCATTAATCACAGAGGAACCAAGCTCGCCGGGCTGGCTGTTGCTCCCTGCTCTGCTCCAGGAACCCCAGGTCAAACGTAATGAAAAGCAGCTCACTTCCCTAAACTGACCCTTCCTACGGGTGGTTTGAGACTCAGCGTCAGTCAGCTCCAGCTTCCAGAGCATGTTGGGACCACTGTGATGAGCCAGCAATAAGACAGAGCAGAAGTACAGACCCAAAACTCAGCTCAACTCTCTATGTTCTCCATTCATTATTTAAATTCAAGTCATTGATTCATGATTAAAATCGACCAAAATCTCTGTCAGAGTAAACCACATCCAGGGAATATTTCGCATTATTTTGTTCAATGGATGTTTTCCTTTTGTTTATCAGTTAGGGACAATATTGTTTACTAACATTGCTAACTCCAACCACCTGTGGCCAGATGAGCTTTTCAGATAATGAAAGAGAGAGACATTATACAGGCTCATCGGACGCATTAGGCTGCCACCCACCTTTGACTAGTTGCTATTCCACGGTCTTTGAGATCAGCGTAGCGTAGAGGTTGATTTATGGTTGACCGTTAATCTTTGGCGTCGATGGCACCCCAAAAAGGACGAGTCACTTTGATGGTGTTTAGTTTATTTGGTTAAGAATAACCCTCCCTCTGACCTCATAGCATGCCTGACCCAGATATCCGCCTCCTTATATGTGTAGACTGGATAAACAACTGAGGAAAACAACAGCATTATCTGTTCTGTGATCTTAAAAAAATAAACCTGTATTTAACGAGGCAAGTCAGTTAAGAACAAAGTCTTATTTACAATGACGGCCTACCTCAGCCAAACCCGGACGACGCTGGGCCAATTGTGCGCCACCCTTTGGGACTCCCAATCACAGCCGGATGTGATACAGCCTAGAATCGAACCAGGGACTGTAGTGACGCCTCTTGCACTGTGATGCAGTGCCTGAGACCGCTGTGCCACTCGGGAGCCCTGTTCACAGTCAACAGTTATATTGTCTCTCCGTGTGTGCTCCAGGGTTTATTTTGACGGAATGTATGGCTGTGCTTTGGGTTGTGTGCGAGAATCTGTTTGAATGTGAGAGAAGGCTGATGTTTATGTTTGAAGTTATATATATTCCCATGTTGACTTCATTCCTTTCCTGACATTATCTTTGCATGCCGTCTTAACCTTTCACATTGAATGTTCTCATGTCGATGATCATATTTTCTCAAATGGAACATTTCCTGCCTATCTGAAATCTCCTCCACATATGTCAAATCTGTTCTTTATTAAATATACTGTTTGGTTACCAGACGTGCATGAACGTACATCAGTTGGAGTCATCTTAAACAAAGTGAAATAACTTCAATGAAAATGTAATTTAAAGTCAAAATACATCCACGCTTTTGAGGGGTTGTATGAAACAGTATCCCCGCAATAGGAAATGTATATTTAACCAGCATCCCTCTAAATGGTCTGTGTGTTTGCGTTGTAACAGGAGGAGCTACGACAAATGAGCGCAAGGCTCTGATGTCCGAGCTGAAGATCCTGATCCACATTGGTCATCATCTGAACGTGGTCAACCTGCTGGGAGCCTGCACCAAGCCTGGAGGTGAGCGAGACAGAGGACAGGGTTAACTCTATGGTTTAACTTAGCCACAGTGTATGACTTATCAAGTAAAGGTATAAATTGCTGGCATCTCAGAGAAAATCCATCATGATTTCAACACACTCTTGTCACTGTTTCTGAATCATTACTCGTTAGTCAGTTTCTTTGAATTCTGTGCTTCTTTCTTCTCAGGTCCATTGATGATGATAGTGGAGTACTGCAAATATGGAAACTTGTCAAACTACTTAAGAAGCAAGAGGGCGGATTTCATCGTCTATAAGGTGAATCAGCATCTTCACGGACTGAAGCTTTCAGAAATGCTGTTTTCTCATTAAATCCTATTCAAAAGCCTTCATCGTTTAGTCTATTTCTCAACCTGATAAGAAAACCCCAGATTGTCAGCAGAGCCGCTTTCTAAAGTGACTCAAGCTTAGCGTCTTGTATCTGTTGTGTGTCTCGTCAGAGCCAGGACGGTAAGCTGGTGACGTCGGGGTCGGGCTGTGACCTCAGCGAGCTCATCAAGCGGCGCCTGGAGAGCGTGGCAAGTACCGGAAGCTCGGCCAGCTCCGGCTTTGTGGAAGATAAGAGCTACTGCGACTCAGAGGAAGAGGAGGAAGGTAAAACTAAACGAGCCAACAGTGTCTTCCTTCCCCTCACCTCCACCCCGCCCTCCCCCGGATTGTTTTCTTCCTGGGCCTGATGGGACATTTCCTCCTCCTGTTCATAATTACAATCGATAGGTCAGAACCACAGGCTGGCACCCGCTGTGCCTGGATGAGAAGGAGGAGTGGAGGGAAAGGCCTCTGACAGAAGTGTTTGTCTGGTCCTGGCGTGTCGGACATTTTGTTTTGTGATGTGTTATTTCTGGTGTGATTAAATGTTTACTCAGGTGGGCTGATGGAAGGAGTCCACTGGGTTCCTCCACAAACCCCCTCCTGCTGTCACACTGCACCGATATCACACGTCTCACCCCACATCTAAAATAACACCAAGCATCCTCTCCTGTCTTTAAAGGATGTTTTTAGTAAGACAGAGACTGTAGGTGGACGAATGAACCGTACTGTACGTGACAAAGGGGGTTTCGATGATGGCATGTTGCAGGTTTCTTTGTATGGGAGGCTTACATTAACAATATGGAGTTGATGGTCCTGCATTTATACATTTGTATTGTGCATAATTCATGTGTTACACCATACTAAATTGTGTTTATGAAAATTGTTTGTAGTCATTACCACTTTGTGTTTTGTTTTACCCTCAGAGCCAGAGGATCTTTACAAGAGAGTATTGACAATGGAAGATTTGATTTGCTACAGTTTCCAAGTTGCAAAAGGCATGGAGTTCCTCGCTTCACGCAAGGTATGCACTTCCTCTAGGCAAATTACTGCATCAAAATCAATATGTTTCCAAAAGGTAGTCTAATGAGACACAAGTTGCTGTTTTTAAATCAGCTAATACCAGTTTATAAAGCTTTATTCTGTCCAGTTGACTTTAATAAAATGCTGTTGTATTTCGAATGCCGGGGATGTCATTTTGTTGACCTTTTTTCATTCATAGTAAGCTCTGTTCGCTGTGAGTCTATTGGCATATTGGCTATAATCAGTCTAAAACTCATTCACATTTAAAACTCAGTCACAAGCTCTGGGAGAGCAGATTAGACTCATTAGTGAACCCATTGTTGTAACTATCCCCATTAGAAAGAAGGGCTTAACCTGGATATGAAACACTTCACATCAGAATATCACTGATGACTGTTCCATATGGTTGTCTTAGCTGACATGCACAGGGCCAAGAGTGTTTCCTGTAAGGTCACATGGTCAGGAAATAGTCCTGGCTCTAGCCATGCATTATCCCATTAGGCTGAATCTTAACTTGAGATATCTCCACAGAACTCAAACGTTCATGTAAAGTCATGCATTGATGTCAGTCCTAATCCAAATGGATGTCTTGTCTTCTTTTCGTTAGTGTATTCACCGTGACCTGGCTGCAAGAAACATCTTACTGTCGGAGAATAATGTTGTGAAGATTTGCGATTTTGGACTGGCCAGAGACATCTACAAAGACCCAGACTACGTTCGCAAAGGAGATGTTAGTAGCTACATACTGTACTTCTATTAATCTGACATAATAAGTACATTATAAATGTGATGAAATGTGCCTTTGACATGACGATTACCGCCTGGTTGTGTGAGAGAAACCAGAGACTGTAACTTGACTACCATCATTCAAAAATGACTTGGCAAAAACTATAGCGCCTTCAGAAAGTATTCATACCCCTTGACTTATTCCACAATTTTGTTACAGCCTGAATTCAAAATGGATTCAGTTGTTTTTTTCTCTCACCCATCTACACACAATATCCCATAATGACGAAGTGGAAACATGTTTTTAGATGTGTTTGCAAATTTCTTAAAAATGTATTAAGAAGTACAGAAATATCGCATTTACATAAGCATTCAGACACCTGAGTCAACACGTGTTAGAATCGCCTTTGGCGGCAATTACAGCTGTGAGTCTTTCTGGGTAATTCTCCAAGAGCTTTGCACACCTGGATTGTACAATATATGCCCATTATTCTTTTAAAAAATTATTCAAGCTCTGTCAAATCTGTTGTTGATCATTGCTAGACAACCATTTTCAATTCACTGTCTACTTGGTAAGCAACTCCAGTGTAGATTTGGCCTTGTGTTTTAGGTTATTGTCCTGCTGAAAGGTCATCTCAGGAATTGTGAAAAACTGAGTTTAAATGTATTTGGCTAAGGTGAATGTAAACTTCCGACTTCAACTGTTTGTGTGGTGTACAGAGATGAGGTAGTCATTCAAAAATCACGTTAAACCCTATTATTGCACACAGAGTGAGTCCATACAACTTATGTGACTTGTTAAGCAAATTTTTACTCCCAAACTTATTTAGGCTTGCCGTAACAAATGGCTTGAATACTTATTGACTCAAGACATTTCAGCTTTTCATTTTTCATACATTTTGACATTATGGGGTATTGTGTGTAGTAGGCCAGTGACCAAAAAATCTCAATCTGTAACACAACAAAATGTGAGAAAGTAATGGTGTGAATTCTTTCTGAAGGCACTGTAAAGACAGACTGAATAAATGCAATAGTTCTGAGAAATGCCAGATATTCTGGGCAGATTTCAGTGTTTGTCTGAATACGGAATAAACGTGTCTGTCTGCATAGACTAGAGGATGTTTTGGTGGTTGAGGATGTGTGATAGAACTACGGCATGAGCGCATGTATAGTACTTCACTCAACTCAAGCCCTTCTGCTTCTCAGATGTGACAGGTCGGTTGTTAATGTTATTAGTGAGAGAGCCAGTCACACAGGTGAGATGAGATACCGATTTAAAAGAGCTGTCGTCTCTTATCTCCATCTCTCTCTCTCCCCCCCACAGTCCAGACTGCCCCTCAAGTGGATGGCGCCAGAGGCCATTTTTGACAAGATCTACACCACTCAGAGCGATGTGTGGTCCTTTGGAGTCCTAATGTGGGAGATTTTCTCTCTGGGTAAATATACAGACCTTTAGTCCTGACCAGGAATGACTCACTATGCCTTAAAGTGCCTCACCTCCTCACCTGACCTCCCCATTAGCAGAATTAATGAGCAGAAATGAACAAACATCTGTGCACATTTCACAACGCAGCCATGTGGAACCATACAGACTTATTCAATGCAGATTTCCTCCGTTGTGTAGGTCCTTATCTTAAATCACCTCTACAAGGACTATTGTTTTAGGACTTGTCATGAAACTACAGATTTGGACTGCTTCCATGCTCACTGCCCTACAACTTACTTATTTCAGAGAAATTATATTATGCTAAATGTGTTTTTGTTATTTCTCAGTAAACATTACTGCTTAGAATTTTTTTTTTTTTTTATGAAATAGTCTCCAAGAAGCTTTTTTTTACGTGTAATCTTACAATTTTGCACACAGTTTCTGTCTGTCATCAGCCAGCGATGTTCAGTAAGGAGTCTCCAGTCAGCTAGCCAGGCGAGGCAAGGTGCCCCCAGCCATGCAGCTCCTCCAGATGTACTGGGTCATAACTGTCTCCTGCTACTGCGTAATTGTGCCTGTGGGATAAAACGGGGCTGCATTGTCAGCTTGAGAGAACAATTTTCATGCTGCTCGTGCTTTAAACATTAGTGAACTTCCACTGTGAATTCTATCACAGGCAAAGGGCCGTTAAAAAGAAAGAATACCTTCCATTTAAGCCTGCTGTTCCCTTCCCAGCTGGCAATGCAAACGCGCTGTAACCAAGCAGCCGATCAATGTAAATGTTTGCCCCTGCGGTGAAACCACTGCAACCTTTGAGACGCCATTGAATGTCGGTTCATGACTGTCTTTGCACCGTGCAACAAAGCAGAGCCCAAGCTGTTCTAGAGCAAGACTCCACATGACATATTGTATGCTCAAATGTCACCATAGGCAGCAAGGACAACATTCAGAGTAAATGTTAGGAGTGTAAGGAAAGAACAGCACATTGATGCAGGGCTTGAGGTTTGATTGTGCTGCTACGTTTGAACCTCTGCCATGAAGCCAATCACCCAGGAGGACTTGGGTCAACAACAAAAAAAGGGTGTGAAATGTGAACTACCTCAAGACATGGGGTACATGCAAACACTTGTTCTCTCTCTCTCTCTCTCTCTCTCTCTCTCTTTATCTCTCCCTTTCTCTCTCTCATGCTCTCTCTATCTCTCTCTCATGCTCTCTCTCTCTCTCATGCTTTCTCTTTATCTCTCTCTCTCATGCTCTCTCTATATCTTTCTCTCTCATGCTCTCTCTGTTTCTCTCACTCTCTTTCTCACTCTCTGTTTCTCTCACTCTCTCTCTGTTTCTCTCTCGCATGCTCTCTCTTTCTCTCTCTCTCTCATGCTCTCTCTCGCATGCTCTCTCTCATGCTCTCTTTATCTGTCTCCTACTCTCTCACATGCTCTCTCTTTATCTCTCTCTCTCACACACACTCTCTCTCTCCCTTTGCTCACTGTCTCTCTCTCTTTCTCCCGTAACCTTTCTTTGTCACAACCACACACTCTGTTTGGACCCCAGGAAGAGTTGCTGCTGCCTTGGCAACAGCTTATGGGCATCTTAATAAAATACAAGAAAGAAAATACTAAATACCCACAGACAAATATACAGTACCTTCACATAACCACTCACACATCTGGGTGGTGTTAACATGGTCTCAGAAAGATAAATTAGGACACGAAACGACTGCAAAAAAATTACAAACACTCAGTCTGGCAACCTGATAGGTGTTTGAAGGTCAAAGGTTTGCTCCAGTCCCAAGGTGCTGGCATATGCATACGGAGACGTGACCTGCTGTCTAGCAGCTTGAGTTTTGTCTTGTGGTTTAGGATTTCCACCTCTTGTGCCAAATCATCAACTACACCCCTGTTTCTGTGTTAGACATGAGTTACGCGGTAATCAACCTATTTGTTTGCCATGATTGGTTGATGTGATGAAAAGAAAAAGGGCGTTCTAGCAGGCGTTACCGCCTCCTAAGACTGCTTGTTAATATCGACATCATGCTCTGGAGATTTACAGTGGGGCAAAAAAGTATTTAGTCAGCCACCAATTGTGCAAGTTCTCCCACTTAAAAAGATGAGAGAGGCCTGTAATTTTCATCATAGGTACACTTCAACTATGACAGACAAAATTAGAAAACAAATCCAGAAAATCACATTGTAGGATTTTTAATTAATTAATTTGCAAATGATGGTGGAAAATAAGCATTTGGTCAATAACAAAAGTTTATCTCAATACTTTGTTATATACCCTTTGTTGGCAATGACAGAGGTCAAACGTTTTCTGTAAATCTTCACAAGGTTTTCACACACTGTTGCTGATATTTTGGTCCATTCCTCCATGCAGATCTCCTCTAGAGCAGTGATGTTTTGGGGCTGTTGCTGGGCAACACAGACTTTCAACTCCAAAGATTTTCTATGGCATTGAGATCTGGAGACTGGCTAGGTCACTCCAGGACCTTGAAATGCTTCTTACGAAGCCACTCCTTCATTGCCCGGGCGGTGTGTTTGGGATCATTGTCATGCTGAAAGACCCAGCCACGTTTCATCTTCAATGCCCTTGCTGATAGAAGGAGGTTTTCACTCAAAATCTCACGATACATGGCCCCATTCATTCTTTCCTTTACACGGATCAGTCGCCCTGGTCCCTTTGCAGAAAAACAGCCCCAAAGCATGATGTTTCCACCCCCATGCTTCACAGTAGGTATGGTGTTCTTTGGATGCAACTCAGCATTCTTTGTCCTCCAAACACGACAAGTTGAGTTTTTACCAAAAAGTTATATTTTGGTTTCATCTGACCATATGACATTCTCCCAATCTTCTTCTGGATCATCCAAATGCTCTCTAGCAAACTTCAGACGGGCCTGGACATGTACTGGCTTAAGCAGGGGGACACGTCTGGCACTGCAGGATTTGAGTCCCTGGCGGCGTAGTGTGTTACTGATGATAGGCTTTGTTACTTTGGTCCCAGCTCTCTGCAGGTCATTCACTAGGTCCCCCCGTGTGGTTCTGGGATTTTTGCTCACCGTTCTTGTGATCTTTTTGACCCCACGGGGTGAGATCTTGCGTGGAGCCCCAGATCGAGGGAGATTATCAGTGGTCTTGTATGTCTTCCATTTCCTAATAATTGCTCCCACAGCTGATTTATTCAAACCAAGCTGCTTAGCTATTGCAGATTCAGTCTTCCTAGACTGGTGCAGGTCTACAATTTTGTTTCTGGTGTCCTTTGACAGCTCTTTGGTCTTGGCCATAGTGGAGTTTGGAGTGTGACTGTTTAAGGTTGTGAACAGGTGTCTTTTATACTGATAACAAGTTCAAACAGGTGCCATTAATACAGGTAACGAGTGGAGGACAGAGGAGCCTCTTAAAGAAGATGTTACAGGTCTGTGACAGCCAGACATCTTGCTTGTTTGTAGGTGACCAAATACTTATTTTCCACCATCATTTGTAAATAAATTCATAACAAATCCTACAATGTGATTTTCTGGATTTTTTTCATTTTGTCTGTCATAGTTGAAGTGTACCTATGATGAAAATTACAGGCCTCTCTCATCTTTTTAAGTGGGAGAACTTGCACAATTGGTGGCTGACTAAATACTTTTTTGCCCCACTGTAGATGCTATCTGACATTGTGTCAGGGATCTTGGTCGGGTACATGAAAATATTTGTTCATGAGTCAGGAAATGTTTATGGATTACATGGCGTGGGCAATATTTTTGAAAACCCCAACTGGATTGGATATTTGATTCAAGTTGGCTTAGTGTATTACTGTTTTGATTTAGACTGAGCCAAGCGTGAATTAAAGTTATTAAAAAATATATCTTACCTCACCCCCAATATTCCAATTTCAGAATTATTCCAGCATTATCTCTAGATGTTATTCAATGTTTCATATCATTGCCCATGTGTAAGGTCAATCAGTTCATTTTGAAGCAGTCTTAACTGAGTGTTTATGAAGCTTTCTTCTCTAATCTTTGTAAAGTATCCAATCCTCTCTGTGTGGGAGATTTAAGTGTCTGATAACCCTGCACTTCTCTCTCGCTCTCCCTTTCCCAGGTGCCTCTCCATATCCTGGCTTACACATCGACGAGGAGTTCTGCTGCCGACTGAAGGAAGGGACCAGGATGAGAGCTCCGGAATACTCCTCCTCGGAGATGTAAGGATCAAGCTTGCTTCCCCATCACTTAACTTACAAACCCCATCTCATCATCTAACTCGGGCTTTAAAAAGTAATGCCCTTGCATTTTGAAGAGTGGCCCATGTCAGAAAGTTCATCATAAATGCTATAGCTCTCTTACCTCTTGCCTGTGCATAATACACTGAGCTCCCTTGGCTCTTGAAACTTGTAAAGAGCCTGAACCATGCCTCTCGTCAAGTCTCCGTATCCCCCAACCTCTCCTGAAGGTAATTAGCTAACAGGAACTCTTGCTCAGAGCCACCCATTAAAGGGCACTCAATAAAAGCCTCCCATATTGATATAGTGAAAAAAGGACTTGTATCTGCTCTTTCATTCGTCTGAATGGGTGACAGGGCTTATAGGCATCGTGGGTAATCCAGCTCTGAATGTGGAGGAGAGACGGGAGCTGCTGATTGGCAGTTAACTGAGGGGGCTGCGGGTGGCAAGGTGCGGATCCATTTTAAGACTGACATCGATGCGGCCGTAATTAAACCCAACACTAAAGGTTGGGGGAGCGTGAAGTGGCCAGGGGGGCAGCCAGACACGGGCAATAAGAGCCAAAGGGCGGGACACTCCCTCCCTTGTCCACACAAGGGGGCTCTGAAGCAGGGCAGAGGTGGACGCTGCTGCTGAAACAGAATATCTTTGGGGGAGTCTAGTGGGGTTTCTCCTGGCCCTGTGGTATCAGTGCTGTTTGTCTAGCAGGGAGGTGGACTGGATAGGGAGAGCTAGGGTTGTTGTTGCCTTTAGGTGACTGGGTGGCTTCTCAGCAGGGAGCTCTGTCTGGGGCTCTCACTCACTGTCCCAGGCTGCGGCATATGTTTGAGTTTGCAATAAGGACCTCTTGCTCTCACTTCCTGAGCTCTGCTGTTAATCTATCTCCCATTCAGCTGTGTGTGTGTGTGTGTGTGTGTGTGTGTGTGTGTGTGTGTGTGTGTGTGTGTGTGTGCGTGCGTGCGTGCGTGCGTGCGTGCGTGCGTGCATAGGGTTTGGTTTTCATTTGTGACCGAGCATGGTGGAGTCAAACTTCCTCTGTCTTATTCATTTGTAATTGATAAATGTTGTCCAGAATTGTTTTAAACATCTTGTGCCAACTGGAACCAAGCTAATGGATATATCACCAATACCTGGGAGATGGTGATTGGAGATGACCAGCAAAATATGAACCAGACTGGAGTCTTAAGCCGATGTCACACAAAGCAATCTGGAGGCAATTTATGTTGCTTGCAACAAAGCTGCATTTGGGTTGCTCTGTGTGTCACCCCCCCGAAATTGCCTGAAACTTAGTTGCATTGCATCGCAAGTGATGGAAATCAATTCTATTTCACGTAACTGACTGTATGCAATGTCTAATCAGTGTACAGAAAAAGGTTTACGTCGACTCGTCATGTCATTCCATCCAGTAGTCAGTGCCGCTAAAAATCACGACAAATGAGAGAGACATGGCAAATGGGAAATGTATAAACAATTCCAGACACCATGGCTAGTCATGGTTTTGTACATGGTCTGGCAGTCAATAAATCCCAGACCTTTCTTTGTCCAGTTTCAACTGAAAATGTCCAACATGAACTGGCCTAGCTAGCTAGCTTAGCTCGTCGCTACCTTGGTTAGCTTGCTAGCTATCTTGGTAAAGCATGATTGGCAAATAGGCAACATTTTGGCTAGCTAGCTAAATTGCACAGCCATCATTTTGTCTATATATCGATGCTGTTAAAAGAGAAGAGAGTAGTGGACTAAGGAATTGCGACCACCACAATGGTCCCCCTCGACAAAGTATTCCTTGAAGAGACAGTAGAGGGGGAACCAATTTATTCCCCTTACGCAGCAGAGAGGAAGCTGGGTTGAAATACATTGCTGTCTACATCTCCTCCTCTTGATGTGTGGCCCATGTGGGCCATGGTGGTCTGCTGTGGGCTTCCATCCTGTCACTTTGAGGATGTTAGGAGTCCCTCCACCTGGCCATGGACACTCATTAATATGGGAATCACAGCCCAGCAACCCGGTCGTTTCTCCAGCCAATCTCCACTGCACCGAGAGGAGAGGAGGAGGAGTCTTGTCAAGCCAAGATCTAGGTTCCCTGAATGCAAACACAGATGGAGAGGGCAAAAGACGGAGGATGTAATGAACCATCTGCTTTTTACTGGAATTTTCTCCAAAATCCAAATGGACTCAATCTGGTGCCAATCAGAGGAACATAATGGAGCTAATGGGCACCTGGCTCTGTTTACGTAAGGGCCTCTGTTTGGAGGCTGCGCTCCATAGTAAGAAACAGGCTAGGGATCCATCATCACCCCTGACTGTAGGGTTTGATTTAAACAGCAGCCTGCACTCCATCTCTGAATTCCTACACGGCCGAGTCCGGCCATTATTACAGGACACTGCTGCAGTGGAAACACAGCACATAACGGCCCTGAGTCTTCCCATATGGGCAGCGAGGCTGACAGCTCGTCAAAGACCAGAGGGGGTGCTCTGAGCATTCCTGATGTTCACACCAAGACCTAGAGGGAATGAGATACAGCCCCAGAGACCAGATTATCCTTGGAAAATGAAATATTGGATATACGAGTATTTTAGATGACAGTTGATTTGGGTGGAAGCCAGCTACAGGTCATCTCTGGTGTCAGTCAGCCTCCACACACACAGGGTCTCTCTGGTGGAGTGCAGGTTGTTGCTAAAGTCAAAGCACTCCCTTTGTAAAAGATTGAATGCTATTTGCCTTTTGGGTAAATGTCTGCTTCTCACCAAAGCACAGCGGAGTGAAACTTAGCAGTGCATGGCCATCTGCATTATGCCAAATTCATCACCATCAGGCAGGGGTCATTACCGACCCATATAGATTTCTACGATTACCATATTATTACCATCATTTATTTGTATATTGCTCAACATAGCTATACAGTGTGTCTGTGTTATCAGAATGTGAATATGAGCCAGAATAATGACATGATGTGTATTTCTCCTCAGATACCAGACCATGTTGGACTGCTGGCAGGGCGAGTCAGGAGACCGGCCAACCTTCACTGAGCTGGTGGAGAGACTAGGAGACCTGCTACAGGCCAGTGTACAGCAGGTAACATGGCTTTGTTTTAATATCTATTCCTTCTGCCCGTGAGGTTATCAGTAGTCTGAAATGACTGAATAGGTGAAGGTGGTGGTGAAGACCAGGTTCAAGGTGATCTGGAAATCAGAGGTCAGCAGGGTTGTGGATAGGGCCTTGCCCAGGGGTGAAGGTAGATGTAATATCTGCCAGGTACAGGACCTCCAATGTGGGTGTGCACTAAACATTTTTAATGGGCCTAATAGTAAACGCATGTCATTTAGAGCTAGAATCCTTAGTTGCTACATCCATTTTTGGACGTAATGATATACAGCGCATTCGGAAAGTATTCAGACCCCTTGACTTTTTCCACATTTTGTTACGTTACAGCCTTATTCTAAAATGTATTAAATCGTTTTTTTCCCTCATGAAATCTACCATTTTTGCAATTTATACAAAAATACAAAACTGAAATATTACATTTACGTAAGTACTCAGACCCTTTAATCAGTACTTTGTTGAAGCACCTTTGGCAGCAATTACAGCCTCGAGTCTTCTTGGGTATGACGCTACAAGCTTGGCACACTGGTATTTGGGTAGTGTGATAGAAAAAGTACATATTTACCTGATTTGTTTGATATTAATAGTTAGCAATTAATACTTAACAAATAGGATGATATTTCTGTCCTGTTAGTGTCTGTGTTTTATGATATCCACTCTAGTTCCCTGCAGCTAATCTGGGCGTGTGGTCACTGGAGGTGGCTTGAGCTGAAAAATTATTTAAAGACTGCATTACGTAGACAAGAATGTGTTTTACTAGAGATAGCTTAGGAGTAGAACAATCCCTCATTGTCTCAAAATCATCCTTGCATCTGGGAATCTAAGCCAGGGTGGGGTTAAGACAACAACCCACGTGCAGATAACGACAGGATGAACCCAGAGTGGCTTATGATGATCCTTGGTCTGCATGAGGGGGGTTGAACCAACTATGGCTGAGCATTATTAGTGTCGGCTATATAAAGTACTCTGCATTTGTGTGAAGGTTAGATTACTTGGTCCTACACTCAAGGGTGGGGGGTCGACCAGCCTCATTATTGCAATAGTTAATCAATATTAAATAAGATGATTGTTTGACGAAACGGCGCAGCTATTTTCAGGTCTCTACAGAGATGTTAGATCGTGTTCAAGTCCGGGCTCTGACTGGGCCACTCAAAGACATTCAGAGACTGGTCCCGAACCCACTCCTGTGTTGTCTTGGCTGTGTGCTTAGGGTTGTTGTCCCGTTGGAAGGTGAACCTTCACCCCAGTCTGAGATCCTGAGTGCTCTAGAGCAGGTTTTCATCAAGATTCTCTCTGTACTTTTCTCCGTTCATTTTTTCCTCAATCCTGCCTAGTCTCCTAGTCCCTGCCACTGAAAAACATCCCCACAGCATGATGCTGCCACCACCATGCTTCACCGAAGGGATGATACCAGGTTTCCTCCTGACGCTTGGCATTCAGGCCAAAGAGTTCAATATTGGTTTCATCAGACCAGAGAATCTTGTTTGTCATGGTCTGAGAGTCCTTTAGGTTCCTTTTGGCAAACTCCATGCGGGCTGTGATGTGCCTTTTACTGAGGAGTGGCTTCCGTCTGGCCACTTTACCATAAAGGCCTGATTGGTGGGGTGCTGCAAAGATGTTTGTCTTTCTGGAAGGTTCTCCCATCTCCACAGAGGAACTCTGGAGATCTGTCAGAGTGACCATCGGGTTCTTGGTCACCTCCCTGAGCAAGGCCCTTCTCCCCCGATTGCTCAGTTTGGCCGGGAGGACAGCTCTAGGAATACTCTTGGTGGTTCCAAACTTCTTCCATTTAAGAATGGTGGAGGCCACTGTGTTCTTGGGGACCTTCAATGCTGCATCAATGTTTTGGTACCCTTCCCCAGATCTGTGGCTCGACACATTGCTGTCTCGGAGCTCTACTGACAATTCCTTCGACCTCATGGCTTTGTTTTTGCTCTGACATGCTTTGTCAACTGTGGGACCTTATATAGACAGATGTGTGCCTTTCCAAATCATGTCTAATCAGTTGAATTTACCACAGGTGGACTACAATCAAATTTGAGAAACATCTCAATGATGATCAATGGAAACAGGGTGCACCTGAGCTCAATTTCGAGTCTCATAGTAAAGGGTCTGAATACTTATGTGTTTTCGCTTTGTCATTATGGGGTATTGTCTGTAGATTGTTGAGGATTTTTAAAATATATATACCTTTTAGAATAAGGCTGTTACGTAACAAAATGTGGAAAAAGTCAAGGGGTCTGAATACTTTTGAATGCACTGTATATGTGTTGATTCTTGAAGAATATAACTTATAAATGCCTCATGAGCTTAGTTCAACTGTCGTACCCCATTAGAATCCAAAATATAACTTTATATGTTTGTAAACAATGTAAATGTAAGCAAACACTGTATAGCCTCAAAACATGGTTCAAACTTTGAGGCGGGTGAACCACTTTGTTATTGTTTCAATTTAGTATTCTAGCTTCAACTGTAAAAATGTATTACCTTTTAATGTGGCATGAACAAAACCAGGCATGATGTTTTTGTCTGATTGCCCAACAAATCATTTAAAAAAGTATGCTACCTGTGTTCGTGTACTTTAAGAGAATTACAGCATCTTAAACACTCTGGCCTTGTCTCCTCTAAGGGCACTATGCTCTGGCCTTGTCTCATCTAAGTGCACTATGCTCTGGCCTTTCCTCATCTAAGGGCACTATGCTCTGGCCTTGTCTCATCTAAGTGCCTTGCCTCATCTAAGTGCACTATGCTCTGGTCTTGCCTCATCTAAGTGCACTATGCTCTGGCCTTGCCTCATCTAAGGGCACTATACTCTGGCCTTGCCTCATCTAAGGGCACTAGCCTTGCCTCATCTAAGTGCACTATGCTCTTGCCTTTCCTCATCTAAGGGCACTATGCTCTGGTCTTAACTCATCTAAGGGCACTATGCTCTGGCCTTGCCTCATCTAAGTGCACTATGCTCATAAGGCTTGTATGACTTACTGTGTTTTATATGCTTTGCTTCTGGCCAGTAAAACTGAGTGTGGTGGAGCACATTTGCGTATAACCTATGCTCCTCACGGAGTAAAAGGGTTTAGGTAAGTAAGTCAAGTTTAGGCAAAGTGCCTAAAACTACTTCCATGTGGGGGAAGCCACAACACAGGTAAAGAGCCACTGAACACGCCGATTGGCACGTGTGTTTCTGTTGCTCATTAGAATTTTTTTATTTCCGTCTTGGAGGTGTGTTTCCTGACTGATTCCGCGTTTGGTTAATGATGTTTGTCCCCAATGAGACACTGTAGAAGCCTATTTTACTGCCTCAAAATCTCCAGAATTAATCTAAGGTAACTGAAAAAATCTGTAATTAATTTTGCCGTTTTGTCCGAGGATGTTTAAGTTGCACAATTTTACATTCCAACTAAGGTATTTGGTGCAGTATTTCTCATGTAAATGTTTTTTTGTCTTATGTAAACAAAGTCGGGCTGCTGGGCAGGCCTGACTCTCTGTCTATGCTATTGGATAGAGAGAAATCACTGCAGTTGTTCACCTCATATTAGTGGGCAAGTGGACATCGTCAAATCAAAACCCAACCTTCATTTCCCGGTGTGACGCACACATGTTCCAAACTCAGTTTAAGACGAAACTGACTCTATGACCAAAATGAACCTATTTACACTTTGTAGTCAATTTTGACACTAGACTAAATATTTCTTACTCATATCGATACCACATAGGCCATTTTCAAAGGGATTTGTTGCTATTTAAAGGCAAACGCTCTTTAATAAGGACTCCAGCCACATTGTCCTTAGGAAACTACTTAACAATTCAATTAGTCACTGGTGTCAGGCCCAGGGGTGTGGTCACAGTAACTGGGAGGGTAAGTCACACTCAACAATCCCCCCCCCCCTGCTTTTTGTGGTAGTGGAATGTCTCAGGACATGGATAGACGTCCAATTTCGAAGTCAATCTTGAACGACCCGGCTGCATTTTAGAACAGTGTTTTCCGCAAATTCCATTTTGGAACATTTGCGCTGCGTGCACATTGTTGAGCTTTAAAATGTGTTCATCAATGTTTTAAGCTAAACATTCAGATCTGTTCTGTCAGCCTTATTAATTGATACGGCGTATACCTCCACTTCACTACTTTGATATGAATCGTGGGGATAAGAAGTGAGCATAACACAATGCCCACAACAAAATTGGAGGTGCACGGCATATACCTCTGTATACCCTTCATTACACCACTGGAATCAAGACCGGGAGAAGGAAAGCAGCGACTGTGTCTGCTGATGGAAAATTGGCTGTTTCCCCTGCGAACACAAAACTATACGGTCCCATCAAGTCCTAATAATGCCAAAAACTCAGAGTTTAAAAGACAGTCAAATAAACAGTCACAGAGAGTGGGGATTGTAAAGAGATAAGAGATGATAGCAGACCAGACCTCACACGTCACATAAAACCGCAATATAGAAATGCTTTATAACATAACAGATTGCTCTCGCTAAAAACCAACCGTGTGGGACAGAAAAGAGCCGCACAGTAAGGATTTCAACCCTTCCATTAAGATACAGTTGAAGTCAGAAGTTTACATAAACCTCGGTTGGAGTCATTAAAACTCGCTTTTCAACCACTCCACAAATTTCTTGTTAACAAACTATGTTTAGCAAGTCGGTTAGGACATCTACTGACACAAGTCATTTTTCCAACAATTGTTTACAGACAGATTATTTCACTCATAATTCACTGTATCAGAATTCCAGTTGGTCAGAAGTTTACATACATTAAGTTGACTGTGCCTTTAAACAGCTTGGAAAATTCCAGAAAATGATGTCATGGCTTTAGAAGCTTCTGATAGGCTAATTGACATAATTTGAGTCAATTGGAGGTGTACCTGTGGATGTATTTCATGGCCTACCTTCAAGTGCCTCTTTGCTTGACATCATGGGAAAATCAAAAGAAATCAGCCAAGACCTCAGAAACAATTGTAGACCTCCACAAGTCTGGTTCATCCTTGGGAGCAATTTCCAAATGCCTGAAGGTACCACGTTTATCTGTACAAACAATAGTACGCAAGTATAAACACCATGGGACCACGCAGCCGCCATACCACTCAGGAAGGAGACGCGTTCTGTCTCCTAGAGATGAATGAACTTTGGTGTCGAAAAGTGCAAATCAATCCCAGAACAACAGCAATGGACCTTGTGAAGATGCTGGAGGAAACAGGTACAAAAGTATCTATATACACAGTAAAACGAGTCCTATATCGACATAACTTGAAAGGCCGCTCAGCAAGGAAGAAGCCACTGCTCCAAAACCACCATAACAAAAGCCAGACTACAGTTTGCAACTGCACATGGGGACAAAGATCGTACTTTTTTGAGAAATGTCCTCTGGTCTGATAAAACAAAAATAGAACTGTTTGGCCATAATGACCATCGTTATGTTTGGAGGGAAAAGGGGGAGGCTTGCAAGCCAAAGAACACCATCCCAACCGTGAAGCACAGGGGTGGCAGCATCATGTTGTGGGGGTGCTTTGCTGCAGGAGGTGCTTTGCTGCAGGAGGGACTGGTGCACTTCACAAAATAGATTGCACCATGAGGGAGGAAAATTATGTGGATATATTGAAGCAACATCTCAAGACATCAGTCAGGAAGTTAAAGCTTGGTCGCAAATGGGTCTTTCAAATGGACAATGACCCCAAGCATACTTCCAAAGTTGTGGCAAAATGGCTTAAGGACAACAAAGTCAAGGTATTGGAGTGGCTATCACAAAGCCCTGACCTCAATCTCATAGAATATTTGTGGGCAGAACTGAAAAAGTGTGTGCGAGCAAAGGAGAACTAGAAACCTGACTCAGTTACATCAGCTCTTTCAGGAGGAATGGGCCAAAACTTATTGTGGGAAGCTTGTGGAAGGCTACCCGAAATGTTTGACCCAAGTTAAACAATTTAAAGGCAATGCTACCAAATACTAATTGAGTGTATGTAAACTTCTGACCCACTGGGGATGTGATGAAAGTGGGAATAACCCAATGGGAATAAATCGTTCTCTCTACTATTATTCTGACATTTCACATTCTTTAAATAAAGTGGTGATCCTAACTGACCTAATACAGGGAATGTTTTACCAGGATTAAATGTCAGGAATTGTGAAAAACTCATTTTAAATGTATTTGGCTAAGGTGTATGTAAACTTCCGACTTCAACTGTAGGTCTGTTACTTACAGACAGACTCAGTCCTTCAATGGTCAGTCAGTGAGGTTGTCTCTACCAACATCCTCACACTGCTCCATCTGTGGCCCTCAGGCATTCCACATTTTATTTATTAGGCGTGACCTTTGGGTTCTTTGGCAACATTCCCTGCTAGTCTGCAGGGCCTGAATGGATGTTTGTGGAGCACACGGACAGTATTATGCTCAAATCTCAAAAGGCTTCACACACTTATCACATACATGTGTTTTCCGTCATGCTATGATAGTTGTTAGCTAGGCCTCTGGTCTGACATGTTGTGGTCTCTCCTCTTTCTTTCCGTTCAGGAGGGCAAGCATTACATCCCAATAGCAGCCCTGCTGTCCAAGGAGGGAGACCCCTCCAACACGGCCCGGTCAGAGGAGACCAACATCAGGCCGCTCTCTCACCGCGACTCAGGGAGCACCTGGTGAGAAACAGGAATCTGTCAACTGGCCAGTCACTACACTACATTACCCAGCTATATTACCCTGAACCTAACAGAGAGATATTACCCTGAACCTAACAGAGAGATATTACCCTGAACCTAACATGGAGATATTACCCTGAACCTAACAGAGAGATATTACCCTGAACCTAAGAGAGAGATATTACCCTGAACCTAACAGAGAGATATTACCCTGAACCTAACAGAGAGATATTACCCTGAACCTAACAGAGAGATATTACCCTGAACCTAACAGAGAGATATTACCCTGAACCTAACAGAGAGATATTACCCTGAACCTAACAGAGAGATATTACCCTGAACCTAACAGAGAGATATTACCCTGAACCTAACAGAGATATATTACCCTGAACCTAACAGAGAGATATTACCCTGAACCTAACAGAGATATATTACCCTGAACCTAACAGAGAGATATTACCCTGAACCTAACAGAGAGATATTACCCTGAACCTAACAGAGAGATATTACCCTGAACCTAACAGAGAGATATTACCCTGAACCTAACATGGAGATCACACAGACACCTGTGGCTCACAACACTATTGAATAAGCTCTCTCACATTTTATAGCATTGCAGTTTAGTTGAAGATTTCTGCCATAAGTCTATGTACATTATATAACATTTAATAGAGACACTTCAGCAGAAATGTAATGTCTCCTTGGGCATCTTGGCTTAACGGAACGTTTATCTCTCTTTAAATATGTGTTATCTTAAATGTACTGAATGTTAAAGCTACAATATGTAAGGTTTTGGGCAACCCTACCGAAGGTTGCCAGGTGCACGGTGTTTCCTACCACACATTGGTGCGGCTGGCTTCCGGGTTGGATGCGCGCTGTGTTAAGAAGCAGTGCGGCTTGGTTGGGTTGTGTATCGGAGGACGCATGACTTTCAACCTTCGTCTCTCCCGAGCCCGTACGGGAGTTGTAGCGATGAGACAAGATAGTAGCTACTAACAATTGGATACCATGAAATTGGGGAGAAAAAGGGGGTAAAAAAAAAGAAGGAAAAAAAAGAAATGTGCATTATAGATCTGTCATTTGCAGTTAAAGCACGTCTAAGAAGCTGTGGATATGTTCTATGTGCGCTATTTCTATGCTTCCCATTCTTAAGTTTAGTTTTTGCGTCTTTTACTTTCAGTTTGGTACACCAGCTTCAGACAGCTGAAAATACAATATTTTTAGTTATGGAAAATATATTTCACCGCGGTTTAGATGGTACAATGATTCTCTACACTGTACTTGCTTGTTTTGGCACATCAACTGATATTAGGCGAACTATTCGAATTTTAGCAACTAGGAAATGTCAGAGTGATTTCTGCATATTGTGCCTTTAAAATAACAACCAATCACTTCAATACATTGTTCAAAGCACACACCATTTTCTTAACATATGCTTTGCTTGGCGGTTCGGCTACTTACTCTTAAAGAAGTTAATGTAGATCTAGTTGAGGACAGTGAAAGACCTGATTAAGGTTGAGATAAGAACTATATACATTGGCAGTGAGATGTTGAGGGAGCCCAAAGCATTGTGGCCCCTTCAAGGAATTTCCTCCCAAACCACAGACCCTCCTTTAGGGTTTAGGTCCACTTAAAATAATATTTGTCAAGCCCTCGTTTCACAGGTCCTACGAGTGTGTTTATTGAGAATGTGTTGAAATGCTCTAATAGCAGTTATCCCTTAAGCGGAATTAAGCAGCCATTTGATTCTCTGCGTCTGTTGAAAAGCAAAATAAATAGAGGTTCTTTTCAAAGACCAATCCCACTGACACTATGTAATTGTTCATTACCTTGATTATGTTCCCGCTTATTGTGTTTCTCAATGCCGCTTTTTGGCACATGTAATCTTGGAATTCCCTGATTGGGATCTGATTTTGGAAATCTTATCCCTTCAGGAACATCCGGCCGGGAAGTGTGAAGACCTTTGACGAGGTTACCATGGAGAACAGCTCTAACGACAACCATGAGGTGAATTAACTCATCACCCCCCAACTTAACATGAGGGTGTCTCTTCACTACAGAGCTGCCTAATTAGTAGGGTGTAAAACATCTGGCTTGTAAGAATAGACATATGTGAGACCACACTTTTGTTGGACTAGCTCTGACACTTTCTCTATCATTCTCTCATCCTCTTTCTCTTTCTCTCTCTTTCTCTTTCACTCTCTTTGTTTCCTGATATTTCCCTCCCTCTCTCTGCACGTGCAGGGGGGACAGTCGGACAGTGGGATGGGCCTGTCGTCTGACGATGGGAACACGCTGAAGCGCCTGGAATCTTTTGCCTGACCTCCCTGCATCATGGCCCTGGCGTGAGTACACCTAATCCCCATCTTCCCTGTCACTAACATCATCTGGAGACGCAGAGAGGGGCGGATAGAACCATAGTGAGAGGCAGAAAGAGGCAAGGGAGCCACCGGCAGAGGCAGGGAGGGGTAGAGCGGCAGGGAGGGGTAGATGGGCTGGGAGGGGGGTAGAGAGGCAGAGGCGGGGAGGGGTAGAGAGGCGAGGAGGGGTGGAGAGGCCGAGGCCGGGAGGTGGAGAGGCCGAGGCCAGGAGAGGTAGAGAGGCAGAGGCCGGGAAGAGGCCGGGAGGGGTGGAGAGGCAGAGGCCGGGAAGAGGCCGGGAGGGGTGGAGAGGCAGAGGCTGGGAGGGGTGGAGAGGCAGAGAAGGATAGATAGGGTGGAGAGGCAGAGGCCGGGAGGGGTGGAGAGGCCGAGGCCGGGAGGGGTGGAGAGGCTGGGAGGGGTGGAGAAGCAAAGAAGGGTAGAGGGGTAGAGAAGCAGGATGGAGAGATGTGGGAAGCAGAAAGAGGTAGGAGAGAAGGAGAGACAGGGTGCTGGACCTGCCCAGGAAACCCACCCACTGGCCTGGAATGTAGACGTTCGGATTGTCACACACACACACACACACACACACACACACACACACACACACACACACACACACGGTCCCTATCACCCTCTGAACCTCAATGACAGGTTTTTGCATTTGTAAAAAGAAGCCATGCGAGAGCCCAATCGAGACAAAGGACTCTGGGGAGGGATATTGCCCTAAGGTGACAACCCAAAAGACAGAAAACAAAAGTCCAGTGGAAGTGTGACTCGGGCCTGGGTGGTTTAACACTAAAACTCAAAAGGCTGCTCGGCCTGATTGAGACATCCTCTGACAACTTACTTATCAAGGAGTTTCTACGTTTTTAGAGTAGAGGCAGTGTTTCATACATCACTCAACTGCTATAGTGTGAGATGACATGAGAGGTCGGGGCCAAGGAGGGACTCTGTCCAAGCACTCTGTCCAAGCACTCTGTCCAAGCACTCTGTCCAAACACTCTGTCCAAACACTCTGTCCAAACACTCTGTCCAGACACTCTGTCCAGAGTCAATCTAACGGATGTTAACAGAATAACAGTGTCATTGCTGAGGAACAGTTGTGGACTCAGATGTCTCATCACCCTGGATGTTATCTGGTCCACTGTAATCAGTCTGTGGTGGCTGTTGTCTAACATCACCCTGCGTCTTTGAGAATGAAGGCTCCCCTACGCAATGAACTGAGAGCTAATGTTCAGATAGAGAACATTCCATTATGCATGTACAGTCCACCCACTGTCCCACATAAACCTGTGGTTTGTGTAGATTTAGCTTTTAGAGATTGTTTATGATTTTGAATGTTGGCCAATAGCAGGGTTAATCTAGTAGGTCACACACCCGCACTCTTTGGATCTGAACATGATCAGCAAACCAGCAACTTCCAAAATGAGTTAAAAAAGGGGATTCATTCAGGTTATTCTAAATGTAATCTCATGATACAGTTCAAAAATCCTCAGGCGTAGACTAAGCTTCCCATCAAACCAAAATTGGTTCTGTGAAAGTTCCCAGAACATTCATTAGGTCGCGGCAAATGTTCTCACAACACAAAAACTGTCCAGTCTTGCTGATGATTATATCATTTTTGTATAAAACATTTGCCAGATCTTGCAAAAAATGTTTCTAGAACACATTTAATCTGTTCTTTAAAGGTTCCCAGAATGGATTTCCTTGTCCCACCGCTCTCTAGAAACTCGTTGTGGCAAGCCGGGAGTCTGCAAGCTGACCTCGGTCGCCAGTTGGACAGCGTTTCCTCTGGTTGGATGCGCGTTTCTTCGTGGTATCCAATTGTTAGTAGTTACTATCTTGTCTCATCGCTACAACTCCCGTACGGGCTCGGGAGAGACGAAGGTTGAAAGCCATGCGTCCTCCGATACACAACCCAACCAAGCCGCACTGCTTCTTAACACAGCGCGCATCCAACCCGGAAGCCAGCCGCACCAATCTGTCGGAGGAAACACCGTGCACCTGGCGACCTGGTTAGCGTGCGCTGCGCCCGGCCCGCCACAGGAGTCGCTGGTGCGCGACGAGACAAGGATATCCCTACCTGCCAAGCCCTCCCTAACCCGGACGACGCTAGGCCACGGACCTCCCGGTCGCGGTCGGCTGCGACAGCGCCTGAACCCAGAGTCTCTGGTGGCACAGCTAGCACTGCAATGCAGTGCCCTAGACCACTGTGCCACCCGGGAGGCCCCTTAAAACATATTTTTGAAGAAAAAAATATATTTTGTTATCAAAAACATTATATTTGGATGTTATCATCCTAATGTTAGATACAACCCTAACTAGAACTTAATGGGAATCTTAGTTTAATGTTCTGGGAATGTTCCTGGGTTTGCTGGGTTCCCAGCTAGCAATCACCCAGGTCATCGATACCGTCCGTAGAAGACAGGTTCCTTGACCAACTGTAGATGACACTGCTGGCATGACACCTTGTCAGAACCTTTCATACCTGTACAATAGAGAGAAACCAGGGCTAAGGACAGGGCTTAGAAAGGTCCGGCTGCAAATACTCTCCCAGCTTCAGTTCAAAGAGCACAATTGCATTAAATGAATACATGTCGGTGGAGTCTGTCTTTGCCCCACTCACAAATGCCTCTTTACTGGTCAAAAAAAGATTAGGACTGAAACATGTTCTGACAAGCAAGAACAGCTAACAAACAATGTTTTTTTTTCAATGCAATAATCATAAACTGGCAGAAAGGGTACAGGAAAACATCCTTGAGTGGAGTTTGATGTGAAATGACCAGGATTAATGACACTATTCCGAAACCCACAATGAACAAGGTCTTGGTTTGAATAAAACGTTATGGATCCCCTCCCTCAGCAACCATTGTTCCCTCCCAACCCCACCCCCACACCCCCATCAACCCATGTACAGTGCTCCCATCGTCTCTGTGCCCCTATGTGATGCACAACGCTGGGTAGAGAGAGACTAGAAGACCACTACCAATGGGCACAGCCTTAGCTTCCATGGCCTCTTCCATGGGAGAACCAGTCACCAGAGGCATGCAGAGAATTATCTATTTATTGAGGGGAAAGAACCCTTACTGGGTCGCCACTCGATGACTGTCACCTTTAACCTTCTGGAGGTTTATGAGGGTGGGCCTCCGTGGCTCTGTAATGGTCCTCTAGCTTTGTGCTGTAGAATTCCACGTGGCACTCCCTCTTCCCCACTCGCAGTTGTCCTATACCCTCTCCCTATAGCTCTCTCTCTCTATCTCCCTCTTTTTGTAGACGTGTGTAAATGCTTGGCATAGTATTGATGTCAGTACTTGACTCAAAAAAAATTGAAAATGTAATACACCACCCTGTCATTTCCCCAGTCTCATAGTCAATGCAGCTAGTCAGTCATGTGATTTACCCCACTGGGATCTGACCTTGCGTCCCTGTGAGCTAGGTTCTGGAAACTCCTAGCAACCAGAAGACAATAGTAGTCAATTACTCATATAAGGATCGTTTATGGGAGCAGAAGTGAGAGAGGCCAGAGAACATGATTGATGATATCCTTTATGAACAATTATCATGGAAATGTATTATCGGTTTATTACTGAGTCAGTTTTTAAACATGTATGTGCTCTCTCTCTCTCTCTCTCTCTCTCTCTCTCTCTCTCTCTCTCTCTCTCTCTCTCTAGGATGAAGGCAGTGAGTAGGAGTAAGGAGTCGGTGCTGATTGAGGAAGAGAAGGACAAGTACCCTCAGCCTGTCCCCTCTCTGGACTTCATCCTGAACAACTCTTCCCTGGAGCCCGGTCTGGAGTGCCATAGCCCGCTCCCTGACTACAACTACATAGTGCGCCCCTACACCCCACCTGTGTAGCCCCACCCCATCGCCGTGGGAGACCCCCCCCCCCGACCCTGGTGGAGAGTCTGACTGAATGCCTCAAGGCCTCTCCTTTGTTCTCCTCTGTTCTAGCTCGCCCTGGTCTTCACAGTGCACCGTAAAACGCCTGCTGCTGCCTCTCTCCTTTTAACTTCTTCCATTTCTCCTCGTCCCCGGGGCTTGAGCTAGAGACAAGTTTGAGACGCTTTGTTACAACATGGGATCTGTTACTTTAGGACTGTGACACCTTTCTGTGTATCTGCACTTAGCCTGCCTGCTTCCCATCAGCCCACAGTGCAGGAAGGAGGAAGAAGAGTCTGCCTTCTCAGCCTGTCCCAGGGGTTCATCTATGTGCTGCTGGTCTTCTCCATACCCCACTGTGATATCCACACCACAGGGGGTTGGTGGCACCTTAATTGGGGAGGACGAGCTCGTGGTAGTGACTGGAGCGGAGTCAGTGGAATGGTATCAAGTACATGAAACACATGGTTGCTATGTGTTTGATGCCATTCCTTTAGCTCCATTCCAGACATTACTATGAGCCGTCCACCCCTCAGCAGCCTCCACTGATCCACACATACAGATACCTATAGACCTACAGTGCTTTCGGAAAGTTTTCATACAGTTGAAGTCGGAAGTTTACATACACTTATGTTGGAGTCATTAAAACTTGTTTGTCAACTACTCCACAAATTTCTTGTTAACAAACTATAGTTTTGGCAAGTCGGTTAGGAGATCTACTTTGTGCATGACACAAGCCATTTTTCCAACAATTGTTTACGGACAGATTATTTCACTTATAAGTCACTGTATCACAATTCCAGTGGGTCAGAAGTTTACATACACTAAGTTGACTGTGCATTTAAACAGCTTGGAAAATTCCAGAAAATGTCATGGCTTTAGAAGCTTCTGATAGGCTAATTGACGTCATTTGAGTCAATTGGAGGTGTACCTGTGGATGTATTTCAAGGCCTACATTCAAACTCACTGCCTCTTTGCTTGACATCATGGGAAAATCTAAATAAAACAGCCAAGACCTCAGAAAAAAGTCTGGTTCATCCTTGGGAGCAATTTCCAAACGCCTAAAGGTACCACGTTCACCTGTACAAACAATAGTACGCAAGTATAAACATCATGGGACCACGCAGCCGCCATACCACTCAGGAATGAGACGCGTTCTGTCTCCTAGAGATGAATGTATTTTGGTGCGAGAAGTGCAAATCAATCCCAGAACAACAGCAAAAGACCTTGTGAAGATGCTGGAGGAAATGGGTACAAATGTATCTATATCCACAGTAAAACGAGTCTTATATCGACATAACCTGAAATGCCGCTCAGCAAGGAAGGAGCCACCACTCCAAAACCACCATAACAAAAGCCAGACTACGGTCTGCAACTGCACATGGGGACAAAGATTGTACTTTTTGGAGAAATGTCCTCTGGTTTGATGAAACAAAATTAGAATTGTTTGGCCATAATGACCATCATTATGTTTGGAGGAAAAAGGGTGATGCTTGCAAGCCAAAGAACACCATCCCAACCGTGAAGCACAGGGGTGGCAGCATCATGTTGTGGGGGTGCTTTGCTGCAAGAGGGACTGGTGCATTCACAAAATAGATGGCATCATGAGGGAGGAAAATTATGTGTATATATTGGAGCAACATCTCAAGACATCAGTCAGGAAATTAAAGCTTGGTCGCAAATGGGTCTTCCAAATGGACAATGACCCCAAGCATACTTCCAAAGTTGTGGCAAAATGGCTTAAGGACAACAAAGTCAAGGTATTGGAGTTTCCATCACAAAGCTCTGACCTCAACCCTATAGAAGATTTGTGGGCAGAACTGAAAAAGTGTGTGCGAACAAGGAGGCCTACAAACCTGACTCAGTTACACCGACTCTGTCAGGAGAATGGGCCAAAATTCACCCAACTTATTGTGGGAAGTTTGTGGAAGGCTACCCGAAACGTTTGACCCAAGTTAAACAATTTAAATGCAATGCTATCAAATACTAATTGAGTGTATGTAAACTTCTGACCCACTGGGAATGTGATGAAAGAAATAAAAGCTGAAATAAATCATTCTCTCTACTGTTATTCTGCCATTTCACATTCTTAAAATAAAGTGGTGATCCTAACTGTCATAAGACAGGGATAATTTACTCTGATTATATGTCAGGAATTGTGAAAAACTGAATTTAAATGTATTTGGCTAAGGTGTATGTAAACTTCCCACTTCAACGGTACCTCTTGACTTAATCCACATTTTATTGTCTTACAGCCTGAATTCAAAATTGATTAAATATATTTTTTTCTCACCCATCTTCAATTAAATGTACAATATCAAACAAGATAATATAAAATCATAAGACAGTTATGTATATTCTTCTGTATATCAAATTATATATACATGAACTTAATTTCCTTTAAAGACTCAGATATTAGTTAGAATCTAAATATTGCACAATGTTCTCATTTGTGAGGTCCTCACACAATACCCCATAATGACAAAGTGAAAACATGTTTTTAGACATTTTTGCAAATTTATTGAAAATGAAATACAGAAATAACTCATTCACATCATTATTCACACCCCTGAGTCAATACTTTGTAGAAGCACCTTTGGCAGCGATTACAACTTTGAGTCGTTCTGGGTAAGACTCTAAAAGCTTTCCACACATGGATTGTGCAACATTTTCCCATTATTATTTTCAAAATTCTTCAACCTCTGTCCAATTGGTTGTTGATCATTGCTAAACAACCACTTTCAGGTCTTGCCATAGATTTTCAAGTAGATTTAAGTCAAAACGGTAATTCGCCCTCTCAGGAACATTCACAGTCTTCTTGGTAAGAAATTGCAGTGTAGATTTGGCCTTGTGTTTTAGGTTTATCCTGAAAAACTCCCTAGTCCGTAACGATTGCAAGCATACCCATAACATGATGCAGCAACCACTATTCTTTAAAATATGGAGAATAGTGTTGTATTGGATTTGCCCCAAACATAACAATTTGTATTCAGGACAAAAAAGTTAATTGCTTTGACAATTTTTTTTGCAGTATTACTTTAGCGCCTTGCTACAAACAGGATGCATGTTTTATACATGTTTTTTTCTGTACAGGCTTCCTTATTTTCCCTCTGTCAATCAGGTTAGTATTGTGAAGTAACTACAATGTTGTTGAGCCAACCTCAGTTTTCTGCTGTGACAGCCATTAAACGCAGTAACTGTTTTAAAGTCACAATTGGCCTCTTGGTGAATTCCCTGAGCAGTTTCCTTCCTCTCCGGCAACTGAGTTAGGAAGGATGCCTGCATCTTTGTAGTGACTGGGTGTAAATAATGACTTCACCATGCTCAAAGTGATATTCAGTGTCTGCTTTTTCAAATGTTTACCCATCTGCCAATGGGGGCCCTTCTTTGAGAGGCATTGGAAAACGTCCCTGGTCTCTGTGGTTTAATCTGTGTTTGAAATTCACTGCTCGACTGAGGGACCTTACAATTATCTGTATGTGTGGGTTACAGAGATGAGATAGTCATTCAAAAATAATGTTAAACATTATTATTACACACAGAGTGAGTCCATGCAAGTTATGTGACTTGTTAAGCAAATTTTTACTCAAGAACTTATTTAGGCTTGCCATAACAAAGGGGTTGAATACTTATTTCATTTAATCCATTTTAAATTCAGGCAGTAATACAAAAAAAAGTGGTAAAAGTCAAGGGGTGTGAATACTTTCTGAAGGCACTGTATGCAAACCTAAAGACAGGCTCAGGTATTCCTATGATCTACTGTGAACAACACTAAGAAGCACAACAGATTCCAGACGTATAACACATGAAATGTAGTGGTAGCAGTTTATACTGTTGTGTAAATTAAGAATGTGTAACTATGTGGCTGTGTTACTATGGGGATAAAACATGTAACAGAGAAAGAAAATAGGTTGGAGAATTGAGGCGTTTCTTGTTTTACTATTTTATATCTGTACAAATGTTTTATAGAATAGAAAACTGGAAAGTAAATGTGCTATTTTATTATATTAAGTAATAATTATTGTGTTTTCTTTTAGTTCGTAATATGAGGTTTAATAAACATTCTTATCACAAAGTTGGTATTTTCAAGCATGTATTACTCAGCTTGACTTTAGCTAATGCTCACGTTTTTAAAAGGCACCTGTCGGACAGATTATCGGAACGGTTCGTGAATAATTGAATCTGTCAGTGAAAAGATTTCTCACTTGAGTACTCCGATCCCCAGTCTTCCCAGTGAACATGTTTAAAATGTATATATGTTTTCCCATTCGCCTCAGAGAGAAGAAAGGGTTGAGACTGTAGATGGGTATTGGCTCAGTCTGAGTAGTAGTAGTAGTTTCAACAGCCCATAAAGTCCCAATGCCCTCTGAATAGGGGTAAGGTATGAAGGGAACAGGGCAAAACGGAGAGTAATACCACACTGCTTTGGATTTAACACTACTTCTCTACCGTGAAGGCATTTTAAATGAAAAGTCCGATTTGGATTCCTTCCCCTATCCCGATATGGGCCCGTTCATGAGGAAAACCTAACTGTATATTATTGTTATGGCCTGAGTGCAAAAAGGAAATGAGATGATACAAGAGAGCCACATGGACAAAGCTAGTTAAAAACATGAGCTTGGATTAGAATTCCACATGAAGCGTGTGTCTGAGAAAGCACTAGTAAAATAAACCATGCATATTTATTTAGGTTTATATTATACGTTGTCGCTTATTAATCCAGATCAAATGTCCTCTTCAATATGTCACACTGAAGAGTTAACCAAAAGATTTGTACCCTCTGACTCCTTGATAACAAGATATGGAACATTCCGGATTTTAATTCCAGATTTATATGCTGTTTCCACTGCTGTATACACTTTAATTACATTAGGAAAGATGAAGGAATTTACTGTTTGTTAGCAGGAATGTTTAGAATAGAAAGCTTCTGCTACTGATCTATTTTGTTACACTAAAAGTGTTAGTGAAGCTTGCAGGGCAGGCTACAGGAATCCTATGTGTTATCCAGGCTGGTCACAATACACTGGTCACTGAAAGTTATGTTATCTACTTTCTCACGTTTAGCCTGTAATTACCTTTAAAAACAAGGCTGTTATGCACAGATTTAAGGGAAAAGTATCAGGATGAAGAGTTGAAATGTTTGGAAAAATATGCATCTTTGGTTAAATAAAACTTCCAGTGACACCAGCTAGTATTTCCTTACAAATAGGAGGAATTGATCGTTTGTGTGTGTTAAGCTACTACAATGTGCCAATACAATACATTATTCATTAAGGTTTATTATGAATCCTGTCTCTAAACCCCGAAATCCTGCCAAATTACGTTTGCGTTGTTAATGTGGACTGACTGGGTCTTGTGTTCAATGTGGAGGGGGAAAGTATATGCACTGATATTTTCTATCAAATATAGATTTTTGTCATCTAAATGTATTTTTATTATTAACCAAGCATAAGAAGTGAATAAAGATCTATATATTTATAAATGACTTCTAGTCCACTCCTCATTTTTTCTGAAGATGCTAACATTGTTTAATATATTAACCCTCCGCTTTTTTTAGGACATAATCTTCTTTAATCTGAAGTGCACCATGGGTAATCAGCACCATTTTCAACACATATCAGCAGAAAAAAATATTTGTTGCACAACTTGTCTGTGGCTGGGAATGTGGAGATGGGTGAGACGCGTATCCACTGTATGTGTTTGTCATCAGAAGGCTACACTCCGCTGGTCCTGCTCCTTAACCAGCGAGACACGCTTCCTGAGCGGGGCAAGGTGTCGGCAGCCTGTCTGTCAACGGGACAATGCCCCTCGGAGCAGGAAAGGAAGGGGCCCTTAATCATCCTGGTCACGACCGGAGGACGCCACCCCGCAGTGAGCTTCCTATGGGGCCACACTGCCCCCCGACCCCCGTTACTGGCACAGGGTGTGCCCACTGGGAACGCCACACGGAACGGGTTGTGCTCTCCACTGTCGCCGCTCATCACTCTGGTTTACACTGATTTACGGTATTTAAAGCTAGGTGAACGTGAATATTTACCACAACACTCACTGTCCTCCTTCTATACGAGACCAAACCAGTGAATTATTGAAACCTCAAGCCAAGCAGGTCAGCTCCGATGTAAACTGATTCCAGAATATGGAATGTAAATAAACATGGGAAGCATGCTGGGGATGAGGAACCATCATTCTTTGGCTACAAACACAACAAGGCGTGCTTCTTTACTCACACAACTTGTAGTTTTCCACACACAGACACAAGCAGGAAAACCTCACTGGCCCTTTCTTCAGGGGCTGGTCACTAGACAGACTCCTCTCTTGGGAGCACTAAGCAGTCATAACTTCTGAATAAGGTCGAATAAGAATCTCCAAAGACAATTGACATTGCAAAAACTACATTGGACACCAATAATGTGCAGAATATTGATCAAATATGATCATGACATATACTATAGAGTATGAATATAGAAGCTGTATTCTCTTAATTAACATGCATCCGTAAATCCTGGATGACATTATAATATAGGCTGAATTCAATGCAACAACAACGCTGCAATAAATGAACTACAGTGCCTTCAGAAGGTATTCACCACCCTGGACTTTATCCACATTTTGTTGTGTTACAGACTGAATTTAAAATGTGTTGTTTTTTTGTCATTGGCCTACACGTAAAACCCCATAATGTCAGTGGAGTTTTTTGTTATCAATTAAAAATGAAAAGCTGAAATGTCTTGAGTAAATAAGTATTCAACCCCTTTGTTATGGCAAGCCTAAATAAGTTCAGGAGTAAAAATGTCCTTAACAAGTCACAAAATAAGTTGCATGGACTCACTCTGTGTGCAATAATAATGTTTGACATGATTTTAGAACAACTACCTCATCTCTGCACCCCACACATACAATTATCTTTAAGGTCCCTTAGTTGAACAGTGAATTTCAAACACAAATTCAACCACAAAGACCAGCAAGGCTTTCCAATGCCTCGCAAAGAAGGGCACCTATTGGTAGATGGGTGAACATTTTAAAAAGCAGACATTGAATATCCCTTTGAGCATGCTAAAGTTATTAATTACACTTTGGATGGTGTATCATTACACTCAACCTTCCTAACTCAGTTGCCGGAGAGAAAGAAAACCTCTCAGGGATTTCACCATGAGGCCAATTGTGACTTTAAAACAGTTACAGAGTTTAATGGCTGTGGTAGTGTGAAAACTGAGGATGGATCAACAACATTGTAGTTACTCCACAATACTAACCTAATTGACAGAGTGAAAAGAAGGAAGCCTGTACAGAATAACAATATTCCCAAAACATGCATCCTGTTTGCAGCAAGGCACTAAAGTAATACTGCAAAATGCAAAAAAATACCACTCCATATTTTCAAGAAAAGTGGTAGCTGCATCATGTTATGGTTAAGCTTGTAATCGTTAAGCACTGTGGAGTTTTTCAGGATAAAAAGAAACACACAGGCAAAATCCTAGAGGAAAACCTGGTTCAGTCTGCTTTCCACCAGACAATTGGAGATGAATTCACCTTTCAGCAGGACAATAATTTCAAAACACAAGGCCAAATCTACAATGGAGTTTCTTACCGAGACAACGTTGAATGTTCCTGAGTGGCATAATTACAGTTTTGACTTAAATTGGCTTGAACATCTATGGCTGTCTAGCAATTATCAACAATCAACTTGACAGAGCTTGAATTATTTATTTGAATGGGCAGATATTATACAATACAGGTGTGGAAAGCTTTTAGATTCTTACCCAGAAAGACTCACAGCTGTAATCGCTGCCAAAGGTGATTCTAACTCAGGGGGTTGAATACTTATCTAATCAAGTTATATTAGTGTTTTATTTTTCATAAATTGTTTTTAAATGTTAACATTTGTCTTCCACTTTGACATTACAGAGTATTTCGTGTAGGTTGTTGACAATTAAATCCGTTTGAATCCCAGTTTGTAACACAACACAATGTGGAAAAGGTCATGTGGTGTGAATACTTTCTGAAGGCACTGTATAATGCAATGAATGGATGGATCTGGACGAAATATGTCATATCCGGAATCCAGAACTGCTTTGCCATTCAAGACAGACACCAAATAAACCAAAGAAATGGAGTAGTGCTGGTCTTTCATAACAGAGCCTCTCAAATGAAAACATCCATCGTGAACGTACAATGAAAAAGTGGTGTTGCCCCTCAAACAGCTTTACTCAAGGTCATGTTGTTTGCCTGGTAATCTGAAATATGACTAATGAAACAGCTAGACAGATATGACACAAAAAAAACATAAATCTGCCATGTGATGTACCCAGGGCAGGATATGAGGAATGTGATGAAACATCATTAATACAATGCGTTGACTGTAACTTACCCTACTATAACCAAAGCAAAACGAGCGAATCCCCTCTGAAGAGTCAGAGTTTGTGTGCTGCCCAAGGTAACAACGGCCTCTGCGACAACACCAAAACGGACCTGGGGGAAAAAAACAACATCCCGTTTGCATCTAATTAAAGGGCGTCACCTATTGAGCTCTGTTTTCATTTCTTTCCTTTGGAAAATGGTATTTGCGGAAAAAAAACTCCCTCCCCAGCTTTCCCACTTCCACAGCTCCTTCCCAAGACAAACACAGCACCCCATAGCAGAATGCTCCATTAATCACTATAACAGAGGTGACACACTGAGGGCCTTCTTGAAACCATGCCAAAACACATTCCGTTAATCAGGGGGAAAACAGCACAGATTGAACTGTGAAGCCATCCGCCACACAATAATGCCCAATAACTACAACAACAACAAAAAACACAGGTTCTCCCCAAGCCCACTACTATACAATGTGATTCCCAGACCCCCTGCTCCAAGAAGGTGGACTGTAGGCCACGTCCAAACCTCCTCTCAACTAGAAGCAGAACAATGGGCCGGATGCTGTTTCCACAGTCAGACTAGCTGGAGCTTCACCCCACCTTTAAGCAGCAAGGAAGTATCACAGACCAAGTCAACAACAAGTGCATCGAAATAAATAAAGACTACCCCCGAAAATGGACTTGTGAACTCCAGGGGTGTGGAACAGAAGGTGTACTAGGGTGAGAAAGAAACACGGTGTATAAAGACCATCAGAGTTCCAACAAACATTAGCAGGTTCCTCTCCCAGCTGTGACAAACGTTTGGAGGTTAATTAAAGGGAACCTACATGAATTCGCTTTTTATATTATACTGAAACTCCTGAAATACGTTTAGACTGCAGAGAAAATGCATTGCATCTGCAAGACTGTTTCAAGGCAGAATGAGGTCTAAAAATAAAAGCCCTCCCTCCCCTTTATCATCTGATTCAGACCACATAATCTCCAAAACACAGTAATACTATAACTGCATTGTCTTAAACAGACCTCCCCTGTTGCCTGACATGAAAGAGAATGGCCTGCAAATCAATGCAAGGCTAAACAAGGGATGGGATTACACATTAATTAATTCATGAATGAATGAACACAAGACCGCTGCAAGTGCTGGCACTGTTGCATTAGACCCAGACGAGTTGAGACTAAACCAATCTCTGAGTTCACTACCACAGATCTGAGGACGGCCTCTTGGTACTGACAGGCAACAGGAAGTAGTGATGTCCCAGCAGACGCAGCCAGCGGGGTCCGGGAAACCAGGATTAGTGCCGCAGCCTGCCATAAACATGTGTTTGTGCTCATAAATAGCCACGCCGTTTCTCTGAATTGATTATGGCAAAGTGGTCTCTGCATTTTTCCCATGCCTCTCTGATGGTTTCAGCACTGTGTTCTTTCTGTGTTCTCTGACCCCCTTCCGATGCAGTCGTAACACGGGTGAGCTGGTTTCACTGAGGTTTTCATTTGAATGACAGGGATATATATGCAAACAATTCTCTCTTGACATAATGGTTGGTATACTTCGTCAGATACATTTTCGGTGAGGACTAGGATGTTTTTGACAGATCTTGGAGCAACTCCATCATGTACAAGTCCAGTTCAGTCAGTCTGTAATATTTCTGAAAACTGTTTCCCCCAATGGCATGCCTGTCAGATACAAATTAAGACTGACACAGGCATTCCATTGTTCCACTCATCTGTTTTTCCAAATCTTTCTTTAAAATCCTAATTGCACTAGAAATGCCACAACACCCCCTGGTGGCTCTCCTGGGAGCGATTCTAGAGGGCATAGAGGGAAGGGGTCAAAACTAGATTTAGCAGATTTTGCTCACAGCCACCATTAAAATCTATTACCCATAAATTGGTTAAAACCCAAGCCCCCAACAAATAACTCCAGGCTGCAAAAGGTTTGGGAACTGAATGAGATGGAAGAAATAACACATTCACTTAGATTACAAAGACCTACATTTATTAAAAGATGGAGCCCAGTAATGAGACTATTAATGGCATGAAATTACCCCCCCCCCCCGCTATTTTTGTTTATAATAAGGATTATGTCTGGCTTAAATTATGTATGTTATGTTAATGCATCACCTTATATATTGAACTGCAACAATTGGTGTTAATATTTGCCTGTTTTTAAATGTAAAAAATGACCACCCTAATTGAACTACGTCCATCTCATCTCTCTAATGCACAACACATGAATGGAAAGGAACCAAAATATAATGGAATCTTTGTTTACATTTTTTCAAGAGCATTCAGTCTTGAAATGAGCATGTCCTACAATACATTTATACAACACATTAAATCCAAATTGATTGGTCACATACACATATTTAGCAGATGTTATTGCAGGTGTAGCGTATCACATTCTATCCAGAGCAACAATGGCCTAGTATTTAGACACAGCTATTTGATGGAATTCAATACTTTGTCAGTAGCTTGTTGTACTTGATGACTACAGCCTGTGAATAAGTTGTTTCTCTCACTTAAAATAGTGTACAGTAAGTTGAATCACTCTATGACTAGGACAGGAGTTAATGGAAGTGCAGCTGTTGATACACACACAGTTAGTACATTGTGCTCTTCAACTTCAAGCTTCCTGCACACGTTTCCTCTCTAAAAATCCTTTAGTTCTTAAAAAAAAAAAGCATCTCCTGTCCTGTAGACACACAAAATGTTCACTGTAAATCTTATGATAACACACTGGGCTGTTTCGACAAGCTAGCAAAACACCCGTTTCTGTTATCCCCTGACGAAAATGATTGAAATACTTGAACCTGAGTTGGGCTTCAACAAGCTTCCTGTTTGAACTTGAGAGTGCATGTGAAGACGTTACATCCCATCAACAAACTGAGAACCGCTGTTTCTGGCTCTATCCGCGTCATATGGGTCAGTCAGAGCGGAATCTGTAGAATTTAAAAGTCACAAGGTCATGTTTTAGCACTTTATCCTGCAGTGAAGTCCTGGGGTCCATCTCAACAACATCTGGACTTATGCAACCAACTAAAAACTGGTGCTTCTCCAACCTCATGTCACTGCCTTTAGAATCATTTCTTGTCAATATTGTGACGGTTGGAGATATGGAAGCAGAAACATACTGTAATATGACTCTATCGGACCTGTGGAATAATTATTTTGAGACCACATGACCAACTGCCATAGTGATTTTGAGTTTACAAAGAGAGAAGAATCAAATGTGCAAAGAGGGGTTCACACTGTCGTCAGCAGAGGGCAGTCACTGACAAGAAGAGACACAGTCACAGGGAGCAGCACAAACTACACTGTGCAGAAAATAACAATAACGAGGCCATATACAAGGAGTACCAGTACCGAGTCAATGTGCAAGAGGTACAAGATAGTTGAGGTAATTGAGGTAATACAGTATGTACATGTAGGTAGGGGTTAAAGTGCCTAGGCAATCAGGATATATAATAAACAGAGTAGCAGCAGCTTATGTGAAGAGTGTGAAAGTGTGTCTGTGTGAGTGTGTGTGTGCATTTAAATTAGCAGGTGTGCCTTGTTGAAAGTTAATTTGTGGAATTTCTTTCCTTCTTAATGCGTTTGAGCCAATCAGTTGTGTTGTGACAAGGTAGGGTTGGTATACAGAAGATAGCCCTATTTGATAAAAGACCAAGTCCATATTTTGGCAAGAACAAGCTCAAATAAGCTAAGAGAAACGACAATCCATCATTACCTTAAGCCATGAAGGTCAGTCAATGCGGAAAATTTCAAGAACTTTGAAAGTTTCTTCAAGTGCAGTTACAAAAACCATCAAGGGCTATGATGAAACAGCCCTCATGAGGACCGCCACGGGAATGGAAGACCCAGAGTTACCTCTGCTGCAGGGAATAAGTTCATTAGAGTTACCAGCCTCAGAAATTACAGCCCAAATAAATGCTTCACAGAGTTCACATCTCAACATCAACTGTTCAGAGGAGACAGGCTTTCATGGTGAAACAGGCTTTCATGGTCGAATTGTTGCAAAGAAACCACTACTAAAGGACACCAATAAGAAGACGACACTTGCTTGGGACAAGAAACACAAGCAATGGATATTAGACCGGTGGAAATCTGTCCTTTGGTCTGATGAGTCCAAATGTGAGATTTCTGGTTCCAACTGCCGTGTCTTTGTGAGATGAAGAGTAGATGAACTGATGTCTGCATGTGTGGTTTCCACCGTGAAGCATGGAGGAGGAGGTGTGATGGTGTGGGGGTGGCTTTGCTGGTGACACCGTCTGTTATTTATTTAGAATTCAAGGCACACTTAACCAGCATGGCTACCACAGCATTCTGAAGCGATAGCCCATCCCATCTGGTTTGTGCTTAGTGGGACTATCAAATTGTTTTTCAAAAGGACAATGACTATTGTTTTTCAAAAGGACAATGACCCAACAGACCTCCAGGCTGTGTAAGGGCTATTTGACCAAGAAGGAGAGTGCTGCATCCGATGACCTGGCCTCCACAATCACCCAACCTCAACCCAATTGAGATGGTTTGGGATGAGTTAGACTGCAGAGTGAAGGAAAAGCAGCCAACAAGTCCTCAGCACATGTGGGAACTCTTTCAAGACCATTGGTAAAGTATTCCAGGTGACTACCTCATAAATTTGGTTAAGATGTATATATATTTTTTAACTAGACAAGTCAGTTTAAGAGCAAATGACTATTTACAATGACAGCCTACACCATCCAAACCTGGGCCAATTGTGAGTCACTCTATGGGACAACCAATCACGTCCAGTTGTAATACAGCCTGGATTTGAACCAGGGTATCTGTAGTTACACCTCTACCACTGAGATGCAGTGCCTTAGACCGCTGTGCAACTCGGGAGCCCTGTGAAGTGGTCATCAAGGCAATGGGTGGCTACTTTGAAGAATCAAAATCTAAAATCTATTTAGATTTGTTTAACACTTTTTTGGTTACTACATGATTCCATATGTGTTATTTCATACTTTTGATGTCTTAACTATTATTCTACAATGTAGAAAATAGTAAAAGTAAAGAAAACCCTTGAATGAGTAGGTGTGTCCAAACTTTTGACTGGCACTGTATGTGTATAGTGTGGTATGTCAATAAACATCCCTGTATACATATTATATTTACATGTATTTATAACTAAACTCCTTACATAAATGTGCAATCCAGTTGCCCAATAATATAGAAGTAACTTTGACACCTCCTGTAATTACATATTGTACAAACCTATGGAATGCACTTATCAAGGTACATACAGAGGGACATCAGCTGATGATGTGGTTTCAGTAGGAAAAAAATATATATACATAGATATATTTTATGAAGATTCTCTTTGCTATTCTGCGCTGGAATAACTTGTACACCATATAGGCCAACTGTAAAGCAATTCAGCTTACGTTGTAATTAATATACACTCAGCACAGAGCTGTACTATATGGAGCACATTGTCACATTCCCTGGTAGATGGTGCCCTCTTGAGGGGACTACATGGCCGTTGTTAGGTCTGGATTTAACCTCTGGTTGGCCACTAATGGGAGTTCTGTATCCATCCACAAGGAAGCAGTGGCTTTCAATTATCTCAGCTCAAATATCCTTCCACCAGAGCCTGAGGAAATAAGTCATTTCTTGGTTACAGTCAGTCAAGGCACCTGACTTGTATCAGAGTTGTTTTGCCTGTTTAGTGTATGGTCAATGAGATTCAAAAGCCATACTTCACTTTGAAATATGAAATAAAATTCCTGTAAATGCAGTAGACACAAATGGACAGATGTCTCTATGTGCCTCTGATTTTTTTTCTTCACATAAACCAAACATTTGCATTACAGGGCACTGACATGGTCATGGCTTCTTGAGCACCTCTCCCAACCACCCGAAAAAGAAAGCATGTTTCCGGTTTAATATTTGTTTCCATACCTTTAACACAAACAAAAGCAAGCTGGAGGGCAATCTTTATCTACTTTGGGTTTATTTGATGCTAGATGACTAGCAACTGTCTGTTGTGAAAAAACTATAATCAGTCATATATAAAAACATAAAATGCTTTAAAATAAAGAAATAGGCCTATGTGTAGGCCTAGTAAAGTACATGTGTTATTAGTATTGTTGTTATTAGTATTAGTATTGTAGTATTGTTGTACTTTTGTACTTCGTTCGTTTGGATTGTTTTATGATAGATATTGCAATTAATTCGACACGTTTTATGCAATCTCTTATGTAAAATAGGGACGGATAACAACTAAGATCATGCCTAACATATTGGCACGCACGGGCGCGAGACCACGTTGTCGTTAGTGGGTGTCATAGGTTAAACCGGAATTAGCTGTGAAGTGCGACCCTGAAGTGTCGAAGTGCGAACTAAAAGGAATGTGAAATGTTCGCCTTGCTACAGGAGAAAGTCTCATCATACTTTGTACCTATTTTGCAAGTGAATATCTTTAACAAATACGATCAGCTTCCGAAGGCGTGAAACGTGTCTGTGGACATGGGAGACGTTGCCTTCCCATATTAACAGGTTTAGCCCTAAAGACATTATACAACCAAAGGAGAGGAGAGTGTGACGGTTGTGTTGGACCATCACCTGCACTGTAAATGAGGGTTCCCCAACTGGCGGCCCATGTGCGGTTTTATTTGGCCCACCAAGATTTTAGAGCATAAAAAAAGATGTATGTTTTTATTATTTTGGGGAATTTTCCTTTTTGGACTCTAAAAACACCAGGAGATCTGCTCCAAGTTATTTTAATTTTGGAAATCTGTTTCCAAGTATTCCCATGCATAATGAGAGAGATATGTGATCATATACAAACGTAAGCTAGGTTTGAAATTATTATGTTTTAGTCAAATATTATATCTGTTTGGGCTTCTTTGTGGGCAATTTGCAGTCTACAAATGATTTGTAATTATGTTCTGCCCCCCTAACCATCTGTCCAAGAAAAAAATAGGCCTGCGGCTGAATCTAGTTAATGATCCCTGCTGTAAATGTTTAATGGTATGTTTTATTATTTATTATTCTCTGACACAAAACAGAATGACAACAACACAATCAAGAAGTTGACAGCTACAATTGCACGTTATATAATTGAAAGCCTACAAATAGCCTAGTTTATTATAGCACAGTAACAGAACCTGCATTAAAATAAGGCCAATGCTGTCACATCTTTATTTCTAGTAAGGAATAATGTATGCAATAGGCCTAAATAAAAAATATTGTTGAACATTTTTATTTATTCGTTATTTTAACAGGTAAATTGACTGAGAACACATTCTCATTTGCAGCAACGACCTGGGGAATAGTTCCAGGGAGAGGATGAATGAGCCAATTGTAAATTGGGGATTATTAGGTGACCGTGATGGTTTGAGGGCCAGATTGGGAATTTAGCCAGGACACCGGGGTTAACACGCCTACTCTTACAATAAGTGCCATGGGATCTTTAATGACCTCAGAGAGACAGGACACCCGTTTAACATCCCATCCGAAAGACGGCACCCTACACAGGGCAGTGTCCCCAATCATTGCCTTGGGGAATTGGGATATTTTTTTAGACCAGAGGGAAGAGTGCCTTCTACTGGCCCTCCAACACCACTTCCAGCAGCATCTGGTCTCCCATCCAGGAACTGACCAGGACCAACGCTGCTTAGCTTCAGAAGCAAGCCAGCAGTGGTATGCAGGGTGGCATGCTGCTGGCACAAAATAGAAAATATATAGCAAGCACACTTAAATTAGGACACTTCAATTGGCCTGAGAGATATGTATAAGTCATAACGTGTTCAGGAGCATATCCATTTAAGCATATTGTTTGTTGGAGAAGTTGCAATTCACTTTTGCAATAAATTTGATTATTGGCGCCAAGATTTCAGATTTGGGAGTGGAGTTTGCTCTTTTTTGGGGGTGATGCGTAAAACAGGCGCTAGAGGACAGTGAGTTCGCCAGCATAATTGACTCGTCATTTGAATGCAAATTGTCGGGGTTTGAAGACTCTTCTGACGTCAGGAAGGAAGACCTTAGTATACCTTTGCCACCACCACCTTGACAACAGCCACATCATGTGAGACAGTATCACGTCAGGAACTACGTCGCATTTAATTGGCACCATTGGACTATACGCAACATAATCACAGCAAGAGGATTGTTATTGGACTTCTTTTGACGCAGTTGCAGGGCAACTATGTACACTTGAAAGTCACTTTTGTCCCTTGTTTTCAAATCATGCATGTGGGATACCTTTTGGATAAAGAAGGCAGCATGTATCACCAAGGACCTGTAAGACGATCGGGCATCAACATCCCACCACAGAACTTTGTTCCCACGCCACAATATTCCGACTTTACTGGATACCATCATGTGCCAAACATGGATACGCACGCACAGTCTTCGGGGGCTTGGGGAGCTCCTTATGGCGCACCGAGAGAGGACTGGGGCGCCTATAGTCTGGGTCCTCCTAACACTATTCCTACGCCCATGAACAACTCATCGCCGGGACAAGTTTCCTATTGCTCACCTGAATACAATCCCATGCACCCGCCAGGGTCAGCAGTATTGCAACCACCTCCAGATAATATTTCTGTTGCTCAACTTTCCCCGGAGAGAGAAAGGCGCAATTCTTCTTACCAGTGGATGAACAAAACGGTACAATCATCTTCCACGGGTGAGTAAGGTCACAAGCTTGAGCCAAGAAATGCATGCCACTGTTAAAATCATTCGTGCACATCATCAACTCATGCCAAACCACATGTTTATATTTTGCTAAGAGTCGGAATTGTTGTGTTTTTCTCGTGTGCTGTGAAAACTGCTGGTGTTGGCTCATAAAAGTTGTGCAAGTGCAACAGGTAGTATTTAGAAAATTGATACAATATAACAAAAATAATTGCATACTTTAAGTGATAAATCTCACGGTAAAAACGAATAACCTCATGCGTAATGGGTGCATTGTGGTAACATTTTGGAGAGATTCGTAACGAATAAAAGGAAGCACTAACATGACATTATCTAATCATGATTTAAATTAGATGTCACCGAAATCACACAGTCGCATGTAAACGTATGTATTGGACACATTTTAAAAACTGTAAAATGCAACTTCAAGGCATTAAATTGTAAATCACAACAGACTCAAAAACGAAAGGAGGAAAATGATAGGCTCTAGGTCGAATTTGTCAAATTCATTATTGACAATGCAACTATAGGCCTACAATAGCGATAATAGTCTGATAAACTATGATATTAATTAAAACGTGAACATCTTAGTTATTTTCTGATACAGGCTTTTAGCCTTGTGGAGGAAACGATGAAGGTGTCAAGATCTGAAACGGCGCCAGGCGCACTTGTAATGCTAATTTCTCGACTCCCGTAAACTAGATGTGAGGTCTACTTTTCCTGCTACATTGTCTCGGGTTTTGAGGTTATCCGTCATATTCAGGCTGCGGTCTCTTTTAACACCTCATTTTACTTTGATATGCACCAAAGTGTCTTCCTCGGCTCCCATTCTTCGAGTTCTATTGCCGGAAAGGGTGACGTTTTTCACAGCAAATAAAGAAAGGTCTTTGACGAATATAAACAAAGCTTTATAACTTGGCAATAAACCACAGCATCTCTTAATTCGCTAGAAATTAAATATGTAGAAAATAGAATTCGTTTACTTTAGGCCTATATTTATAAATTAGACTAAGTAACAGTAACATAAGCCTAAATTAACTCGTATATTTCGTTTTATAGCTTATTAATTAACTTGGTTATAAAACGAACCACTGTAAAATCCTGAAATTCTTTTAGCCTAGATGTCTTTTTCTGTATTTGTATTATTAGGCTATCTTATCAAACGTGTTGTCAAGTGTTTAATTCTAGGAGGCTATCCCGGGTCTTGGCAAACGTGTCAAGCATGACCTATAGCTATAACTATTAATATCAACATGTTTCAATGTTGTTCAAAACGATTAATAATATTGTCTACCTGATAAAATTGTATGTGGTTATGATATATTGATCAACAAAAGCAACCTGATCCAAGCTAGAGAAATGTCTGAGATAGTATTGCCTTGTTAGTCCTTTGTGTTGTCGTGTGTTGCCTCTTAACACTTCAATGGAGTTTAGGTAATATCTCTGAGACTCTTTGTTCTGCAGTTTGTTCAAAAAGTGAGATCAAACGATCAGTGGCTCAATTTGCATATCTACCAACAAAGCAACACAATCTAGATTAACATGATAGCCACCACTTCAGTTGATTGAGCCTAAAGATGCTACATACACATTTTGAGAATGTGTTAGATAAACGAATCGTAAAGTTTAATAGGCATTGATAATTAACCTGTTGATTGTCCTATTTCTCTAGTATTAAACCTACTTGCTATAAATACCTCAAATTACTGCTATAAAAGTGAATTTAAAACAAGAATGAACTTCAGAGTTTAAATAGCCTATTGCTCCATTATATATTATATATTGAAGTATTCGATGTTCAATGTGACTAGCCTATTTAAAAAGTAGGCCTACTATATTGACTTCTCATAACTTCTCATAATTTCAGGCAAAACAAGAACGAAGGAGAAATACAGAGTGGTTTACACCGACCACCAGAGACTGGAGCTGGAGAAGGAGTTCCATTTTAATCGTTACATCACGATCAGAAGAAAGTCGGAACTTGCGGGGAACCTTGGCCTTTCAGAACGACAGGTAGGTCAATACCAATTCATGATAGAGCATTATGGCCCTAGACTTGATAAATCAAGTGATGAATCAAATATAAAACGAAATACCAATTTTGACACATCTTTCTTTTACATTTACAGGTGAAGATCTGGTTTCAAAATCGCCGAGCCAAGGAAAGGAAATTAATCAAAAAGAAAATGGGATCTGATGGCAGCGGAGGATCAGTGCACAGTGACCCGGGATCAGTGAGCCCTCTGCCGGTACCAGGCTCACTCAGTCCGTCGGATATTCACGGCTCTCTCTACCCACCCCCCGGAATGAACACCTTGGCATCTATTAGGAACATACAGCAAGTTACTGTCACTCAGTAGAATCGAATTTGGACCATCCAACATAACTGAGCACTCCGACACGCTGAAAGGACAGTTCCGCAAGACTTGGCTCCCAATGGATTACTCAGACGTCCTGAAGCACATGTTGTGGATTACGAGAAGTCGAGAAACAAGATGATTTATAATTGCAACGAAATGCTGGAGGCTCTTCAAATATACTTTTTTATAGAATAGTTCTAATAATAAAATAAAAACATACAAAAAAATAAATGTATGGTTCAGAAATGTAATGCTTAACATGTTTGTTTGTGTCTGAGTTATTGAGATAGGCAATATAATTTTCTGTATGTGATAAGGTGTATAAGTTTGTTAATAAAATGAGAAATCACGTAGGCATTACATTTTATTTGAAGTTTAACTGGACAGAAAAGGCATATTATTAATTTGGAGTTTCTGTTTGACAAACTTTTAGCATTTTCTGCTCCAATTTGATTGCAAAGCACACTTCCTTAATACAGGGAAAGTGAGGCAGGTTTTAAGAATGATACGGGTAGAACGTTTGTCTGATGGCAACGTTCAAAATGAAAATAAAATGTGTTTTTTTGCAATAACGTTATATCGTTTTCTACTTATTTCATTGACTGGAAAAGTATAGCGTACTACTGCATAATAACAGGAATGTGAGTGTGCATAGGCTTACTGTTTTCTAAAACACTTGATTGTTGATGTATATATTTGATATTTCAAAACCATACAAATGATTTATCAAGGGCTTCATTCATTAGGCTGTTACAGTTAACATGCTCTTAAATTGTTTATCGCCCTTCTGTTTTTTTTATACAAACTATAAGGATGGGATTAAAATTCATTCTGACCACCCAGCATGTGTCAAAGGCAATATTTGATTGGTGATGTGCATGTAACATATTTTTAAATATTTTTTAATCTCTCTCAATTAAAAAAGACCTAGACCTATAGCCCTTCTCATGTGAATAATGGCACATCGTTTTGGTGTTGTTATTTTTAAATTGCACCAAAAATGTTGCTATTGGCCAAAGCAACACACAGCTACGCAGTCACTTTTTGTAACGGGATTCTGTATAGTGTCAAGTTGTAGACTTTGTAGTCTAGGCCTACTTATGCGTGTCCACAAACTGTCAAACTGTCTTCTCAATTCATGTTGACCTTTGAGCCATTAATATGGGGAAATAAGTAGTGATCTATTTTTTGGGATAGGTTCAATGTAGGTTCAAGCCTATGGGGTTATATTACATGAACCTGTAAAAAGTTCACCCAAGACTGTCATTAAAATGGCTCATAACATCCTCATAACCTAGCCTAGGCCTACTCCAAAAACTTGCAAGAGATCCGTATAGAAGTGCACAACCTCAACAAAACCTATTTTCCTGTGTTTCATATACACTGAGTATACAAACATTAAGAACACCTGCTCTTTCAATGACATAGGCTGACCAGGTGAATCCAGGCGAAAGCCATGATCCGTTATTGAGGTCAATTGTTAAATCCACTTCAATCAGTGGAGATGACGGGGAGGAGGTTTTTTCAGCCTTGAGACAATTGAGACATGGATTGTGTATGTGTGCCATTCAGAGGGTGAGTGGGCAAGACAAAACATGTAAGTGCCATTGAACTAGGTATGGTAGTAGGACCAGGTGTCAAGAACTGCAACGCTACTGGGTTTTTCATGCTCAACCGTTTCCTGCGTGTATCAAGAATGGCCCACCACCCAAAAGACGTCCAGCCAACTTGACACAACTGTGGGAAGCATTTAAGTCAACATGGGCCAGCATCCCTGTAGAATGCTTTCGACACCTTGTAGAGTCCATGCCCCAACAAACTGAGGCTGTTTTAATGAAAATGACGATAATTCATTTTAGTGTAAGAACTGTTTGAAAAGACCGCCTGAAATTTCAGCCTGTTTTGGTGGCATGGAGTTTTGACCTGCCTGACTGTAAATTAATTAATAGACCAATAAGAAAGTTCCAAACCTCTGCCAATAACAGATCATTTTCAGTTTTCCCCTCCCCACTCAGACCCTTCACAGACAGTCCTAGAAAAATGATTGCTAAAGAAATTGCTCTTTGAAGCTATATTTTGTTCCTTTTTGACCATTTGAATTTACAACAATCATAGTAAGGTACTCAATTGTTACCCAAAAATGATTTGATATTGACATAAAAATGGCTGAATTTGAACTTTAAATTAAAAAGAGACACAACAAATAGCTTCTTAACAAAGAGCAATTTCTCAAGCAAGAATTTTGCTCTGACTATTTGGAAGTGGTCTGAGTGGGGAGGGGAAAACTGAGAACTAGCTGTTATAGATGCAGTAAAGAGGTCAATGGGAACTGGTCAAAACAATGGATTTGCCATGGAAACACGCAGATGCTGTGGAGAAAAGATCCCGAATCTCATCATTGCCCACCAGCAAAATTAGCCTACATTTCGGCTATTGTTAATATGTGTATTCCACACTATGTTGAGGAAACGCTGAAAAGTCTTGAGTCAATAAGTATTCAACCCCATTGTTATGGCAAGCCTAAATAAGTTCAATTGTAAAAATGTGCTTAACAAGTCACATAATAAGTTGCATAAACTCACTTTGTGTGCAATAATAGTATTTAACATGAGTTTTGAATGACTACTTCATCTCTGTAACCCACACATAAAATGATCTGTAAGGTGCCTCAGTCGAGCCGTGAATCTAAAACACGGATTCAACCACAAAGACCAGAGAAGTTTTAATAAATGGATCACTAGTCACTTTTAAATAATGCCACTTTAATAATATTTACATATCTTACTTTACTCATCTCATATGTACAGTTGAAGTCGGAAGTTTACATACACCTTAGCCAAATACATTTAAACTCCGTTTTTCACAATTCCCGACATTTAATCAGAATAAAAAAACCCTGTCTTGTGTCAAGTTAGGATCACCACTTTATTTTAAGAATGTGAAATGTCAGAATAATAGTAGAGAGAATGATTTATTTCAGCTTCTATTTCTTTCATCACATTCCCAGTGGGTCAGAAGTTTACATAGACTCAATTAATATTTGGTAGCATTGCCTTTAAATGGTTTAACTTGGGTCAAATGCTTCAGGTAGCCTTCCACAAGCTTCCCACAATAAGTTGGGTGAATTCTGGCCCATTCCTCCTAACAGAGCTGGTGTAACTGAGTCCGGTTTGTAGGCCTCCTTGCTCACGCAAGCTTTTTCAGTTCTGCCCACATAATTTCTATAGGATTGAGGTCAGAGCTTTGTGATAGCCACTCCAATACCTTGACTTTGATGTCCTTAAGCCATTTTGCCACAACTTTGGAAGTATGCTTGGGGTCATTGTCCATTTGGAAGACCCATTCGCTACCAAGCTTTAACTTTAACTGATGTCTTGAAATGTTGCTTCAATATATCCACATAATTTTCCTCTCTCATGATGCTATCTATTTTGTGAAGTGCTCCAGGCTCTACTGCAGCAAAGCACCCCCACAACATGATGCTGCCACCCCCGTGCTTCACGGTTGCGATGGTGTTCTTTGGCTTGCAATCCTCCCCCTTTTTCCTAATAATGATGATCATTATGGCCCAACAGTTCTATTTTTGTTTCATCAAACCAGAGGACATTTCTCCAAATAATATGATCTTTGTCCCCATGTGCAGTTGCAAACCGTAGTCTGGCTTTTTTATGGCGGTTTTGGAGCAGTTGCTTCTTCCTTGCTGAGCGGCCTTTCAGGTTATGTCGATATAGGACTCGTTTTACTGTGGATGTTGATACTTTTGTACCCGTTTCCTCCAGCATCTTCACAAGGTCCATTGCTGTTGTTCTGGGATTGATTTGCACTTTTCGCACCAAAGTAAGTTTATCTCTATGAGACAGAACGTGTCTCCTTCCTGAGCGGTATGACGGCTGCGTGGTCCCATGGTGTTTATACTTGTGTACTATTGTTTGTACAGGTGAACGTGGTACCTTCAGGCGTTTAGAAATTGCTCCCAAGGATGAACCAGACTTGTGGAGGTCTATAATTTTTTTCTGAAGTCTTGGCTGATTTCTTTTGATTTTCTCATGATGTCAAGCAAAGAGGCACTGAGTTTGAAGGTAGGCCTTGAAATACATCCACAGGTACACCTCCAATTGACTCAAATGATGTCAATTAACAAATCAGAAGCTCCTGAAGCCATGACATCAATTTGGGGAATTTTCCTAGATGTTTAAAGGCACAGCCTGTTTACATACTTAGTGTATGTAAACTTCTGACCCACTGGAATTGTGATAAAGTGAATTATAAGTGAAATAATCTGTCTGTAAACAATTGTTGGAAGAATTACTTGTGTCATGCACAAAGTAGATGTCCTAACCGACTTTCCAAAACTATAGTTTGTTAACAAGAAATTTGAGGAGTGGTTAAAAACAAGTTTTAATGACTCCAACCTAAGTGTATGTAAACTTCCGACTTCAACTGTATAATTTGTATTTTATACCATCTATTGCACCTGGCCTATGCCGCTCGGCCATCGCTCATCCATATATTTATATGTACATATTCTCATTCACCCTTTTAGATTGTGTATATTAGGTAGTTGTTGGGGAATTGTTAGATAACTTATTAGATATTACTGCACTGTCGGAACTAGAAGCACAAGCATTTTGCTACGCTCGCATTAACATATGCTAACCATGTGTATGTGACCAATAAAATTAGATTTGATTAGATTTTCCAATGCCCCGCAAAGGGCACCTATTGGTAGATGGGCGATGCAGGCGTCCTTCCTAACTCAGTTTCCAGAGATTAAATAAACCGCTCAGGGATTTCAACATGAAGCCAATGGTGACTTTAAAACAGTTACATAGTTTAGAGGCTGTGACAGGAGAAAACTGAGGATGGATCAACAACATTGTAGTTACTCCACAATAATAACCTAATTGACAGAGTGAAAAGAAGGAAGCCTGTACAGAATAACAATATTCCAAAACATACATCCTGTTAGCAACAAGGCACTAAAGTAATACTGCAAAAAAATTGGCAAAGCAATTAAGATTTTGTCCTGGATACAAAGTGTTATGTTTGGGGCAAATCCAATGCAACACATTACTGAGTACCACTCTCTATCTTTTCAAGCATAGTGGTGGCTGCATCATGTTATGGGTATGCTAGTAATTGTTAAGTAATGGGGAGTTTTTCAGGATGTCTGCAAAAATTGTACAGTCCAGGTGTGCAAACCTCTTAGAGACTTACCCAGAAAGACTCACAGCTGTAATCGCTGCCAAACGTGATTCTAACATGTATTGACTCAGGGGTGTGAATACTTATGTAAATTAGATATTTCTGTATTTCATATTCAATAAATGTACAAACATTTCTAAAAACATATTTTCACTTCCATTATGGGGTATTGTGTGTAGATGGGTGAGAAAAATATTTATATTGTTTAATACATTTTGAATTCAGGTTGTAACAATACGTCAAGAGGTATGAATACTTTATAAAGGTGCTGTATAAACAGTACCAGTCAAAAGGTTGGACACACCTACTCATTCAAGGTGTGGCTTGTTAAAAGTTAATTTGTGGATTTATTTTCCTTCTTAATAAGTTTGAGCCAATCAGTTGTGTTGTGACAAGGTAGGTGTGGTATAGAGAAGATAGCCCTATTTGGTAAAAAAACAAGTTCATATTATGGCAAGAACAGCTCAAATAAGCAAAGAGAAACGACAGTTCATTATTACTTTAAGACAAGAAGATCAGTCAATGCGGAAAATTTCAAGAACTTGGAACGTTTCTTCAAGAACAGTCACAAAAACCATCAAGTGCTATGATGAAACTGGCTCTCAAGAGGACCGCCACAGGAAAGGAAGACCCTGAGTTACCTCTGTTGCAGAGGATAAGTTCATTACAGTTACCAGCCTCAGAAATTGCAGCCCAAATAAATACTTCACAGAGTTCAAGTAACAGACACATCTCAACATCAACTGTTCAGAGGAGACTGCGTGAATCAGGCCTTCATGGTCGAATTGCTGCAAAGAAACCACTACTAAAGAACATCAATAAGAAGAAGAGACTTGCTTAGGCCAAGAAACGCAAGCAATGGACATTAGAATGGTGGGAATCTGTCCTTTGGTCTGATGAGTCCAAATTTGAGATTTCTGGTTCCAACTGCCGTGTCTTTGTAAGACGCAGAGTAGGTGAACGGATGATCTCCGCATGTGTGGTTCCCACCGTGAAGCATGGAGGAGGAGGTGTGGTGGTGTGGGAGTGCTTTGCTGGTGACACTGTCTGTGATTTATTTAGAATTCAAGGCACACTTAACCAGCATGGCTACCACAGTATTCTGCAGTGATACGCCATCCCATCTGGTTTGTGCTTAGTGGGACTATCATTTGTTTTTCAACAGGACAATGACCCAACACACCTCCAGGTTGTGTAAGGGCTATTTGACCAAGAAGGACAGTGATGGAGTCCTGCATCAGATGAATTGGCCTCCACAATCAACCGACTTCAACCCAATTAAGATGGTTTGGGATGAGTTGGACCGCAGAGTGAAGGAAAAGCAGCCAACAAGTGCTCAGTATATGTGGGAATTCGTTCAAGACTGTTGTTTTTTCTCTGTAATAATACTTAGCACCTAGACATTTTATGAAGGCTTTAGCTAGCCCAGATAGGTTCACAATCTGTCAACCTCATAACTAGCTACCAAGAAGCCAGGGCCGGCTCTACGGGGAGGCAAATCCAGGCGTGGACTCACCACATATAAATTGTGCTTTCTCACAGAGAGGGGGAAACGTTTTTCACCTTTGCAGACAGATACAGCTAACAACAGGATAGCTAATAGCTACTAGCTTCGTTAAGTTTTGGTAGCAGGGCAGTGAATAATTATAGCTAGTTGGCTGAGCTTTGATCAGCATGGATATCCGAAAATGGCTGAGAACTGCCAAGAGCAAAAAAACTGAGGACCACCATGTCGAGAGAAATGCCAAGTTCACTGACCAGCCTGCAGGTCCGACCACCGAGGTTGAGGAACCTAATATCCAATGTAATTCCCGCATGTCCCCCATGCTGCCTGCTGACCAACAAGATTCACAAGAGCCAGGGCCTAGCACCAGCACAAGTGTAAAATCACAACAAGCACCTGCATATCCGTTACCCCAGCCACAAGCAGCAATGTGCAAAAATTAATTCTCCGCCCTGAAGAACGTATTCAGTAAGAACAGACTCTGAACACATCAACGAAAAGCCCAGCTTGGCCAGCTGGTATTTGAGAGGGACCTAACAAGTAAAATTCTCTGGAAAGGAGAATGGAATCAGAAACTTCTCATAAGGTTCAACACAGCATCAAGGAGGCTGCAACTCATCTAAATGGTAAGATACCTTTTTGAATGTATTGTATAGTTTAGGCCTTTGTTTTTTACTTCATAGATATACAGCTTTGTATTATTTGATTGGTATAGGGACAATGTCCAATGTAGCCTAATTGGTTGTGCTCTGAGATGATCCCTGGCATTGTGCTCCTGTTGTCCTGGCTGTCCACTCACATTGTACATGATCCTTTCACCTTGCTGACTGGGGTTGATTTCTGTCCGTGGTCCTGAATTGATGGTTACAGTGTGTGCTGTTTTAATTAGTGCATCTTGGGCTACCAGTCTTTGTGAGGCTTCTGTTCAACATGACATGCTTTCTTGTGGCAAAATGACAGTTGTTGTGTATATGGATGCATTTCAGATAGGCCTCCATTTTGTTACATTTTGTATGTCGCAGTAGTAGGACCAATACCTTGTGTAGCCTACTAAAATAAGTAGGCAAGTGTTCACTCTGTTGTCATTCATTTGCAGTACATAGTCGTTGTGTGATAGACTACTGTAAAAGTGATGTCAATACTATGAAAACGACACAAAGCCTACTTTTTCGCCCCCTCCATTCTCTCTTGTTATAGAGTGTGTGTGTGAAACTCTCCCACACAGAAAATATTGCGCACCTGGAGGCGGCTTGGTTACTTTCATTGCGAAGACAGCATAGTCTCACAGAAATCACTCGCCTAAAAAAATAGCTAGCCTAATTTCAGTTTATGTGACAAAACAATCATGTGTAGTGTCGAGCAGGGGTAGGCAACCCTGGTCCTGGAGTGCCCGCAGGAGCTTCATGTTTTTTATTTAACAGACCTGGAAAACCAGGTGTGTTGAATTTAGGCAATCACTGAACTGATCAATTAGCTCAGTTGGTGTTGGTGTGGTGCCTAGTTGGAACAAAATCCTGCAGTACCTGCGGAACTCCAGGAACAGGGTTGCCTACCCCTGGTGTAGATAATCATTGTACCGTTTAAACCGCTGTGAAATATATTTTCTGTAACCAAAAATATTGCATTTTCAGCTGTTTGAATCTGGTCAAATCAAATCAAAGTTTATTTGTCACGTGCGCCGAATACAACAGGTGTAGGTAGACCTTACAGTGAAATGCTTACTTACAGGCTCTAACCAATGGTGCGAAAAAAGAAAAAGCACACACAAAACATATCTACTGCTTCTTAGACTTGCTTTCAATGAGAATGACAGATCTATAACTCACATTTCTATGTGAATTTGGTGGGGTCACTCAAAAAGTTACATATTACAGCTTTAAGCTGTGAAGCCTGTAAGAATCTTTGATAGCCTAGTGGTTGGTGCTCATTCTGTCGAGCTGATCTGTGCATGTTGGTAGCAGTGTTACCAACTCCTCAGTAAGGAAAGTAGCTATTGTCTGTCCTAAAAGTCGCTAAATGACGTCATCACCTAGTTTGCATAATTGGCCATGTGCATGTAATTGTGATTGATGCTGTAGGAGAGAGGAATAACGTCGCGGGAGAGACAAAAAGTGAGTAAAAAACACCCTAAATATGTTTAGAACTACAAATGAACTTTCTGTCGATTCTTGTTTTTTTTTATGTCACAATTCCAACCCTCCTCCTTCATCCGGGCTTTAGACCGGCAAAAGTGACCCAAAAGAGACACTGGCGGAGTTACTTAGTTAAAAAAAAAAAAAAAAAAGTTTTGTTTTTTTAGTTTAGTGTTCTTAATTTGGTTTGGTTTTTAACGTTATGGTCCACTTAGAAGCCTACAACAAGTCACAGTAGAACATTAACGTTTTTAACCATAACATTTTTTACATGTTTGTATACAATCTACATTAACAATCTAAATGGACCAAAAAGAGACAATAGAAATAACTCTCAATGGCAATGTGAGAAAATTATGGTAACTAGTGTGACCCTAATTCAGGTATAAAAAAAAAATCCAGACCCCCCTCCATACACACACAGACTGTGCTGGCTCACAGAAAGAGTGGGTCATCGTCATTTTGGTCAGGGCTCTCTATGGCAGGTTCAGCAACTGAGGGAGCTGACTTAAATGAGTAAGCAGCTGATGTGCCAAAAAGCTGCAAAACATTATCAGGCAGCTGGTGCTCATAGCAAGCCTCACCAGACAGCTTCGGTCCATATCGAATGTACAGGATGGAGTTAAGGGTCTGCAAGGACATCCGATTTCTAAGTTAGCTTTTTACCACACTCATCTGGCTGAATACTCTCTCGACTTCAGCATTTGAGTGTGGCAAGGACAACACAGACACAGCAGCGATGGCAAGTTCTTGAAATGGGTTGATATTAGCTGCATCCCTGAACTTCCACATCTCACTCCAGAAGCCCAGTGTGTTTTTGTCTCATTTTACTAAGATGGATGGCACGCCATTGCTAGACAATCTTGTCTATCTCTGCAGGGGAGGTTGGCTATTTTTTCTATTTCCCCAGGGCTCTTATTGTGCTTTATAGTTTCCTCCATATTGAAAACAGACATGTACTGCAATACTTCGATGTTGTCCGGCAGTCTCACCCTCAACTCATTAGTGAGGGAGATGGTGAAGGCTACACACCACTTTCGGACATTGTTTTCATCCTCAGGCGCAAGGTGTAGCTCAGCTGCCTTTGACTCAAAAAGATAACCAAGGTACGGTTTGGGACTGATGTATCCATCTATTGACCCTTTGAGTACATCACCATTTGCCAGTGGATTCAGCACCCTGCTGCTCACAGACTTGATCAGGCTAACCAAGCTGTCAAGTAGCTTAAGAGGATCTACTTGCTCTCCCTCAAAAGTCTTGACGGCCAACTGTACCTCACCCAGCACTGACTTCAAAAAAGTCAGATACAATATGTTTTGAGGATCACTGTACATGGAGTATAAAACCTCAGCCATGTAGCAGTGTTCACTGAACATGGTGACTGCGAAATGCAGCCTAAGCTCCTCCCACTGGTCCGTGAATGCGTGAAACCGCGGATTCAATGGAGAGCCAACGTGTGGCACACACCATGGTTATCTGTAAAGGTTTCTCACCACAGTTGATGGTCTCATATATGGTCTTGTAGGCCTCCCTGTGCTTTGTAGACACTGAAAACCAGTTATAAGTCTCTCGTACCAAGTACTCCACACTACGGGGGATGATGTCATTGGAAGCATGACTTAAAGCAAGCTGCAGAGAGTGGCACACACAGCAAATAAGAACCAGATATTTGAGGCCATACTCCTCCTTCAGCACTTTATGGACCCCAATGTTAATCCCCGTCATAAGAGGCATTGTCAGTCCCTATCCCCAGGAGTTTCTCTTTTTTAAGACCACTTGTCGAGGAAAGCCACAACAGCACGGGCTATAGATTTGGCATCTCCTCCCTCCAACTCAACAAGCCCCAGAAATGTTGATACAATTGTCTGCTTGGTGTCACTAAAGTACCTTATCACAACCCCCAGGTACTTAGAAACACTTACATCTGAGGACTCATTGAGGAGGAGGCTGAAACGCTGGTCACCCACATCTGCAACCAACTTTTTCAGAAAGTATGGTGCTAGAACACCATTAATCTTTTGAAGAGGGTAGCAGCAGTGGAGTCTGAGAAAGCAGCTCTACATGCTTCTCTAATGTGAACACATTCCACCAGTGTTCAGCGATAGCTAATGCCATGGTGGCCTCAGCCTTTTTTGCAGAGTCAATTTTAACCATAAATAGCAGCTTGGGGTGGAACTGTTATAAGGCTTTGCCGTTTGAGTATGTTTTTGAGTTGTCATGTGTTTTTTTTACATCACTAAGTTTGTCGTAGAAATTAGCCTTACAATACAGGCAGTATGCCTGTGTATCACCTCCAATAAAAGGCTTCAACCAGCCTTTTTCATTCAGGGTTTGATTCCCACTCCTTTCTGTATTTGTGAGTGTACAGTTTAGACTGAGACATGATGAACTAGCCAGCTAGAAGTTTAGCTTATGTCACAGAGAGGCACACACACAGTGGACAAGGTGAGTAAGTGACAGGCTGTGTGAGTCAAATGCAGTGATTTATTTTTGTGCAGTGATTTATTTTAGACAAAGAACATTTTACATTTACATCCCGCCCTGAATGTAAGCCAGAGCGGGATCAGCCAGTGGCAGCTTCCCGCAAGTGCGATTCATTTGCAGTCTGGATGCAGAGGGGTGAACATCTCCTGCTCTGACTGCAGCTGGGAAAGACTGCTGCGCAAGGACTGGGCCGCCTGTGTCCTCTCCAAAAGTCTCCAATAACACCAGAAAAAGTCGCTAGTCGCTTTTTTGAAAATGTGTCGCTAGAAGGGTCTGAATACTTGCTAAATATAGCGACTAAGTTGCTAAATTGGCAACACTGGTTGGTAGGCAAAAATTATGTGTAGGCCTACTTAAGCGATGGCTGCACTTCAGATACACATGTATGTCGTAGTGAGGGGCATATCTTGTGTTATACGATAAAACGACAGTTGTTGATGTGTACGGGTAAATTTCAAATACATTTTTGCACATTTGAACAGTAGTAAAAGGACCAATCTAACTTGTTTTATTAGGGCTCTAAAGCGATACTAGTTGTGCTGGCAAGGCTGGTAAGGTTGGTACACTTAATAAAGCAAGTAATACTAAATTGACTGAATAAGACACATTCCTCCGACACATTGGTGCAGCTGGCTTCCGGGTTGGATGCGCGCTGTGTTAAGAACTTTCAACCTTCGTCTCTCCCGAGCCCGTACGGGAATTGTAGCGATGAGACAAGATAGTAGCTACTAACAATTGGATACTACGAAATTGGGGAGAAAAAGGGGTAAAATTTAAATTAAATAAAAAAATATTTTACTGAGTTCATATAAGGAAATCAGTCAATTGAAAAAAATCCATTAGGTCCTAATCTATGGATTTCACATGACTTGGAATACAGATAAACATCTGTGGTTCACAGACACCTTAAGGTAGGGGCGTGGATCAGAAAACCAGTCAGTATCTGGTGCGACCACCATTTTCCTCAGTCAGCGCGATACTTCTCCTTCGCATAGAGTTGATCATGCTTTTGGCAGGAACATGAACACACATTGCCCTACACGTCAATCCAGAGCATCCCAAACATGCTCAATGGGTGACATGTTTGGTGAGTATGCAGGCCATGGAAGAACTCTGACATTTTCAGCTTCAAGGAATTGTGTACAGATCCTTGCAACATGGGGCTTATCATGCTGAAACATGAATGGCACGACAATGGGCTCCAGGATCGCATCATGGTATCTCTGTACATTCCAATTGCCATCAATAAAATGCAATTGTGTTCATTGTCCGTAGCTTGTGACTGCCCATACCATAACCCCACCGCCACCATGGGGCACTCTGCTTAAAACATTTACATCACCAAACTGCTCTCCCACCCGAAGCCACGCACATGGTCTGTCTGCAGTTGTGAGGCCGGTTGGACGTACTGCCAGATTCTCAAAATTGATGCTTATGGCAGAGAAATTAACATTAAATTCTCTGGCAACAGCTCTGGTGGACATTCCTGGAGTCAGCATGCCAATTGCATGCTCCCTCAACTTGAGACATCTGTGGCATTGTGTTGTGTGACACAACTGCATATTTTAGTGGCCTTTTATTGTCCCCAGCACAAGGTGCACCTGTGTCATGATCATGCTGTTTAATCAAATTCTTGATATTCCAGGCCTGTCATGTGAATGGATTATCTTGGCAAAGGAGAAATGCTCACTAACAGGAATGCAATGAAATCCATGCATGAAATCTGAGAGAAATATGCTTTTTGTCCATATTGAAGATTTTTGAGATGTTTTACTTCAGCTCATGAAACATGGGACCAACACTTTACATATTGCGTTTATATTTTTGTTCAGTGTATATTTCCACACTGTGAGCTTGGAATAATACTGTGAAATTGCAAAAATTATTATAATACCCTTTTAGTGTAAGAGCTGTTTGAAAAGATTGCAGCCTGTTTTGGTGGGATGGAGTTTTGGCCTGCCTGGTGACATCACCAGGAGTAAATTAATTAACCAGACCAATAAGAAAGAGAGTTCCAACCCTCTCTGCTAATAACAGCTAGTTTTTAGTTTTCCCCTCCCCCACACAGACCACTCCCAGACAGTCCTAGCAAAACTCTTGCTTGAAAAATTGCTCTTTGCTAAGAAGCTACATATGTTTGTTTTCAATTGAAATTGTAAAAAATAATCACAGTAAGGTACGTAATTGTTACCCAGAAATGATTTGATATTGAGATAAATACAGCTGCATTGAACCTTTAAAAAAATAACCACCTCTCAGGAGGATACAGACAGCTCAAGAAGTATGATTAGATATGCAGAAAATAAACATATTTTGAACATAGAATTCAGCATAATGTTTAGGGCTCTAGATTGCAGGAAAAATATGTTTCATAGTTTTGGAAAATTCTAAATTCTCCATCTTCCAGACTGGGGGCTTCCGTACTTTGTGCCCCCTCAGATGTTTGGGTGCATGACGCCCCTGATGTGTAGTCTGCTATTGATATCTGTATTATTATTTTTAATTTTAATTGAACCTTTATTTAACTAGGCAAGTCAATGATGGCCTACCATACGGCCAAAGGCCTCCTGCGGAGACAGGGGCTGGGTTACATATATATATATATATATATATATTAAAATAGGACAAAATACACATCACGACAAGAGAGACAACGCTACATAAATAGATACCTAAGACAACAACATAAGGCAGCAACACAGCATGGTAGCAACACAACATGGCAATGCACAAGACATGGTACAAACATTATTGGACACAGACAACAGCACAAAGGGCAAGAAGGTAGAGATAACAATACATCACGCAAAGCAGCCACAACTGTCAGTAAGAGTGTCCATGATTGAGTTTTTGAATGAAGGGATTGAGATAAAACGGTCCAGTTTGACTGTTTGTTGCAGCCCGTTCCAGTCGCTAGCTGTAGCGAACTGAAAAGACAAGCGACCCATGGGTGTGTGTGCTTAAGGGTTGACAGAATGTGACTGGCAGAACGGGTGTTGTATGGGGAGGATGAGGGCTGCAGTAGATATCTCAGATAGGAGGGAGTGAGGCCTAATAGGGCTTTTATAAATAATCAACAACCAGTGTGTCTTGCGACGGGTATACAGAGATGACTGGTTTAGAGAGTAGTATAGAGTGCAGTGAAGCCTACTTTATTGTATTCTTTAAAAACTATAAACTTAGATGATATGAAATTATAACCGTCACTTTTCCAGACACTCTGCGGAGGCTGAGCTCGGTCAAATCATGATGTCAGTGATATTCAGGTCGGAAAGAAAGAGGTCCGAGTTCCCGAGTTGGATGACTGTTCAAAACGATTTTCCCAGTCGGAGGTAGTTCTTCCCCCGAAGTTCCCAGTTGTTTTGAACGCACTGAAGTCGGAGAATTCCGTGTTCCCAGTTGTTTTGAACGCGGCATTACTGGTTGTTGATGTCATGCTGGCAGTGACGAAAACGTCATGAGCGTCTTACTACCCAACATGGCGGATTTTGATACCATCTATGAGTTAGACGAGGAAGATGAACGTGTAGTGAGTGAAGAACATCTTGTTAAATATTGCCCAGAACCTGTGATTATGCGAGGGGCCGGGCACATCACCGTGTAAGCAATCCAAAGCGCAGTCATTATGATTCGTTATGTTGTTCTACCTCATCAGCTTGCTAGCTAGCCTGCCAACAACAATGCTATGAAATACAACTTACCACTAGGCCGTGGCAATAACAGTCAGTTGTCTGCTCTTGTATTAGGACAAAACTGTTACATTTGACTTCATTGATGAGGCAAGGGTGATATTCCTGCTTTATAGTTGACTAGCTAACTTAGTTCGCGTAACTATAGTTGTGCGAACTAGGTAGCTAACGTTAGCTATCTACACTGGTTGCCTGCAAACTAGCCTAACATAGCATCTACTGTAACAAAAATGACAAGCCAACATGACATCTACGGTAACTAGTGAATATTTTGACAGGGCTGGCTTATTCAAATTGTGGTGATGAACCAAGACTATTTCCAGCAAGCTTGCTAGCTACCATCCATAGATTTAACATTCTGTGTTAAGCTAACGTTACTCCCTGCAAGACTAGAATCCATTTTGGACTTGGCTATACATTTATGATATTAAGTTAGCTATGCCCATTGATTTTTGAAAAATATAACTTATAAATGCCTGAGTTAAGTTCAACTGTCCTATGCCATCAGAACGCAAAATAAGCATTGTTTTACTCCAATGTTTGTAAACAATGTAGATAAATGTTAAACACTGTATAACTGCAATACATGGTTAAAACTGTCATTTTGATATCATGGATGGTCAGTCCTTGCATCCATAGCTCTGTCTATGCGTTTGCGGGTGCTTACATTTCCCCAGGCCCATTCCTTAGCTTTTTATCAAAATAGTCAAGTATACTTCCTCTAGTCTCCACAACTGCGTTATGCATATGGTGTATCCTTGTCGTCATATTGAATTGTATCAACAGGGGAAGCTATTCACATAATGAAACAAATTACAGGTTATTCAGGAAATACATTTTTTTTTTTTTTTTTGCTGTCTGTACATTGTATTTGTAGAGAGAGTGTCTGTTATTCCATCTCCATAAAAAACCATGCCAGGTTCCCCTTGTGACAGCCCACAGTCACAGTATAGTACTTTATACATGTCCAATGGAAAGTTTTTTAATCTCTACCATTTTTGTATGTTTCTTTTTGACAGGTTTGGCTTGAGCAACAAATTTGACACAGAGTTTCCCTCAGTACTCACGGGAAAGGTACAGTAACCCAATTCATTAGTATCGTCTCATGCATTTCCCCAAAGCAATGTTTTGTGCTTTCCAAATGATTTGGACTGGGATGCGAATTAAGCAATTTAAGCTATTATGGTGGCGCCATTGTTCTATTTGCCCTTTGACAAATCAGACCATCCCTGAATTACCTCTGTCACGTTTCTTAAGTGCTTTTGATATGATGGAGCAACACACCACGGTGCATCCAAAGCTGAAGTGAAGCTCTGTCAATGAGTAAGCCGTCTTTGGAGCCCAGTTGGTCGGGGACACAGCTCCAGGTGATAAAATAAGGAAATAAAGACTGTGCCATGCACAAGAAAGGGCAGCTTCCTGGGTCAGACACTCAAACACAAAAAGGCTAAAGGGATAAGAGCAGGCAGAGGGAAGTGCAGGGCAATAAAAAGTCTCTCCAGTATTGTGACCAATGGTGACATGATGGAAGAGGTCACAATTATGATGATTGAAGGGTGCAGATCAGCAGGCCCTTATTCCTATTCTGTTTGCAAAGAGACCTTTGCATCCTGTCATAAAAGATTACGACCCCAGTTTTATGGCGTACAGACCCAGAGAGGAATTAGCATCCATTCATGTTGTTTGGATGGCCGCTGCCACAGGCACTGAGCTTATCTCTCCCTTTAGTCCCTCTCTGCCGTGAATAGACAAGAGATTGGTTAGCAAGTTACAGGCGTACTAGTAAGAGATTTGATCTCTGGATAGCATCTCCAAATATCTAGGCCACCCATTTGTTTTCTAAGGCTCTTTGATCCTGTAGACTACAGTACAGGTTTTATTATAAAAATTCTTTCTTTCCCTTTCAGGTGTTTGTTTTTTATTCAAATTGCTGAGTGATTAGTGCCTTTTGAGATAGTTTTGATTATTAAAAAAATGATCACGGTTTTTGATTTCGGCTTTAAACATTAAATGCATTATGTGGGTTGAATGCTGTAACAACACAGAATAAAACATTTATGAAGACCCATGATGGTAGTGACTGGCCATTACTGCTTATCACGTTAGCCATCATTTATTCACTTTAATAAAATATTTCAGTTGTATATATTACATTTTATTTTATTACATTCCAAGTCAACTCATCTCGCCTATGCTGGTGACAAAATCAAATTCAAAAATCACATTTTGTACTTCTTCAAAGTATACTGAACAAAAATAGAAATGCAACGTAATGTAAAGTGTTGGTACCATGAGCTGAAATAAAAGAACACAAATGTTCCATACTCACAAAAAGCTTATTTTTCAAAAATGTTGTGGACAAATTTGTTTACATCCCTGTTAGTGAGTATTTCTCTTTTCCCAAGACAATCCATCCACCTGACAGGTGTGGCATATCAAGAAGCTGATTAAACAGCATGGCAGGTGCACCTTGTGCTGGGGACAATAAAAAGCCACTCTTAAAATGTGCAGTTTTGTCACACAACACAATTCCACAGATGTCTCACGTTTTTTGAGGAAGCATGCAATTGGCATGTTGACTGCAGGAATGTCTACCAGAGCTGTTGCCAGATAATTGAATGTTAATTTCTCTACCATAAGTTGTCACCAAAGTCATTTTAGAGATATGGCAGTACGTCCAACCGGCCTCACAACCGCAGACCACATGTAACCACGCCAGCCCAGGACCTCCACATCCGGCTTCTTCACCTGCGGGATCGTCTGAAACCAGCCTCCCAGACAGCTGATGAAACTTTGGGTTTGCATAACCAAAGAATTTCTGCACAAACTGTCAGAAACAGTCTCAATGAAGCTCATCTGTGTGCTCGTCGTCCTCACCAGGGTCGTGACAGTGGGCAAATGCTAACCTTCGATGGCCACTGGCTCTCTGGAGAATTGTGCTCTTCATTGATGAATCCCGGTTTCAACTGTAACGGACAGATGGGAGACAGAGTGTATAGTGTCACGAGGGCGAGCGGTTTGCTGATGTCAACGTTGGTGGTGGTGGGGTTATGGTATGTGCAGGCATAAGCTACGGACAATGAACACAGTTGCATTTTATTGATGGTAATTGGAATGCACAGAGATCCCGAGGCACATTGTCGTGCCATTCATTCGCCGCCATCATGTTTCAGCATGATAATACACGGCTCCATGTCGCATTGATTTGTACACAATTCCTGGAAGATGAAAATGTCCCAGTTCTTCCATGGCCTGCATACTCGGACACGTCACCCATTGAGCATGTTTTAGGATGTTCTGGATCGACGTGTACGACAGCGTGTTCCAGTTCTCGCCAATATCCAGCAACTTCACACAGCCATTAAAGAGGAGTGGGACAACATTCCACAGGCTACAATCAACAGCCTGATCAACTCTATGCGAAGGAGATGTGTTGCGCTGCATGAAGCAAATAGTGGTCACACCAGATACTGACAGGTTTTCTGATCCCTGCCCCTACTTAAAAAAAATAAAAAAAATCTGACCAACTGATGCACATCTGTATTCCCAGTCATGTGAAATCCATAGATTAGGGCCTAATGAATTTATTACAATTGACTGATTTCCTTATATGAACTGTAACTCAGTAAAATCTTTGAAATTGCTGCATGCTGGGTTTTTAATATTTTTCAGAGTAAATAAGGCATACATTCATGACTGCTGAATGCCAATTATCAGTCATGTCTTTTCAGGTAGAGACCTCGCTAAGCAACTGCTCTCTAACCCTCTCAATTGCGCATTCTATTTCTTCTCTCCCCTCCATGTCTGCCCCTCACTAACCTAATGTACAGTAGCCGGTGTAAAAGAAACACACAGACCAGGCACGCAATGGATTATGGTCATTGTCGTTAATTACCAGGAAACTATGAAGAATATTGGCCTGTTGGAAACTCTCTATTTCATCCCACAGTTCGGGCTTGGTCTGATTTAGCTCTGGCGAAACTGCGCATCGAGCTCACAGAAAAAACCTGAACCAAATAGAATTCCAAAAATGTAACCAATATCAGTCAATTAATTGTTTAATAACTGACATTTTGGTAAATTGCTCAGCACTATTGCTTCAGATGAAAAACTATTTTAAGCTCAAATGATTGAAAACAATTGAGCTGATTTGTCTCAGAGAATTACCAATAAGATAAAAACTATACCAATTACAACCACATTTCCTCTGTCTGACATTTCCTATCCACTTCTTCCTCCCTTCTCCTGCTTCTTCTCCAGGTGGCTCCAGAGGAGTTTAAAACTAGCATCAGCAGAGTGAACGCTTGCTTGAAGAAGAACGTGCCTGTCAATGTGAAGTGGCTTCTTTGCGGTTGCCTGTGCTGTTGCTGTACAGTGGGCTTCAGTCTGTGGCCCGTTATATGCCTCAACAAGAGAGTAAGTCTCAATCAGCCCTCGTGTGATGTCTGCTGCACAGTCCCACTCTACATAAGTCAGCAGGCCCACTCATTACTCATGGGCTAGTTTACAAATCCAGCCGTATTGGTCTTAAGCAGGCAATAACAACTTGTGTGTAAAAATGATACATTACACCATTGAAGGCCTGTCCAGCTGAAGGGCACGCCACTGAAAGGTGGTGCCTCGACCCAGTGTTATTGTGAAGTGGAAATTACAAGCTGGTAAAAGGAGTTCAGTCCATAAATGTCTCTTTGTCATATAATACTGTGGTTGCTGTTATTGTCATTTGTAAAAGAGTGTGAAGTCAAGGTAATTACTAGAAAACATTTCAATGTTGTATGTGCTCCTTTACAAACAGGCGAGAAGATCTATTCAGAAGTTGTTAGAATGGGAAAACAACCGGTTATATCACAAGGTAAGAACAAATGGAATATTAGCACCTGTCTGAAAGACCATAACAGTTCCGTCAGTTGTGAAGCAACCGTTAATGGGGAAACAGCGACGTCCATTTGCAATAGAAGCGCACAATATGTACTACACACCTTTTTTTTTTTGTTTACCATGCTGGACGACGCTCCCTCAGCTTGGAAACACAAACAACAGTGGGGTGGGGTGGCCAGTAGCGCTGTTTCCCCCTACTGCACATTCCATCTTTAAGCGATGTTAAAGTAGCAGGTTTCTGATGGATAATGGTCGTTAACTCATGTAAACTTTAACCTTTAAAACAAATTTCCCTCTAAGCTATACATTTTCATACTTTTTTGTACTGGTCCCCCGTGGGAATCGAACTCACTACCCTGGCGTTGCAAGCGCCATGATCTACCGACTGAGCCACCTGGGACCGTTATATTATTTTATACAAATACAATTGCTCAAAGAAAGAGATTTTGTTTAGCAAGTAATTAAACATTGTTATCAATACTCCAGCACCCTCACCTTGTGAGGATAACGAGTCTATTTCTAAAATGTTTTATGATATCTGAGTATACATTGGGAGGGGTCTTAGACCATTCCTCCATACAGAATCTTTACAGATCCTTGAGATCCTTCGTCTGTGCGTATGGACTGCTCTCTTCAATTCAAACCACAGATTTTCTTTAATGTGGTACAAGTTTGGAGACTGAGATGGCCATTGCAAAATGATTTTTGTGGTCAATGAACCATTTCTTTGTGAATTCTGATTAGTGTTGGGGTTGTTTTCTTACTGGAAGATCTACATGTGGCCAAGTTTCAGCCTCCTGGCAGAGGCAACCAGGTTTTTGTCTAAAATGTCCTGGTACTTGGTACAGTTCTTGACGCCATTGACCTTAACAAGGACCAGTGGAAGCAATACAGCCCAATAACATCAAAGATCCACCTCCATATTTTACAGTAAGTATGGGGTCATTTTCTACATATGCTTCTGTTTTTCAACACAAAACCCACCACTGGTGTGCGTGGCCAAAGAGCTCTATTTTCCTGTTATCTGACCATGGCACCGGTTCTAATCCAAGTGCCAATGCTGTTTATCAAACCCCAGGCGGTCTATGGTCAGATGACATGAAAATAGAGCTCTTTGGCCACGCATACCAGTGGTGGGCTGGGCGTTGAAAAAAACTGAAGCATATGCAGAAAATAACCTCATACCTACTGTGAGATGTGGTGGTGGTGCATCAAAAGCCACAAAGAAATGGTTCATTGACCACAGAATCAACATTTTTCAATGGCCACTTGTCTCCAAACTTGTACCCCATTGAAAATCGGTGGTTTGAATTGAAGAGGGCAGTTCATAAGCACTGATAAAGGATATCAAGGATCTGGAAAGATTCTGTATGGAGGAATGGTCTAAGACCCCTCCTATTGTGCTCTCCAATCTCATAACATTTTAGAAAAAGGCTCAGGGTCATTATCCTCGCAAGGGGACGGTGCTGAAGTACTGAAAACGTATGCCTATATTCTGACCCTTATCTTTTTTAGAATTTTTGTATTACTTCTTAAACAAATCTATTTCATTGAGCATATTAGTATAAAATAATTGAATCTTCAAATGTTTTCAGCGTACACCTTTTTTTTAAACCTTTATTTAACTAGGCAAGTCAGTTAAGCACAAATTCTTATTTTCAATGATGGCCTAGGAACAGTGGGTTTGTTCAGGGGCAGAACCTTGTCAGCTCAGGGATTTGATCTTGCAACCTTTCGGTTACTAGTCCAACGCTCTAACCACTAGGCTACCTGCTAAGTATATGTATTATTTATTTTATAAAGTATATTTTGCTAATCTTTGTCAAGGTTGCCAATATTTATGACCCACACTGTAGTTTTAAAGCCTTTCCTAAATTCCCCTCACACTAGGGGAGATCTCAGACAGATTAGCTACCCAGACAGTATGTGGGTGTCTGTGCGTGTGCGCTGTTATGTCTGTCCTTACTTTCACCTCTTCTCTTTAGCTGGGCCTGCACTGGAAACTCAGCAAAAGGAAATGTGAAAGCAGCAATATGATGGAATATGTAAGTATAACCCATTCATATTCCCCTAAAACAGAATAGGATTCTTGCCAGTATTACAAGTCTCAGATTATAAGATGCAAAATATATGGTAATTTATGCAATGTACAATAGAGCAGGGCCTACTGGAAAGATTCAATTCTGAAAGAAAAGTGCGAAATGAATAAATGTTTTCCCTCCACAGGTAATTCTTATAGAATTCTTACCCAAATATCCTATATTCCGACCGGACTGAGCTGAGGAGGCTGTTGGGAGACCTGCAGTGTGACCCTTGACTCCTATCCGTAGTGCCTTGTATATATGTTGAAATGAGGGTCTGCACCGGTGTAGAGATGTCCCTTACCATCTCCCAATACCTTGTACAATAGAAATTGCAACACTGTCACTTTGCTTTAGAGCAGATTTTGTAGGGCAGATTTTGCACAGTTCCTTTCGAAGTAGAAAAATGCCCCCTTTTTGTTGTGTGTAATACAACTAGTGATTGAACAAAAATATACTGTTGAAAAGTGCATTTAGCCCAAAGAGCCATCATTAATCGAGGCCATGTATCGTATCGTATCAGTATTGGACACCTAGAGCATCATCGCCTTATGTAAAACAATAAAGGATGTTATAAGACAGGAGGAGACCAGCATTTTGTAGCCCACCAAGTTCAAATTCTGGTTATTTGGGTTTAATTTCCTCAAATCAATTCTTCTTTGAAACAAAAAGTAGATGTGATGCTTGAATTTGCCTAACATACTATTTGACAGCATCATGTTTTTTCTTTACTTTGGAAATGACCCCTCTGTACAGGAGAATTGAAACGAACCTGTAAATATGTTAGGATAAACTGTACAGTGGTACGCTGTTGTTTACGTTGTGATTTAGATCTTTGATTTGTTTTGTCAAGAAAGTGCTGTACCATAGTTTTGTTTATGAAATATGTCTCTTACCAGTTTATATGGGCCTGTTTACCTAGTAAGCCATATAATTTACAATCTATGTGATGCCAGAGTTAGGACAGAAAATTGCACTTAAGCTCGTCAAAATGTCATGATTTCAGAGGATGGTCAAACTGAGGTTCTGAGTAATTTTGCAATGACACTAGTGATGCATGTTATTTGTGTGGTTTTGCCAACTAAAGAAAAAAAGGTAAAGTGTCTTCCAGTTTAACGTGAGATGGCTACTTATCTTTATGATGTACTGCTGGAAACAAAGACTCCAACTTGGCACTTCCATGTCAAAATGTTTATTTTTTTTTGTCAATCTTTTTGTTGCAGCTTTGTCTTTGTTCATTTTATAGTTTTGTATTTTCCTATGTGTTTTGTCCTTGTTGTTAAAAACACACATACAGCCTAGAGAACATGACATATTGAAATAAATGTTTCCTTAGTTATTCATTTGGTCCAGCGTTAGTGCACTATTCAATCCGCATCGCTGAAGTTCAGCTGTACAGCGTGATTGACATTTCAAGGCAATGTTCCCGCTTTATTGAGGACAGCGTTCACGGTAAACGCTGCATATGTCAGCTCAATCGGATATGAGCTTTGAATTTCTATCGCTGAATCTGTAAGGCCTTAGTGTTGTCCTTCACTCGTAGCTGAGAGTTTTGCTGTGTTACAGTGCCACTGGAATGTTAGGTGAACCACAGTCAGAGAACTGGGTGTACTTGCTAAGGTTGACATGCTCACTTGTATTGGCCCTGTTACAGAGTACTTGTAAATGTTTGTCATGACAACTCAATCCCTATGGAAAGCTGAAATAAATAGTTGATTTTGAATTTTCTCCCAGAGTCTTGAAGTTGGTCCAACTGAAAACCACATGCTAACTGTTGACATGCTTCAGTATCATTTAAGTTATACAGATCATCTTATTTGTGGTAATGTACTTTACCCACAGCCTGCTACTGAAACCTGACAATTTGTCATGTTTAACAAGGTGCTGAATCATTAACTTAACAAGATGGCCTGTAATGACTTGACACATTTGGAATACTATTACCATAAATAGCTAGCCTTTTCAGGGAATGGAACTGCGGCCCCTGAGTTTGTAGACAAAATCTAATAGGTTACTATATCACTACCCCCATACATACACTGGAGTGGTGGGTTGTTTTATAGACCCTCTTTGTTCTTGGATTTATTGTTCACATTGTCCTGTTGAAGTTGGGATGAAGAAATCGGGTCTAGAGTGCTCAACTCTGGACCTCAAAGCCAGAACCACTGCATTTCTTTCATTGTTCCTCTCTAATCAGGGACTGATTTAGACCTGGGAAACCAGGTGAGTGCAATGAATTATCATGTAGAACAGAACCAGCAGGATCCGGACCTCACAGGGTAAGAGTTTAATACCCCTGGTATACAGGATCAAGGGAGGTTGTCTTAATTTACTTTTCTATCACTACTGTATTAAGTACCCCTCTAATCTAATGGAGTACCACTTTGGGTTGTGTACATTGTATTATCCTTTGCGAAAGCCTCATTAATGTCAAAGATCATACACAATCAATTGAGGGGAGTTTAGACAGTAAGTAACCATGTGGAGAGGTGTAGATGGGTGAATGGGCCTTTCCTTCCGTGTCCTCCAGAGGGCAGACTGACACACCATGAGAGATGAGCTATGAGTGTGTAGTAGTGTACAACGGGTCTAACCATTTTGGATTCATTTATGTCTTGGTTCAATCTGTCACATCTCAGCTAAATTGTCTCTCTGAATAAAACCAGACCATTTACATTTACATTTAATTTAGCAGACGCTCTTATCCAGACCCTTATTATATATTTCCAATTTTCCTTATCCCAGTATGAGACGAAGAAGTGTGGTCCAATATTCATCCACAAACACAATTGAAATGCTTTTAAAGTATCACACATTGAGTGTTGAAGTCAATTTCTTGTACATTCTATCACAGTACTTGTGGGAAAAGAGATGGATTGATTTTGCTATGGTCCTGCAGCATCTAACCAAGTATGTTGGTCTCAGTTGAACTGAAATGCTTGCATTTTAGGTATTCAATGATTGAAAGCTAAGGGACTAACTGTTTCTGGTGTCTAAGTATGCCTACACAACAGCTGTTTCTCAACATCCTCTGCAGGTGCCAGCAACCACCCATAACTCATGCTTATGTTTTCATTAGGTTGCAGTAATGATAAGAAACAAGAGTATGTATAAGCTTTTTATTGATCAATATAGATACTAACATAACTGTTTCTAACCAACCATTTCATTCCTTATATCTTTCACTGAGCTGAAATTGAGGCCTTGACCCTTGCTGGAAAACCAGGGATGATTTGAAGCCGTCCTCTGCGACTCCACCGTCCTGATTTACATTCCTCCTAAAGCTCTCGTGGCAACACGCCTGGCCCACTTCCCCCTCCAAATGACTGATACCCCCCAGCCACAGGACAGCCAGAGGCCAGGGTACCAAAAGTAAAGCAAGGCCCATTGAGAGGCACTAGGCCCCAGAGCCTGTGGAAACAGCCATGGAGGAATATACTTGTTTTTTTTTTAAGTGCTGGACTTTAAAAGCCATTCAATACAATCTGAGAAGCTTTAAGTGCTTTGTAAATATTATGTATAAAATACAAAAGACATATTATTTGAGGTTTTAGAACATTATGAAACCCAGGGATGAGCCATTACACAGGATAAAATGCCTACATTTCTCAAATGTTAAACTATACTGAGGGTTTCCATCACATTCACAGGGTTTAATGAAAGGCCTGTAGTGTTTTACGACACCTTGAAAAGAACAGTGGAAGTCAATCTAAAGCTCCAACTAAGGCCAGCCGCTCTGATCTCCTCCTGGCTCTTCCTGTGAACGTTTCAACTAAATAACAATGAACAGATCATCCCTCCACTTAGTCATTGGTAAGAAAATGAGGTGGGAGCTTTAAGAAAAAAAAAATCATATTTGGTTGTGGCAATTAAGGCAAGTGTTTGAACTTTTGTCCTTCAACATGTACAAGGCACCCACATTAATCAAATACATTTTTGTGCATTGCCTCATACCGAATGTAAGAGATTTTTACAGTGCAGTTGTATAGGAAATAAATCATTCATAAATACCAGAAGCCACTATAACATCCTTGTGTGTATATATATATATATATGGATAAAACACAGTATCTGTTAAAATCTAAATGTACAAAAATAAAAAGGCAGGTGTTGGAGAGGATGGGTACATGTGACTTAGTCAACTGTCACCCTTTCCTAATTGATTAGGTATATTAAATACATCTAAATTAACTGTGGAATTATGAGAATATGCCATTTCCCCCCCCCATGGAATTTGAAATCTACAAATATATCCCAGCATTGAATAATTAAAATCACCATTAACATATGGGGGGGGGGGCAAATGGGTATTGTGAACAAGTAAGCAAAACCTGCTAAAAACAAATGTTTAAAGTGTTCAAGACAAGGTAAAAACAATAATTCCAAAACAGTAAAGATCCTTCCAGTTTACATTTAAAGATGGAATCCGCAGTAGGGGGAAACGGCGCCACTGGCCACCCTACCACCGCTGTTATTGTTGCCAAACTGAGGCACGTCGCACAGCATGTAAAAAAATATTGCAGTACATACATATTGTGCGATTCTATCGAGCATGTATGATGTACCGGGGGGGGGGAGTGTTTGTTGTTTTCAGAAACTTCTTAATTGTAATATCGCAGATAAACCGACCTCTGTGTGTATATTTGGTACACCCATCTAGTACCAGGTCGGATCCCCCTTTGCCTCCAGAACAGCCTAAATTCTTTGGGTATTCTACAAGATGTTGGAAAATTTCCACAGGGATGTTGGTACATGCTGACGCGATGGAATCATGCAGTTGCTGCAGATTGGACGGAGGTACATGCATGCTGCGAACAGGCCGTTCCATCTAATCCCAGAGATGATCTATTGGGTTGAGGTCTGTGGGGACTTTGCAGGCCACTCAAGTAAACTGAACTCGCTGTCATGTTGGAGTCTGTGGATAGACGAGTTGTGCATTCCGAGATGCTGTTCTGCGGCATTATTTTTGTCTGTTTGTGGCCCGCCTGTTAGCTTGCATGATTCTTGCCATTATCCTTCGACCTCTCATCAACGAGCTGTTTTCTCCCACAGGACTGCCGCTGATTGGATGTTTTTTTGTTTGTCGCACCATTCTTAGTAAACCCTAGACATTGTCGTGCGTGAAAAGCCCAGGAGGGCGTCCTTTTCTGATAATACTGGATCTGGCGTGCCTGGCACCAACGATCATACCACGCTCAAATGTCACTATTTTTGCCCATTCTAACGTTCAATCGAACAGTAACTGATTGTCTCAAAACCTGTTTGCCTGCTTTATATAGCACACCACAGCTACATGACTCACTGTCTGTAGGAGGGATCAATTTGTGAACGGGGTGTACCTAATAAACTGGCCGGTGAGTGTGATATATATATAAACAGATGTGGCTGTTTCCACCATTAAGGGTTCCAATTTTTGATTGTCAATTCATCCTTCACCCTGATAAGCCCGATTTGTTCAGCCAGAGAATCAACTGCCCTTTTGAGTAACAACAAAAACAACAACCAAAGCAGTGAAACAACTAAAATGTGAAATTCGGTCACACTAGTCAGCTAGGTTAATGTGCAAATTAAACTAGATTACAATCCACATCAGAAGAGATTACCTAGTGAAATTAATCAATCGGAAAAGTAACCATCTTTCCAAGAATGTCACCAATGAGATTCTAGGGTGGTATGTGCAGAGACAAGAGGCTCAGTGGAGACAGGAGCTGAGGAAGGCAGGGTGTGCGTCTGTATCTTCGTGTGCATACACATGCGTGTCTACACCAGGCTCCCCGGCCAGGACACCACAGTCAGTGTGACTTTATTCTTCTGCAGCTTGAGCATGGGGATGAGGGACGAGTTGTTCATGCCCACTGTGGTGGCTCCGTTCACAGCTACAATCTCATCACCACACCTAGAGACAACACAGAGGGACAGTCAGTAAACATGGGGCACAGAGATGGGCACAAGAAATGCAACACAATGACCTACCCGCCACAATAATCAGTCTCCTAACAGCTGTGCATTAATTTCTAAATATCATGGACGTCTACAGGAGAATCACATCTAAATGAGCACTGGATACCAGGCTGGCTCCATCTCTGCTCTCAGTTGAATTAAAATGGTGAAACCAGGTATTTCTGTTCAATCCTGTCCTTGGGGAGACAAGCCTGCACAAAAGGGAGTACATGCCTTATCAAAGAACAGGGCAGGCTTACCAAAACATAACTCCCTTCTCACTGCTCCTAAACTCCGTCACCCAGCCAAATAGTAACAACATGTTTTTCCTCACTGAAGTTTATTATAAGAAACTAGCACTGGCCGTGTGAAGCAACTCACTTGAGGCGTCCGTCGAGGTAGGCGGGTGTACCAGGCACAATGGTCTTGATGAAGAACGGCTGCTGTCCGTGACTCTCCTCGAAGCCGCCCACAATGCTGAAGCCCCAGCTCTCCTGATTGGTCTTCAGCAACACGATGTCACGGCACCAGTGCATGTGACTAAGGAGGAGAGGAAGTGACGCTCAAAAAAAAGTGTCCGTGTGATTTCATAAGCGCAGAATTAAGACCTTTGTGTTTTAAATAGCCACCTGAAACAAGTGATAGGGTACTTTTCCGACGCAACAGACTGTCCAAGCATTATCACACTGTTCAGACTAATATTGCTTGCTAGTATTGTCCAACTACTGAAGTTTTGAGTACAAGCTGTACTCATGACACAGATTGGATTTGAAGAAATGCAAAGTTGAGATCATGCAAACTTGAGGTAAGTTATTTTCCAACCAATGGTTAGTGTGTGTGCTTACCCGGGAAGCCCCAGCCAGCGGGTCCACAACGGGGCCCAGTTGACATCATCCTCCCGTGGATTTTCCACAGACTCCATGGCCTCCTTGGCGGCCTCCCCCTCATCCTCTGGGTCTTCTGAGATGGTCTGGATGACCCTGAGGACCACCTGGGCCTGAGCCGTCTGGGCCTTCAGCACCGACACCGCCTCATTGTAAGTCAGCTGGGTCAGATCCACGCCGTTGATGCTCAGCAAGACATCCCCTGGGCAACAGAAATCAGAAACATGTCAAGAAAATGTAGCCTCTGCATGCAAAGCTGGCCTTGACATTTAACGGGAAGACCTTTTGATGTAAGAGGTATGCATATTGTCTACCCCTTCACTAACAGAATTATCCCCTTAAGAATTTAAATCTGAACATTAGCCATGCTACGTGGGGTCAATGTATGGAATGAAAACTGTCATGTCCTATCAAAACCATGACTGATAATGGTCACTGGTTTGGTGGTTATATGAAAGCATACGGTGCATTCAGAAAGTATTCAGACCCCTTGACTTTTTCCACATTTTTACATTACAGCCTTAGTTTAAACATAACTTGTATTGTTTAAATTGTATTTTTTTCCCTCAAACTATACACAAAACCCCATAATGACAAAGCAAAAACAGGTTTTTAGAAATTTTCACAAATGTATAAAAAGTTAAAAATAAACTGAAAATATCACATTTATTCAGACCCTTTAGTCAGTACTTTGGCAGCGATTACAGCCTAGAGTTGTCTTTGGTATGATGCTACAAGCTTGGCACACCTTTATTTGGGGAGTTTCTCCCATTCTTTTCTGCAGATTCTCTCAAGCTCTGTCAGGATGGATGGGGAGTGTCGCTGCACAGCCATTTTCAGGTCTCTCCAGAGATGTTCAAGTCAAGTCCGGACTCTAGCTGGGCCACTCAACGACTTGTCCCGAAGCCATTCCTGTGTTGTCTTGGCTGTGTGCTTAGGGTCGTTGTCCTGTTGCAAGGTGAACCTTCACCCCAGTCTGATGTCCTGAGCACTCTGGAGCAGGTTTTTATTAAGGATCTCTGTGTACTTTGCTCTGTTTATCATTCCCCTCGATCCTGACTAGTCTCCCAGTCCTGCCGCTGAAAATCATCCCCACAGCATGATGCTGCCACCACCATGCTTCATCTTAGGAATGGTGCCAGGTTTCCTCCAAAGAGTTCAATCTTGGTTTCATCATGCTAGAGAATCTTGCTTCTCATGGTCTGAGAGTCCTTTAGGTTTCTATTGGCAAACTCAAAGCGGGCTGTCATGTGCCTTTTACTGAGGAGTGGCTTCCGTTTGGCCACTCTACCATAAAAGGTCTGATTGTTGGAGTGCTACAGAGATGGTTATCCTTCTGGAAGGTTCTCCCATCTCCACAGAAGAACTCTGGAGCTCTGTCAGAGTGACCATTGGGTTCTTGGTCACTTCCGGGCAGCCAGCTCTAGGAGTCTTGGTGGTTCCAAACTTCTTCAATTTAAGAATGATGGTGGCCACTGTGTTCTTGGGGACCTTAAATGCTGCAGAAATGTTTTGGTACACTTCCCTAGATCTGTGCCGACACAATCCTGTCTCTGAGCTCCACAGACAATTCCTTCGACCTCATGGCTTGGTGTTTGGTCTGACATGGACTGTCAACTGTGGGACCTTAAATAGACAGATGTGTGCCTTTCCAAATCATGTCCAATCAATTGAATTTACCACAGGTGGACTCCAATCAAGTTGTAGAAACATCAAGGATGATCAATGGAAACAGGAAAGGGAAATACCTAGTCAGTTGTCCAACTGAATGTATTCAACTGAAATGTGTCTGCTGCATTTAACCCAACCCCTCTGAATCAGAGAGGTGCCAGGGGCTACCTTAAAAATCGACATCCACATTTTCGGCGCCCGGGGAAGTGGGTTAACTGCCTTGGTCAGGGGCAGAACGACAGATGTTTAACTTGACAGCTTGGGGATTCGATCCAGCAACCTGGGTTACTGGCCCAAAACTCTAACCACTAGGCTACCTGCCACCAATGCACCGGAGCTCAATTTCAAGTCTCATAGTGAAGGGTCATAATGCTTTTGTAAATTAGGTACTTCTGTTTTTTATTTTTAATACATTTACAAACATCTCTAAAAACCTGTTTTCGCTTTGTCATTATTGGGTATTGTGTGTAGATTGATGAGAAACAAGTTAAGGGGTCTGAATACTTTCAGAATGCACTATATATCCCAAGTGTACCTTTTTTGATAGTGCCGTCTCGGTGCAGGCAGCCGACAGGCTGGACACTGGTGATGTAGACGGGCAGTCGGCTGCGGCAGTCCCTCCCCCCAGCGATGGTGATGCCCAGGGAGAGTCTTGGCTCCTTCTTCAGACTCACCATCTTCTCCTGACTGCAGAAGCCCCCTGGTGGATCCTGGGAAACACCAGGAAGAACCCTTCATTTGCTTTACATTGATGAGGAGCATGCAGTAGGCTATTTAGATTTGCTTCCTGTTCTTAAGATCAAAACATAAGAATTATTTCTGGTCATCATAGAAAAGACTGGCGTCAAAGAAAAGTAGCACAATATGCCTGACTCGGCATTCCTTCTGGGGTGTGCTGCTCATCATCTGCCCCTCTCCATTTCCTAGAACTGAGAAGGATCTTTTGACTTAATTGATTCCTTGTGAAACCGCTTGTCCAAAACAATGTAAGAAGCAACATCTCAGATGCAGCTGCGGACTCAAGAGGTAATGTGCAAGGATCGACACTCGGCTCCTGAGTGCACGTGTCGACATCCACAGCTCCTGCCAGCGTCCTTGTTGCTCTCTCTCTGGAGTCTGTTAACCTTCAGAGGGGGCTGGGGAGGAGAGACCTCCCTCTTCCTCCCCCCAGCAGGGAACCCTTCACCCCCAGCAACACTCAAAGCCTGGCCTCTGCAGGTGAAAGCTAACCATCAGCAGCTTTGATCCTCTGCCACCCAAAGCAACAAACAAATAGAACATGGTGAGGCAGCACTCTGGACCTTTTGATCAGGAGTGAGCAGGCCCCAGAGAAGGGCTTTTGTCCCTGGACCAGGGACACAGGTGTCAGTCAGCTCCCAAGGCCCCTTTCACCACTGCCTGAGTGAGGAGGGCTTCTGTGGACGTGCTAGGAAGCCTGTACTGGTGACAGAGGGCTGGGGTGTGACTGATCGACCTTGGTGCCATGATCACATTATGTAAACATGAGAAGCTTGTAGGATCATGTGTGTACACACCAACATACAGCAGTTTTTAGTACAGTGATTTGTAAGTTCTAAACATCCGGAGAGGAGATTGTTTACCTTCATGTAGGTGGAGGGGCGTCTGAAGTACTGGGGTTCTGGAGCCCTCCTAGCCACTCGGCCCTGCCCCTCTCCCCCACTGCCCCCTTCCTCCTGGGCCTCCGGCTGCCTCATCACCACAAAGTTCACCCGCACCTCACTGGCCTGCAGACACACACAGTTCAGGCCTCAGATTCATTACACAGCCAGCAAACATATCCTGGGAACCTCTGCTAACATGAAAGTCTATGTTTCCGTAAGAGATCATAATAAATCCTATTTCCATAATGTCTCGTGCTTTGGTCTCCATGAAATAGCTGTGCTGTAACTTGTCTACTACAGAAGACCTACCTGTATGATCTGTGCTGCATTCTCTGGGGTGCCGTGTCTCAGGTCCTGCCCGTTGATGGCCATCACCTTGTCATTGTTGCATAATTTCCCGTCCTTGGCCGCCAGCCCCCCTGCCAACAGGTCCAAAATGAAGACTCCCGTCTCGTCCGACTTGCGGATCAGCTTGATGCCCAGCGGCTCCGAGCGATCCCTCTTTACCAGCGTCACCTGGATCACCGTACCCTGGTTGTGGGCGGTGCCGTGGGGACTGTGAGAGGGAGGGGAGGCGGTGGCCATGATGGTGGAGGAGGGAGTGTGGTGCTCGAGGCCAGGGCGTTGCGGGTGACGGGGGTTGAAGCCCTTCTCCTGCATGACGATGAGTCTGAGCAGAGGGCATGGCCGCCGCAGCACGGAGATGGCCTGGCCGTGTGGGATAGACGCCAGGCTGACGTCATTCACCTAGACACAACACCACATGGTCAGCAACACGGACACTGATACAGCATCCCTCTGGAACACTGCAGGTGGACTAAATATACATAGAGTATCGACAGCTGAGCGAAGTGACTGGTCCCTGCGCTGATGGAGAGCCAAATTAAAATGCTTTCTGCTGATCACGGTAGAATTATGTAGAACAATACATCCTAGGATAGAGGTGCAACTAGTTACTTCTAAACTGGTATTGTTTGTATGGTGAAAAGCATTGTTTCAGGTTGGCCTTATGTCATTCAAAACTATTGACATCACTGTTTTTAACAATAAGAAAATCAATAGATGTAGACATACCACTTTAAAAATACTAAGAGCTGTGCCTCCATCTTTACAGCCAAAAACCACAGCTACCTCGACTCATATTGCTCGAGACATTGCATCGACCTTTGGTTGAGAAGGTGTACGAAATTATTGGACCCATTTTTGACCAATTCCAGCTTTACAAACCTCATCCGAGAGAAGCCCTTCTTAAAAATCAATACATCGACTCAGGGGGAAGCGAGGGATTCAATTTCAACAAATTAAGAACGCAATCTCCGCTCTGTCACACATCTCTCTTTACAGCCAATAGCTGTCCACAAAGGGCACCAAAAAGTGAGCGGTTATATTACTGCTACCAAGGCAGCTAGTAGGAGTGAGATGAGTTTTTATTCTAAATTTGTGATTGGTCAGCCCAGAGGAAGAGATGGGCTCAGGCATTGTCATGTACCCCTGCCAGACAGCCGGGGGGAGGAGAAATCTGAGGAAGAGAGAGGGAGCAGGCTTCTGGGAAGAAAGGAAGCTGTATCTTTGTGAAACCCCCTTCAAAAGATATACCAGATTTTAGTTTATTTAGATTTTTACAGGGACAGTACACAGACCATCTAGCGAGTGGTCTTATGTGTTGAGACAACCTCACCACTAGCATATAATCTTCCTTAGCCTATTTACATACAACCAGGACCATAGCCTAAATGTCACTAGACTACGTGTCATAATCAGCCCTTTCTGACCAAGAAAAATAAAACATTGAAGAAAACCAGACAGAGCCTGTCTGCAATCAGGTGAACTTTGTTCCTTCCAGAAGATGGGGCTCGGCCTGAAACAGCAATAGCTCAACAGTGAGTTTCAAAATCCTGTTTCATGGGCCTGCATGGAGAACAGATCTCTGCCACGCATGTTACCATGAATCCAGAGACCCGTTCATCCTGAATATCTACTTCCCCACCAACAAATTCCCCCCCATTTACTGAGGATCATGGGAACCCGAGGGAATAGGGTTGTGTGGAATAATAGGTCAAAGCTTCTTATAAAGCACCATCTTCACAAAGTGCAGCCATTACCATTGTTAAGGTGGACATTTCAAAGTATACGGCTACGGCACTAAAGCTACATAAGATGATTGGAAGGAGGGGAGCGGCCTGAACATATTTTTCAGGTGACCTATCCCTCTATTATTTACAGTGAAGAACCCGTCTCACCTCCAGAATGTGGTCCCCCGGGGCCAGCCTGCCATCGCGGGCCGCCAGTGAGTCACGGATGATCTCCTGGATGACTATGTTGCCCAGGGGCGTGTCCTTTCCTCCCACAATACGCAGGCCCAACTCCTGCTCCTCCCGATTCATCTCCACCACGTTGGCCTCGGCCACCAGGCTGGACCGCATGGAGGTCTCTGTGGGGGAGAAGGGGGCAGACAAGGGCATGATGATTTGAGGTACACGTTTACATAAACAGAGACAAACAACCTGACAAACGCATGCACGGGCACACACACTCACCGAGATTCAAATATGCTCAAACACATATCAATGGTCCACGGTTACCTTTCATTGTGTGCACAATGCCAAAACACACTGGGGCTCTGAATCAAGTAGGGCAAGTGGCAACCTATTCCCCAAGAATCACTCACAATGAGGTAATAATTTCTGCGATAATGATCGCCAGTGTTGCCAGGTAACTTTGTTTTGATGGACTTTGTTCCACAGTACTGGATTACAAATTCCCTGGAGGGGTTCTAAGTCTAGACTAGACAGAGGTTAGGTTGATACCTTATTCTACTCCTCCTATGTTCCTCTGGCGTTGTAGAGGTGAATCCAGGCCCTGCAGTGCCTAGCTCCACTCCTATTCCCCAGGCGCTCTCTTTTGACGACTTCTGTAACCGTAATAGCCTTGGTTTCATGCATGTTAACATTAGAAGCCTCCTCCCCAAGTTTGTTCTATTCACTGCTTTAGCACACTCTGCCAACCCGGATGTTCTAGCTGTGTCTGAATCCTGGCTTAGGAAGACCACCAAAAATTCTGAAATTTTAATTCCAAACTACAACATTTTCAGACAAGATAGAACTGCCAAAGGGGGCGGTGTTGCAATCTACTGCAAAGATACCCAGCAGAGTTCTGTCCTACTATCCAGGTCTGTACCCAAACAATTTGAACTTCTACTTTTAAAAATCCACCTCTCTAAAAACAAGTCTCTCACCGTTGCCGCCTGCTATAGATCACCCTCTGCCCCCAGCTGTGCTCTGGACACCATATGTGAACTGATTGCCCCCCATCTATCTTCAGAGCTCGTGCTGCTAGGCGACCTAAACTGGAACATGCTTAACACCCCAGCCATCCTACAATCTAAACTTGATGCCCTCAATCTCACACAAATTATCAATGAACCTACCAGGTACCTCCCCAAAGCCTTAAACACGGGCACCCTCATAGATATCATCCTAACCAACTTGCCCTCTAAATACACCTCTGCTGTCTTCAACCAAGATCTCAGCGATCACTGCCTCATTGCCTGCATCCGTAATGGGTCAGCGGTCAAACGACCTCCACTCATCACTGTAAAACACTCCCTGAAACACTTCAGCGAGCAGGCCTTTCTAATCGACCTGGCCGGGGTATCCTGGAAGGATATTGATCTCATCCCGTCAGTAGAGGATGCCTGGATATTTTTTTTAAATGCCTTCCTAACCATCTTAAATAAACATGCCCCATTCAAGAAATTTAGAACCAGAAACAGATATAGCCCTTGGTTCTCCCCAGACCTGACTGCCCTTAACCACCACAAAAACATCCTATGGCGTTCTGCATTAGCATCGAACAGCCCCCGTGATATGCAGCTGTTCAGGGAAGCTAGAAACCATTATACACAGGCAGTTAGAAAAGCCAAGGCTAGCTTTTTCAAGCAGAAATTTGCTTCATGCAACACTAACTCAAAAAAGTTCTGGGACACTGTAAAATCCATGGAGAATAAGAACACCTCCCAGCTGCCCACTGCGCTGAAGATAGGAAACACTGTCACCACTGATAAATCCACCATAATTGAGAATTTCAATAAGCATTTTTCTACGGCTGGCCATGCTTTCCACCTGGCTACTCCTACCCCGGTCAACAGCACTGCACCCCCAACAGCAACTCGCCCAAGCCTTCCCCATTTCTCCTTCTCCCAAATCTGTTCAGCTGATGTTCTGAAAGAGCTGCAAAATCTGGACCCCTACAAATCAGCCGGGCTAGACAATCTGGACCCTTTCTTTCTAAAATTATCTGCCGAAATGGTTGCCACCCCTATTACTAGCCTGTTCAACCTCTCTTTCGTGTCGTCTGAGATTCCCAAAGATTGGAAAGCAGCTGCGGTCATCCCCCTCTTCAAAGGGGGGGGGCACTCTTGACCCAAACTGCTACAGACTTATATCTATCCTACCATGCCTTTCTAAGGTCTTCGAAAGCCAAGTCAACAAACAGATTACCGACCATTTCGAATCTCACCATACCTTCTCTGCTATGCAATCTGGTTTCAGAGCTGGTCATGGGTGCACCTCAGCCACGCTCAAGGTCCTAAACGATATCTTAACCGCCATCGCTAAGAAACATTACTGTGCAGCCGTATTCATTGATCTGGCCAAGGCTTTCGACTCTGTCAATCACCACATCCTCATCGGCAGACTCGACAGCCTTGGTTTCTCAAATGATTGCCTCGCCTGGTTCACCAACTACTTCTCTGATAGAGTTCAGTGTGTCAAATCGGAGGGTCTGCTGTCCGGACCTCTGGCAGTCTCTATGGGGGTGCCACAGGGTTCAATTCTTGGCCCGACTCTCTTCTCTGTATACATCAATGAGGTCGCTCTTGCTGCTGGTGAGTCTCTGATCCACCTCTACGCAGACGACACCATTCTGTATACTTCTGGCCCTTCTTTGGACACTGTGTTAACAACCCTCCAGGCAAGCTTCAATGCCATACAACTCTCCTTCCGTGGCCTCCAATTGCTCTTAAATACAAGTAAAACTAAATGCATGCTCTTCAACCGATCGCTACCTGCACCTACCGGCCTGTCCAACATCACTACTCTGGATGGCTCTGACTTAGAATACGTGGACAACTACAAATACTTAGGTGTCTGGTTAGACTGTAAACTCTCCTTCCAAACTCACATCAAACATCTCCAATCCAAAGTTAAATCTAGAATTGGCTTCCTATTTCGCAACAAAGCATCCTTCACTCATGCTGCCAAACATACCCTTGTAAAACTGACCATCCTACCAATCCTCGACTTTGGCGATGTCATTTACAAAATAGCCTCCAATACCCTACTCAACAAATTGGATGCAGTCTATCACAGTGCAATCCGTTTTGTCACCAAAGCCCCATATACTACCCACCATTGCGACCTGTACGCTCTCGTTGGCTGGCCCTCGCTTCATACTCGTCGCCAAACCCACTGGCTCCATGTCATCTACAAGACCCTGCTAGGTAAAGTCCCCCCTTATCTCAGCTCGCTGGTCACCATAGCATCTCCCACCTGTAGCACACGCTCCAGCAGGTATATCTCTCTAGTCACCCCCAAAACCAATTCTTTCTTTGGCCGCCTCTCCTTCCAGTTCTCTGCTGCCAATGACTGGAACGAACTACAAAAATCTCTGAAACTGGAAACACTTATCTCCCTCACTAGCTTTAAGCACCAACTGTCAGAGCAGCTCACAGATTACTGCACCTGTACATAGCCCACCTTTAATTTAGCCCAAACAACTACCTCTTTCCCAACTGTATTTAATTAATTAATTTATTTTGCTCATTTGCACCCCATTATTTTTATTTCTACTTTGCACATTCTTCCATTGCAAAACTACCATTCCAGTGTTTTACTTGCTATATTGTATTTACTTTGCCACCATGGCCTTTTTTGCCTTTACCTCCCTTCTCACCTCATTTGCTCACATTGTATATAGACTTGTTTATACTGTATTATTGACTGTATGTTTGTTTTACTCCATGTGTAACTCTGTCGTTGTATCTGTCGAACTGCTTTGCTTTATCTTGGCTAGGTCGCAATTGTAAATGAGAACTTGTTCTCAACTTGCCTACCTGGTTAAATAAAGGTGAAATAAAAATAAATAAAAATACCAGAGGAGGCTGGTGGGGGGAGCGATAGGAGGACAGGCTCATTGTAATGGCTGGAATGGAATACATGGAACGGAGTCAAACACATGATTCCATATGTTTGATACCGTTCCATTGATTCCATTCCAGCCCTTACAATGAGCCCATCCTCCTATAGCTCCTCCCACCAGCCTCCTCTGGTAAATACACCTTCTGAAGGTTCAGACGAGGATTTGTGTCTGAAATCTGAGTGTCTGAAATCCTAAGCCCCCAGCTAAATGATCAGCACTCGTCTTATCCAGGTCTGACAACTCTCTTGCCAGGGGTGGCCACATCAAAGGGGCTTTGGGTTTTCCCTAAAGTCAACACAGCTGACAGACTGTTTCCTCTCCATTCCTTTCCCCGGGTGCGTTCATAAAATCCTCACATATTCGCTGCCCCGATTGACACTGATATAGATTTGTCTATTCTTAGAAAGTATCCTATTTTTTTCCCAGTGGGAGCTCACTGCTATTCACTTAGACTGACAGACTATCATTATCATACAACAATAATCAGACTTCAGACATAGTGACGTTAGTGTGACGTCTATCTGGTTTGTGTTGTGGGCAAATCAGGAAGTGAGTGACGTGTGACATCTTACCATCCTCGCTCTCTTCGAAGGCAGGGTTGATGAGGCCAGGCTCGGGCTGGGTGTCCCGGGTGGCAGTACGGGTCATCGTAGGGGTATGTTTGGTATCAGCGCCTGACTCCCCCTCCCCCCTGTTCCCCTTTAGCTCATTCCAGGGGGGTCTCTTCCTCCTCTCTGCCTCCTCCCTCAGCCTTCTGAAAACAGGACATCTTAGAGCGGGAGGAGAGGGAGAAAGAGTGAGAGAGTTAAGTCAACATTCAACAATCCTCCTTTTAATTAAACCTCATGACATTCATTCAAAACTGTCCGTGAAGGTAACCTAAAATAACCTGAGTGAGCACACGCCTCCTACATTTCTTTAGATACCGTGTGACCAGCAAAAAAGGGAGTATGATCAATGTTCATTCATTTGTTTCAGTGAGGAAGACAAGTCTAAAAAGCTAGAGGTGTGGGAAATGGGAATGAATAGATTTAGTGACTGGTGAGGGAGTCAGAGAGAGCGAGACTATGAGAAGAGGAGAACTATGCAGATGAGGAGCCTTTTTTTACTGCATTGCAGGGAGTCTGAGGGGGGGACAGGTCGAGTGTGATTAAGTCAGAGAGAGAGCTACTGCTGCTGGTCCTGCTGTCTGAACTTTGCCTCCTGTCTGTTTGCACGGATGGTTGCAGGATGACCAGCTATCATAACATAACCTTTACCCACTACTGACTGTGTCATAGCTGCTTGCTAACCAATAAGACGATAAGCACCACACCACACTGGCCAAGTGAGGAAAGGGAAGGCTAATCCACAAATTATCCACAAGATCTTGGGGATATGACATTTGAGACTGAACCTCTCCTTTGAGTCCAGGCACTATGTAATAAAAGCTTTGTCATGGGAGACTCTAAACCTGATTGACTTATGTTATGTGAATCCATGTTAAGTTAATTTTGAGTTAATGGGTCAAATGTTAATTCCTAAATTCAGGCATGGGAAAATAAATAGACCAGCCAAATATAAACTACAGTAAACAGACAGGTACTATTTTGGCTTACTTACTCTGGTTGCAAAGCAGACAGTTTGAACTCAACTCTTAACTAAATACCTTTCCCCATCTCAAACTGCCTCTTCCCCGGCCCATGCCAATCATCACCCCTCCGCGGTGCCCCAGCCATAACCCTATTCACCTGTTGTGCAAGTGGGGCTGCAGCTCACAGCGCTGCATCTGCTGCTGGCACTCAGCTTGGTGTGGACAGAGCACGGTCAGCTTGTCCAGCAGGTTCCTGACCAGCAGGCTGGAGGGGCGGCAATGGTACAGCTGCAGCTGCTGGCGGTCCACGGGACAAAAGTCCTGCTCCTTCAGGAAGCTGCTGAGGCACTGGAAGCAGTAGGTGTGTCCGCACGGCGTGTCCATGGGCTGCAGCAGGGGCTGCAGACAGATGTGGCACACCAGCTCGTCATCTACCTCATCCTGGTACTCAAACAGGTGGTTCTCCTGGCCTCCCTCGTGCTGCTGGCCACACTCCTTGCACATCTTTGCCCATGTTAGGCCAGCACTGCTGCTGCTACTGGGGACCATAGGCTCCGTCATGGCCACAGGCTGGAGTACCTAGCTAGCAAGTCCAACTTCCAATGTTCCACTGTCCTACTTCCTCTGTGCCCTCGTTTCCCTGAAAGGATATGCTTAGTTTATTTCATAAGGGGGGCAAACATCCCAAAGTGAAGGTGAGGTTGAAACCCTGATCCACCGCGTGTCATCTCCTCCTCACGTCTTCATCCTAGATTTCTGTTTAGGGAAGCACAAAAAGAAGTCTGCCGTTAGAGTTGGGATTTTCCTACTCATATTGACTGGCTCAACAGGAAATGACACAGAGCGGCAACAATATGGAGGCTGGAGCAGCTGTTTCCTCTCAGCCAGTTTCCTGAGAGACTAAAGGAATTCTCCTTTCGGCTACATGTCACTGTGCGCTTCATTAAAATAGCGGGGGGGGGGACTAAAAGAAAGGACTAAAAGTTTTAAAAAACGTGCTAGAATGAAAACTGAATGAACTGGGCAGAAATGAAATCCTCTAATGACCCCCTCAGCTGTCTCTATCCCTCTGTGAGGCTTCTAATCTCTCCACTAATTCCCTGTCTTTAGGTGAGGCTGATTAAAAATGCATTCTTCGCTTTTAGAAACTTACTCTACACATGTGCAAAGAAAAGAAGCCGATGTGTAAGCTTCAATCAACACATGTCAAATGTATCGTATAACCAGCGAATTGCAGCACAAACAAACAAGCATACGAGTGTGGTGTGAATATCTCAAAGTACACTGAATAGGAGTACCTAACCAACCATACTGACGCAAATACTGAGCTGTTACGTGCCACCTTTTCTTGTTCCACTTTGTCACATGATAAAAACCCAGCCAACAGCATTATGTACACAGACCAGCTTCCCTGCATTCCCAGCACTCCTCTCTGACCCCCGTCGAGAAGGCAAAAGAGCAGACTGATTCTGTAGCTTGTTCGTCATTAGCTTGTTGCACCTACCTGAGAAGCTGATATCAGCGTTGCCAAGGGCCCCGGCCGGTCGGCAGCCACCGCATGCAAACAAGAAACTCAGACCCAACAGCTGTGCTGGCTGCCTGCAGCCTGACTGAAACCAGAGCTCTACATCCCCGGCACACAGTCAGAGGTTCTGTGTGTGTGCCCAGCACTGCACCAGCTGTGTGGCAAACTGAGGGGGAGTGGTGTGACTAGACTGAGGGAGGGGATGTAGAGGTGGAGGGAGGGGGGACTCAGACTGCTGATGTTGCACTAGCGCAGGCAAAACACTGAGGCCAAACCCAAGGCTGAGGAATTACACCAAGGCTGTAGTGTACACATACATGGAGGTCAAACAGGACGGCCCACTGTCTCACCACCTTTCTCGTTACTCAAGTGATCCTTCGTCTTGTAATGGATAAGCGTCACGGATCCTGTGGCAAAGCAGAGGAAGCATAACCAAGGTTGTGCCCGACTTCTTTGGGAATTCACATAACCAGACTCAATGACTCCAAAAATACTCAATCTGACCTGAGATTACTTCAGAAGATGGATGATGAAGTAAAGTGTGTCCCATAATTGGAATTCTGTGTAAAATAAAACAAACGCCACCCACTTGACTGGAGTAGACGGAATGCCTCCTTATCAACACATGCATGTTTAGACTTGCCTGGGCGAAACAGAGATTAGCCTAAATACAATTCCTCCTAATCTTTGGTATGCATATTTGCCATAGCATAAAAAGCACACAGTCTATAAATGTTTAATAGGAGAGAGAGAACAGAGAATGTAGCTTAGAGATAGGGAATGAAAGGGTCTATCGAGTTTCTTTGGGGATGTAGCATGGGTGGTTATTAGAGGCCGTGGGCTGCTGAGGAGCCAGGCAGGCAGGGACCCTGAATGATTGTCCTTTTAGGAGATGAGTAGTTGAACATACTTAATATAGTTATCCTGTGAAAGAAGGTACCTTCTTTCACAGGATAACTTTATTAAGTATGTTCAACTGCTCATCTCCTAAAAGGACACGTTCTCATGTATAACCCATTTAAATGTTCCATTGTGCTTCAATGTTTAAATCATATTAATCAATGTTAAATATCATAATGAAAAATACATTAAAACATATTTTAAAATCAATGGTTTCTAATGCCTGGAGGAAATAACTAGGGAGGAAACTGCTTGGGAAGAAATAACTCATGGTATATGTCTTCAGTCAAATCGTTATCCCGGGCTAAACATGCTTTGACAGCAGTGGTATGCAGTGCTATACATTGTAATATTGGCAACGTTGCGTTGTTAAGTACTGAACATAACATAACATCATGTGTAGTTCTGGTATAAGGTGTGCTCTGAAGATGACAAGGTGACCTTAACGGGGGGAGGGGGGGGGGGATACCTCAACATCAATGTGTAATCATGTGACATTCAAAGCTTGATGAGCTTTTAAGTCAAACAGGACTGCCAGCTGTTCAGTCACTGTGGTTATGACAGACAATAACCTCCCCTCACCAATGTTTCCATTGTCTCCACAACAGAGGTGAGTCACATTTTCCGCACACCCTCGTAAAAGTGAACGCAGGTAAATCCATGAGGCAGACAGAAAAGAGAGACGTATTAGATCAGCTAAAAGCGGTGTGCGGAAATCCTGACTGATTTGACTGTCCGTTATGGTTGACTGAAAGTGAAAATACAGGGAACGCCCTGTATACTTGGCCCCTAAAGTTCACATTGCTTCATAATCTATCCACTCCCTTTCTACACCAGTATGATTGCTAGCCACCCTGAAGCCTTGAGCATGGTACCCATTGGTGCCAGTCTCCACTACAGAACCCCATCCAGGCTAAAAAGTTACAGGTTGTAATCCTCCCACTGTTCACCAGCAGACCACTGTCTGAAAAGCACACAACACACTGGGTTCCAGAAACAAGACATCAACTTCTGACCAGGAATATCCATCCATGAATAGAGAGCTCCTTAGGTCTGCTACTCAATAGAGTGAATGAAAAACAAAAGCATGAATTATCATCCATTACTTAAAAGGAACATACCTCTTCCAAACCAATTACCTCTATAGCCTACATCTGGTTTTATAAAGATGTGAAGATGGATGATTTGACACAAACAACCTCTTGATTTAGGCTCTTAGGAACATGACACTAGTTTCCCATGGAGAGGAGCTCACAACTAACAATAAAACAGTCATTAGCCAATAGCCACTACCACCTCAAGATCAAATAGGACTGTCTGAACTTGACATGCACATCCCATGCAATATACAGTTTATTAGGTACACCCTGTTCACGAAAATGGTTTGTTCCTACAGACAGCGAGTCACGTGGCCGTGGCTTGCTATATAGAGCAGGCAGACAGGCATCGAGTCATTCAGTTACTGTTCGATTGAATGTTAGAATGGGCAAAATTAGTGACCTAAGAGACTTTGAGCGTGGTGTGATCGTCGGTACTAGGCACGCTTGTTCCAATATTTCAGAAACGGCCGGCCTCCTGGTGCGACAAATAAAAAACGTCCAGTCAGCGACAGTCCTGTGGGCGAAAACACCTCGTTGATGGGAGGTCGAAAGAGAATAGCAAGAATCGTGCAAGTTAACAGGCGGGCCACAAACAGGCAAATAACGGCGCAGTATAACAGTGGTGTGCAGAACAGCATCTCGGAACGCACAACTTGTCGGTCCGTGTCATGGAAGGGCTATTGCAGCAGACGACCACACCAGGTTCCACTCCTATCAGCTAAAAACAAGAAGAAGCGGCTCCATTGGGCACGCAATCACCAACACTGGACAATTGAGGAGTGGAAAAATGTTGCCTGGTCTGACGAATCCCGGTTCCTGTTACGTCATGCTGATGGCAGAGCCAGGATTTGGCATAAGCGGCATGAGTCCATGACCCCATCCTGCCTGGTGTCAACAGTACAGGCTGATGGCGTAATGTTGTGGGGAATGTTTTCCTTGCACAAGTTAGGTCCCTAATTGAGTAACGTTTCAATGCCCGATGAATTCAGGCTGTTCTGGAGGCAAAGGGGGGTCCGACCTGGTACTAGATGGCTGTACCTAATAAACTGACCACTGAGCATATACTGGTTGTATGAGCAAATCTCCTGTTACCTCTCTATTCATATGCCTTAATTCAAATGATGTGCCATTGCAACACTCTATAATTTCAATATTCACTGTCAGTGACATAGCCTTAGTAGTATAGAATAAAACCTAGTCATTCACCAGAAAGTGCCCACTTCTAACACCTGACACACAGGCTTTAGCACTATTGTGTTACTGTAGAAGAGAGGCCATCGTTGAGGGCTGGTCTATTCCTTGGTCAGAAAACATAAATAATCCAATGTCCCCACTGACAGCTGATGTCAAGGTTAACAACCGAGCAAACTTCCCCCTTCATTCAAATTTGCGTTGTACACATGCGTGGTAAATCAATCAAGTGTCACTCCTCCTATACATTTTATGGCATATTACCTTTTTTACTCACGTCACTGGAAAATAATGCTGAGCATTCCGCACTCTAAAAACAAACTACTTGACCACATTACGTTCTCACCTTCAACAACACAGCCTGAGATATGTTAGACTACCTTTAACATTTGTTGGAATGTGTTAGACTAGGCTATATATATATATATATATATATATATATTCATACACTTATGTTAATGGTGGGCTGTATAAAATGTGTGAGAATACATTTAAAAAGTTTAACACCGTCATGTTCGATGAGAGAATAGAACGTACGAGAACATAGAGATAGCCGAGACCGAAACTCGTCTTCTACAATTTGTGAAGGGCTTTTTCCGGAATAACAAAACAAACACAGTCGTGAACTCGTGCTATGACTAAAGTAGCCTATAGTATCGAGAAACGATTAATATAATCGTATACGTTACATGTCTGGGTGAATAATACAGCTCATTTGTCCGAGTGCACCGACTCAGTTGTTAGAAGTACAGGTAATATCCCTAATTTCGAACAACAAAACAAGTATCCTAGGATCTGACGTCTCCACAGGAAGTCCATGCAGGTGATATTTAAATTAGGCAGGTTACTGTCCAACACCACACGTGAGTGACTCACTGCATAGATATTATTTCATTCTTAAATATTGAACACCTTCCTGTACGTGTCATCATCTGCATTTCACGATATTTTACAATGGGCAGTCCCTTCTTCACATAGTAGCAGCCTAGATTGTAGCCTATGAAGTAATAAACACATTTTGGGAAAGCTTCGATTTTAATTTGCAAAATTATCACGTAATGTTAAATTAAAAGTGATGACCATTTTGTGTTAAATTAAAAGTGAATACCATTTTTTTTAGTAGCTAGTAGCCTACAATGTAATGATCAATTAAGTATGCATTGAGGATGAATGATCAATTGAGGATGCTTAAAGACTCCAGAGTTTGTATGCATAACAGTTTTATAAGAGAAAATTGTAACTGTGCATTTCAATTGTAATAACATTATCAGTTTCTCTCAACTCACCTTGCTTTAGAGGGTGAGAAAAAATGACACACAATACAGTGTTTAAAAGCTATGTTTTCCCTTCAGTTTCTCCCTTCCCTGATTTATTGGTAAGACTCACATTGAATACAAAGGAGTTGTCTGAATGGTGCCCAATGAAGTAATAATACTTGCTTTGGGACCCTACCAGTTAAAAGGCTTTTGACACATGAACAGTGTTAGCTTCATACCCCCTGCAGGATGGAAGGGAAGTCTCTGTGTCATAAAACCTCTCTGTTAGGGCCTGTTCCCCTGTGATCTATAGGCCTGCTAAGGAAAAGCTACAGCCAAAGACATACATTTGTTGACATGTTGTGCTCAATGGATGTGTAACAACGCTTCTATCCAGAAAATGTCTAGTGTCCTACTTCTCACAAAACTTCATTCACTTGTGTATTTCTGAACAGTTGTGTGATAACCTCACAGCCTTCTCAGAAAACATGTATAACTGTTATTAACTGTAACATAGACCAGTTTAAGTTTCTTACCACCAACAGATCCAATGGAAGAAATCTAGAGATCTCAATATTTAGAGATTGACGTTATACGGTACAATTGCAATATCCGGGAGCAGGAGGTATTCAATTGTGAGTCATTGTGTAGACCACTGGAATTGAACAGAGGCATGAGGAGCCCCTTCTTAAGACTGTCGCATTGCTTGAACCTAATGAGTTTTGATGAGTTAGAGTGACACCATGTGGTCAATTGTAGGATGACTAACACAAGTTAATGTGTTGCTGTTTCTGTATCTAAAGGATACATTTGGTGTATTTATCTGTCTTTTTGAAGGTGTTATACATTTTCACAAATTACTGCATGACTTCAAGGTGTTATGATGACTAAATGGCAATCTTATTTTGCTGTAATTAATTCATCTGTTTCGCTGCTATTAAAAAACTATATGATGAACCACACCAGAACCCACGGCACAATTAATCTGGCATGGCAGCTGACGGGAAATGCTGGAAGTAAAAAGAAGGTGGCAAGGAGGGAAGAAAAAGAAAGAGACAAGATAAACACTAGCCTAACAATGCAACACATACTGTCTCTCTCTCTCTCTCTCTCTCACAGAAAGGACCCACGGCCCTCTGTTTGAGGTAGGGGGCCCACAAACAAGAATGAAGCTGTTTGTCTTTCCTGAGAGCGGTAAAACATCCTCAACACAAACACTTTCTTGGCCGCACCGCCAGCGAGAGAGGAGAAGCTCACACCGTCAGGTAAGACAGCTGCAATCTCACTCCACCAGGGCCTTTGATGTCTTTAGGACAAAGCTGATCATTAAGGCCCCTTACATCTTAATCCTTTTATGTGGAGCTTGGCTGTTATAAATTGATAGACCACGTCTGTGATGGGATACTGTATGTCTTTTAAACGGGCCAAATAGAGTACACAGAGCACAAGTCAATCTGGTTCTGTCAGTTACTGTTATATGGTGTTACATAAGGAGTTAAGGGAGATTTGCTGGCTGGCCTTAGTGGCCTATGAATTTGCCTTTAGATTAGGGCAGTAAAATGCAATGCTTTGTACTGTTATGTAATTTTCCTGTTAAAAATGTTTTATTCAGAAATGTACACTCCGAAGGAAAGAATATCATAGAAAGTGAGTGGTTACACATAGGAGGACGTCTGCACACACACACACACACACACACGCACACACACACACACACACAGAGACATAGGCACAGGTGCAGTGAATATCTCTCTATTGCTTAACTGTTGCTAGGGGGAAACTGAGGGCACATTAACTTCACATGCAGCCCCCTACCCCCGCTCCTCCTCCCCTACCCCTGGGCTAGACAGCAAGGCATCTGTTTCAGGCCACAGCTTGCACCTCCGACCCCAGGCTCTGTCTGGCCTCCACATGCAGGCCCTAAATCAGTGACCACAGAGAGACTACAGAGGTCACCTCCCCTCACCCCCCACATGGCCATATTGTGACATCCAAGTGTCGCTTCAACAGACTTGTGGTGTGTGGAGTCGGCTTCTGACCCGTGAGACAGAAATACTGCCTTCATTTCCTTTTTTCTTTAAAATGTTCAATGTCTGTATGTGTGTTTCTCCACCAGCTTTATGAAGACCTATAGAAAAGAAATGTAGTGAGTGTTCCTACAGAGAAGTTAACCTATACTGTGGAAAGTTGTGTGCATACCGTGTTAAGCATAGTCCTTTTGGTGCACAGAGCCCCTAAATCATTTGCTATTACAGTGTGTGCTACAGTGTGTTATGAGGAAGAGAGAGAGAGGGGGGTGGGGGGGGGGTCCTGTGGGGTCTGTTTATGTACAGAGCCCCATGACAGCAACACAATTAGTCCCAACCAAATCATGAGAAAACAAAAATAACTAAAAACCAAATAACTAGAATTCTATTTGGCACTAAACAGAGTACACAGTGGGACAATACCTGACCACTGTGACTAACCCAAAATGAAGGAAAGCTTTGACTATGTAACAACTCAGTGAGCATAGCCTTGCTATTGAGAAAGGCCACCATAGGCAGACCTGGCTCTCAAGAGAAGACAGGCTATGTGCACACTGCCCACAAAATGAGGTGGAAACTGAGCTGCACTTCCTAACCTCGTGCCAAATGTATGACCATATTAGAGACACGTTTCCCTGAGATTACACAGACCCACTAAGAATTTGAAAACAAATCCAATTTTGATAAACACCCATATCTATTCGGTGGAATACCTCAGTGTGCAATCACTGCAGCAAGATTTGTGACCTGTTGCCACAAGAAAAGGACAACCAGTGAAGAACAAACACCATTGTAAATACAACCCATATTTATTTGTTTTATCTTTTCTACTTTAACTATTTTCACATCACTACTAAACTGTATATAGACATAATGTGACATTTAAAATATCTTTATTCGTTTGGAACTTGTGTGATTGTAATATTTACTGTTTACTGTCTATTTCACTTTTGTTTATCCATTTCACTTGCTTTGGCAATGTAAACATGTTTCCCAGGCCAATAAAGCCCCTTGCATTGACTTGAGAGAGAGAGAGTTGTGTAAAACCTCACTCTCCTTAACTTGACCAGTGACCCAGGAATATGCCCCATGTATTATTTGCTGTCCTCATAGCCCGCTGAGGGGCCCTTCGAGTGCTTGTTTGTACCTGTCATGTCGCTCTGCTCGTCTGCCCCGCATGTCATTCTGTAGCCCCTCAGAGATGGTTATCAGTTCATTTTCCTCTCCTCCTCCCTGCTCAATGCAGACTCCCTCACAGCACTGTGTTGACCTTAACTGCCCACGCCGCTCCTGGTGGCACTTTGACCTTTTCCTCCTCTTATCAATATGAAGGGCTTGCCTGGATAAGGTAGGCAGTCCCTCATAAGGATAGAGTGAGGGTGCTGCTTTCTTTCCCTGCCCTCTCCCAGCCAAATAGACTCCTTCTCTGTATTTCATTGGACATTGAAGCTAAAACTTTTGACGTGGCTCTATACTCCAGCATTTTGTATTTAAGATCAAAGGTTTCATATGTTGTTGTTGTTGATCCATTTGCAGTTTGTTTTGGCTGTGTTTCGGATGATGTTGTGTCTAATAGAAATGAATGGTAAATAATGTCATAAGTGAGAAAGTTAGAGGCATAAATATCATACATTTCATACATATCATACATTGTTTTGGGGGGGTATGATCTTTGTGCCTCTGTAACTTTCTCACTCATTCATTCATCATTCATAATTATCTGTAATCATGGTAGCGTCCCATAGTGTCCAGGAATATATTATATTCTTATTTACAATAAAAGTGACACCAAAATGAGACAATATATTATGTACCATGCATTTTTATTGGACACAACATAATCCGAAACACAACCGAAACAAACTGCTAATGCATCCAACACAGAGTCACAAGCTTGATGTAGTCATTGCGTGATAAGAGTATGGGACCAAATACTAAACTTTTGGCTACTTTAATACATTATAAGTGAATTTGTACAAATACTTATGTCACCTTCAAATGGGAGGACTAGATACATAAAGTGCTTTAATTTCCAAACGGTAAAACAGACATGTATGAAAATACCCTTAAATAAAAGATGTCATTATGTATGGTCACCACATATAAAATGTTTGATCTCAAATCCAAAATGAAGTAAGTAGCTTTAAGCCAGAAGAGCTCATAGGAGCAGGAGCCTATCTCCTGTTTCTTTAGCTTGAGGCAGCTTGATGTACAAGTACACCCCCTGGACAGGAAGCTAGTCTATCGCAGGGCCTCACCCCAAATCTATCTCCTTAATAATGATGCATCTGGTCCCAGTTTTAGTCTTTGATATGACTCGTGCCGGGATTCTAACTCCTTTCCTTCCAACCTCTGGGCGGACACTCTAACCACCAGGCCAAATAAATACAGAGGGGAGAGTAGCTGGGCCTATTATTCATGTTAGCTGAGAGGCTATCTTAGACCAGTAAGTCTGGTTATATATTTAAGTAATAAGGCCTGAGGGGGTGTGGTATATGACCAATATACCACGACTAAGGGCTGTTCTTATGCACGACACAACACAGAGTGTCTGGACACAGCCCTTAGCTGTGGTATGTTGGCCATGTATCACAAACCCCCGAGGTTCCTTATTGCTATAATTAACTGGTTACCAATGTAATTAGAGCAGTAAAAATAAATGTTTTGTCATACCCGTGGTATACGGTCTGCTAAAGTACAGCTTTCAGCCAAATCAGCATTCAGGGCTCGATCCACCCAGTTTATAATTTACAATCTATAAGTACAATTAGAGCTTGTGACATGTCTCTTACTTTGACCATGCAGACTCAAGGAAGATCCAGACGTGATGTGCCCAACAATGCCTCTCTACCAGACAAACTCAATGCATTTTACACTTTGACAATAACAACACCTTGCCGTGCGCGAGGGCCCACACCGACCCAGAGGACTGTGTGATCTTGCTCTCCGAGGCCGATGTGAGTAAGGTCTTTAATCAGGTCAACACTCACAAGGCTGTAGGGCCGGACGGTATTCCAGGCACGTTCTCAGAGCGTGAGCAGAACAGCTGGCAGGCATATTCACAGTCATTTTCAACCTTTCCTTGCCCCAGTCTGTAATCCCGACAATAGCTCTAAGGCTTCATGCCACAATGACTACCGCCTGTAGTACTCACATCCGTAATCATGAAGTGCTTTGAAAGGCTGGTCAACTCCATCGTCCCAGACACTCTAAACCCATAGACGACGCAATCTCAGTTGCACTCCACACTGCCCTCCCCCACATAGATAAGAAGAATACCTATGTGAGAAAGCTGTTCTTTGACTACAGCTCAGCGTTCAACATCATTGTCCTCTCCAAGCTCGTCACCAAGCTTAGGACCCTGGGACTGAACACCTCCCTCTGCAACTGGATCCTGGACATCCTGACGGGCCACCCACAGGTGGTGAGGGTAGGCAACAACACATCCGCAACGCTGACCCTCAACACGGGGTCCCCACAGAGGTGTGTACGTAGTCCCCTCCTGTACTCCCTGTTCACCCACGACTGTGTGGCCCGCACTACTCCAACACCATCATCAAGTTTGCAGACGGCATGACGATGGTAGGCCTGATCACCAGCGACGATGAGACAGCCTACAGGGAGAAAGTCAGTGACCTGGCAGTGTGGTGCCGGGACAACAACCTCTCCCTCAACGTCAGTAAGTCCAAGGAGCTGATTGTGGACTACAGTAAATGGGGAGAACGAGCACGCCCCCATCCACATTGACAGGTCTGCAGTGGAGCGGGTCGAGAGCTTCAAGTTCTTCGGTGTCCACATCACTAAGGTCTTAAAATGGTCCACATACACACAGTCGTGAAGAAGGCATGACAGGAGGTTAAAATGGTTTGGAATGGGCCCTCAAATCCTCAAAAAGCTCTACAGCTGTACCATTGAGAGCATCTTGACTGGCTGCATCACTGCTTAGTATGGCAACAGCACCGCCACCGATCGCATGACGCTACAGAGTGTGATGCGGACAGCTCAGAGCATCACTGGGGCCAGGTTCCCTGCTATCCAGGAGCTCTATATCAGGCGGTGTGAAAAGAAGGCCTGGAAAATCATTAGACTCCAGCCAACCAAGCCATAGACTGTTCTCTCTGCTTCCGCATGGCAAGCGGTACCGGTGCATCAAGTCTGACACTAACAGGCTCCTGAACAGCTTCTGTCCCCAAGCCATAAGACTGCTAAATAGCTAACAAAATGTCTATATGAGATGACCCATATATATATTTGTTTTTTGCACTCTGTCTCGATGCACACTCTCAGGACTCTACACACACACACACACGCACACACACTCACTCCATTTGCTCACACACACCTAACATGCGCACACATTTATACTGACTCTACACACATGCAGAACCTAGGAGAACCTTCCAAAAGGACAACCATCTCTGCAGCACTCCACCAATCAGGCCTTTATGGTAGAGTGGCCAGACAGAAGCCACGCCTCAGTAAAAGGCACATGACAGCCAGCTTGGAGTTTGCCAAAAGGCACTTAAAGGACTCTCAGACAATGAGAAACAAGATTATCTAGTCTGATGAAAGCAAGATTGAACTCTTTGGCCTTAATGCCAAGCGTCACGTCTGGAGGAAACCTGGCACCATTCCTACGGTGAACCATGGTGGTGGTAGCATCATGCTGTGGGGATGTTTTTCAGGGGCAGGGACTGGGAGACTAGTCAGGATCGAGGGAAAGATGAACGGAGCACAGAGAGATCCTTCATGAAAACCTGCTCCAGAGCGCTCAGGACCTCAGACTTGGGCGAAGGTTCACCTTCCAACAGGACAATGACCCTAAGCACACAGCCAAGACAACTCAGAAGTGGCTTCGGGACAAGTCTCTGAATGTCCTTGAGTGGCCCAGCCAGATCCCAGACTTGAACCCTGTTGAACATCTCTGGAGAGACCTGAAATAGTTGTGCAGCGACGCTCCCCATCTAAGCTGACAGAGCTTGAGAGGATCTGCAGAGAAGAATAGGAAAAGCTCCCCAAATATAGGTGTGCCAAGCTTGTAGCGTCATATCCAAGAAGACTCGAGGCTGTAATTGCTGCTGAAGGTGCTTCTATAAAGTACTGAGTAAAGGGTCTGAATACTTATGTAAATGTGATACATTAATTTTTTTACTTTTAATACAATACAAAATAATACAAAATGTCTAAACTTGTTTTTGCTTTGTCATTATTGGGAATTGTGTGTAGATTGATGAGGGGGGGGGACTATTTAATCAAGTTTAGAATAAGGTTGTAAAGTAACAAAATATGGAAAAAGTCAAGGGGTCTGAATACTTTCCAAATGCACCGCATCTACCTCTATCACTCCAGTATCCCTGCACATTGGTTTATGGTACTGGAACTGACTGACCCTGTATATAGCTTATTTACTTCTTGTGTTCTTCTTATTTCTTATTTTTATTTCTTGTGTGTTTTTGTTCTACCTTGTGTATTTTTAGTCCTACATTGATATTAATTACTGCATTGCTGGGTTTAGAGCATGCCAGAAAGGCATTTCACTTTCCTTGTGCACGTGATATTAAAACTTGAACTGTGACACGGCTGGGACCTATTGATCCAAGAAGTATTCATCCATTCAATCAAGTCATAACCCACAGGTTTATTCAACTATTTTGGTCATGTTGTATGTGGATGACTTAAATGCTCTTAGAAAGACTTACAAGTTATCCATATTACTTGATCAGTACCTGTATGTGAAAAAAGACATTTCATCAGGTTCTCAATCCTCTTCACCTCAGCTTTACAAGGCTCACAAGGGGTTAAATAGTTACCTTTTCCCAGTAAGGTCACAACAGTCCATCTGGCTACCTTTGTGTGTATTTATGGGTGTGCAGACCGCAAAGTCAGACAGGGAGGACTTGTGTTCAAAGTCACAACGTAGTCCTGACCTGGATGAAGGAAATGGTCCCATTGCTCAAGACAAAGCAGGTTGGGGAGAGAGTCTGAGGGGCTGGCCGGTTGAGTTCTAACAATGGGGGCTGTGCACTCAGTCTGTGGGCCACACAAAGGCCAGAGTAGCCCCCTCCTCCCCGCTCACACATTGCAATAGAGCTGTCATTTCACACTGGCCTGTGAACAGCCATTCAATCAAACTACTGTTTAACCTGACCTCTGGCCTACACAGAAATCAAGATGAGTCTGGTGGGATGCATTTTGGAAGGTGACCTCATTGACGACCCCCCTAGTCAGTTATACAACTGAATGCATTCAACTGAAATGTGTCTTCCGCATTTAACCCAATCCCTCTGAATCAGAGAGGTGCAGCCTATACCCTCTCCACTATCGCCCCTAAATCAAGTCAAAGTTCATGGGTCATGTGCACAGGACACTGGTGTAAATGGTACAGTGAAATGCTTACTTGCTAACTCTTCTCAACAATACGGTACACTATCAATATAAATCAAGGATTAAATGCCAAATAAAGTACAAGAATAACAAATAGTTCTCACGTCTGTTCCCACTCCTCCTCTCTGGCGCTCGAGGTCGCCAGGCTGCTCATCTTTACGCACAACTGTCACCATCGTTACGCGCACCAACACTTCATTGGACTCACCTGGACTCCATCACGTCATTCATTACCTCCCCTATATCTGTCACTTCCTCAGTTTCATTCCCGTGTCTGCATTGATGTTGTTTTGTTTCTCTTGTCCAGACGCTGTTCTTGTTTTGTTTCATGTCTATTTATTATTAAATCCACACCCTGTACTTGCTTCTCGTCTCCCAGTGTCTGTCGTTACAGAACCGTTACAGAATGCTGACTCCCCCAGCCTACGTCCAGGGTGCAGCTGCAACGTTTCCTGGGATTCGCCAACTTTTATCGCCGCTTTATCCGGGGTTACAACACCCTGGCTTCCCCCCTGTCTGCACTCACCTCTCCCAAGGTTCCTTTCACGTGGTCCCCAGCTGCTGACTGAGCACTCCAGGATCTCAACTCACACCGTTTTACCAGAGCTAACATCTTGGTTCATCCTGACCCGTCCCGCCAGTTCGTGGTGGAGGCAGATGCTACGGATGTCGGAGTGGGGGCTGTCCTGTCCCAGCATTCTGCCCTGGACCTCAAGTAACATGCCTGTGCCTTCTCCCATCGCCTCAACACCACGGAGAGGAACTACGATGTGGGGAATCATAAGCTTCTCGCGGTGAATATTGCATTGGAGGAGTGGAGGCACTGGCTGAAGGGGCGGAACATCCGTTCATTGTGTGGGCGGACCACAGGAACCTGGAATATCTCCGCACCTCCAAGGCAAGCTAGCTGGACCCTGCTTTTCACCCGGTTCAACTTCTTCCTCTCATACCGCCCGGGATCCAAGAATGTCAAGCCGCTATAGCCCCATGGCTACTACCCTGGAACCCTAGACCATCTTTCCCACCTCATGCCTGGCGACGGCACTCTGCTGGGGAATAGGGAAGCATGTTCGTGAGGCGCAGCATTCCCAGCCAAACCCAGAGGGGGAAGGGGGAGTCAGATAACCAGATGTTTGTTCCTGAAGCGGTCAGCTCCTTGGTCCTGGAGTGCCTGTCACCCAGGCTCCCATCGGACCCTGGCCTTTGTGCGACAATGCTTTTGGTGGCCTACCATGGTTCCTGACGTCTCCACGTTCATCGCCGCATGCACGATCTGTGCGCAGAACAAGACTCCTTGGCAAGCTCCGGCTGATCTCCTTCATCCTCTGCCTGTCCCAACCGTCCCTGGTCTCACATATTCCTGGACTTTGTCACAGGTCTCCGCCCGTCTGATGACAACACCGCCAGTAGTGGACCGGTTTTCCAAAGCCGTCCACTTCATTCCTCTCCCCAAGCTACCCTCTGCCAAAGAGACGGCCCAACTCATGGTGCAGCATGTCTTCCGGATCCATGGACTCCAATGGACATGGTCTCCAACTGGGGTCATCAGTTCTCGTCCCGGTTCTGAAAGGCGTTCTGCCTACTCATTGGGTCGTCGGCCAGCCTGTCCTCCGGGTTCCACCCCCAGTCCAACGGCCAGTCGGAGCGAGCCAACGAAGACCTGGAGATGACTCTTCTCTGCCTGGTCTCCGACAACTCAATCCAGGCTGTATCACATCCAGCCGTGATTGGGAGTCCCATAGGCAGCGCACAATTGGCCCAGCATCGTCTGAGTTTGAAAGGAGTAGGCCATCATTGTAAATAAGAATTTGTTCTTAACTGACTTGCCAAGTTAAATAAAATGTTAAATTAAAAATCTATTAAAAAAACACCACCTGGAGCCAGCAACTAGTGTAGGTCGAATATGCCCGCAACACCCTTCATTGCTCTGCCACAGGTCTTTTGCCCTTTGAGTGTTCCCTGGGTTATCAGCCCCCGCTCTTCTCTGAGCAAGAGGAATAGGTTGGCATACCTTCGGCCCAGATGTTCGTCCGCCGCTGTCGTTGTACCTGGAATAGAGCCCGGTCGGCACTTCTCAAGACCACCTCCAGCTATCGACTACAAGTGGATCGCCACCGGACCTCGGCCCCCGGTATCGTCTCGGGCAGAAGGTATGGCTGTCCATCCGAGATCTGCCCCTCCAGGTGGAGTCCAAACTTTCCCCCCGGTTTATCAGCCCTTTCCCCATCTCCAAGGTCATTAGCCCCTCTGCTGTTCGTCTTCTGTTGCCCTGTACCCTCCGTATATATCCCACTTTTCATGTGTCTAGAATCAAACTCATTTCTCACAGCCCCTTGCTCCCGTCTGTTTCTAGTTTTCTCGGTTTTCACCATTCTGCCTATCCTGAGCCTGCCTGCCGTTCTGTACATTGTCACTTCACACTGAATTATTGACCTCTGCCTGCAATGACCCTGAGACTGCCTGCCGTTCTGTACCTTTTGGACTCTGATCTGGATTACCGACCTCTGCCTGTCCTTGACTTGTCATTTTGCCTGCCCCCTGTTACTTCGACACTGTCTGCATCTGGGTCTTCCCTAAAATGTGATAATAGTAATAAAGAGTAGAAGGAAATAAAGGAAGAAAAATGTGTTATTAGAAGTATGTGCACAACAGGATATACACTCTGATTTATACACACTCTGTCACATTATGATGACTGTTATATACAAGTAGCAAAGTGAGAAGTGACTTGGTATAGCAGCTTAAATAAATAACAATAATAAATTATAACAGCAGTGACGACGATGGAGTGTGTGTGTGTGTGTGTGTGTGTGTGTGTGAGAGAGAGAGAGAGAGAGAGAGAGAGAGAGAGTCAGTGCAAATAGTCTCTTAAGGTGCAGGCGGGTAGACAGATAAGGTTTAGCCGTTCAACAGTCTGCTGGCCTGGTGGTAGAAGCTGTCTCGGAGCCTATTGGTCCGACACCCAATGTTTAAGACTGGAGTCCTTGGCGATCCTCTGGGCATTCCTCACACACCGGCTGGCGTAAATGTTCTGGAGGGCAGGGAGCTCTTCCCCAGGAATGTATTGGACCGTCCCGCATCACCCTCTGTAGAGCCTTGCGGTTGATCACGGTGCAGTTGCCATACCAGGCGGTGATACAGACATAATAATTAACAATTTGGGGGTGCTTGTATTTGTCTTGTACAAGGGTGTAATGATTTTTTTAATTGCGTATCCCAACTTGATATATGATAAAAAATTAAAGGATACAAGACTGTGTAGTCTTAGGAGGTTAAATTAGGAGGTTAAATTACTCATCGCATACAGCAAGCACTGAGGTCTTTGTTGTCCAGTCACAGAGCAGATGCAAGTGACATGATCTGTTGGCGAGCACATGATGCCATTTGATAGATGTGATATCGTTCGATCACGGGGCAGATACAAGTGGCGTGGCCCGTTGGCACAAACACATGTTCGCTCGAGCATCACGTGACTTGCATCTACCTTGTGATTGGACGACACAGACCGCAAGGCTCATGGTTAGTGTCGTTTTTTTCATCAGAAACTGAGAGTAAAAACATTACATCAACATATGAATTATGTCTCGCAATCTCGGGAGAAACTAAAATGTCTAAATTTACAGTAATATCGCTATCGCTATCACCCAGTGCCTGGGCTTACCTCCGCTGTACCCGCACCCCACCATACCCCTGTCTGCGCATTATGCCCTGAATATATTCTACCATGCCCAGAAACCTGCTCCTCTTATCCTCTGCCCCCAACGCTCTAGGCGACCAGTTTTGATAGCCTTTAGCCGCACCCTCATACTACTCCTTCTCTGTTCCGCGGGTGATGTGGAGGTAAACCCAGGCCCTGCATGTCCCCAGGTACCCTCATTTGTTGACTTCTGTGATCGAAAAAGCCTTGGTTTTATGCATGTCAACATCAGAAGCCTCCTCCCTAAGTTTGTTTTACTCACTGCTTTAGCACACTCTGCTAACCCTGATGTCCTTGCCGTGTCTGAATCCTGGCTCAGGAAGGCCACCAAAAATTCAGAGATTTCCATACCAAACTATAACATCTTCCGTCAAGATAGAACTGCCAAAGGGGGCGGAGTTGCAGTCTACTGCAGAGATAGCCTGCAAAGTAATGTCATACTTTCCAGGTCCATACCCAAACAGTTCGAACTACTAATTTTGAAAATTACTCTCTCCAGAAATAAGTCTCTCACTGTTGCCGCCTGCTACCGACCACCCTCAGCTCCCAGCTGTGCCCTGGACACCATTTGTGAATTGATCGCCCCCCATCTAGCTTCAGAGTTTGTTCTGTTAGGTGACCTAAACTGGGATATGCTTAACACCCCGGCAGTCCTACAATGTAAGCTAGATGCCCTCAATCTCACTCAAATCATCAAGGAACCCACCAGGTACAACCCTAACTCTGTAAACAAGGGCACCCTCATAGACGTCATCCTGACCAACTGGCCCTCCAAATACACCTCCGCTGTCTTCAACCAGGATCTCAGCGATCACTGCCTCATTGCCTGTATCCGCCACGGAGCCGCAGTCAAACGACCACCCTCATCACTGTCAAACGCTCCCTAAAACACTTCTGTGAGCAGGCCTTTCTAATCGACCTGGCCCGGGTATCCTGGAAGGACATTGACCTCATCCCGTCAGTTGAGGATGCCTGGTCATTCTTTAAAAGTAACTTCCTCACCATTTTAGATAAGCATGCTCCGTTCAAAAATGCAGAACCAAGAACAGATACAGCCCTTGGTTCACTCCAGACCTGACTGCCCTCGACCAGCACAAAAACATCCTGTGGCGGACTGCAATAGCATCGAATAGCCCCGTGATATGCAACTGTTCAGGGAAGTCAGGAACCAATACACGCAGTCAGTCAGGAAAGCTAAGGCCAGCTTCTTCAGGCAGAAGTTTGCATCCTGTAGCTCCAACTCCAAAAAGTTCTGGGACTCTGTGAAGTCCATGGAGAACAAGAGCACCTCCTCCCAGCTGCCCACTGCACTGAGGCTAGGTAACACGGTCTCCACCGATAAATCCATGATTATCGAAAACTTCAATAAGCACTTCTCAACGGCTGGCCATGCCTTCCGCCTGGCTACTCCAACCTCGGCCAACAGCTCCGCCCCCCGCAGCTCCTCGCCCAAGCCTCTCCAGGTTCTCCTTTACCCAAATCCAGATAGCAGATGTTCTGAAAGAGCTGCAAAACCTGGACCCGTACAAATCAGCTGGGCTTGACAATCTGGACCCTCTATTTCTGAAACTATCTGCCGCCATTGTCGCAACCCCTATTACCAGCCTGTTCAACCTCTCTTTCATATCGTCTGAGATTCCCAAGGATTGGAAAGCTGCCGCAGTCATCCCCCTCTTCAAAGGGGGAGACACCCTGGACCCAAACTGCTATAGACCTATATCCATCCTGCCCTGCCTATCTAAGGTCTTCGAAAGTCAAGTCAACAAACAGGTCACTGACCATCTCGAATCCCACCGTACCTTCTCCGCTGTGCAATCTGGTTTCCGAGCCGGTCACGGGTGCACCTCAGCCACACTCAAGGTACTAAACGATATCATAACCGCCATCGATAAAAGACAGTACTGTGCAGCCGTCTTCATCGACCTCGCCAAGGCTTTCGACTCTGTCAATCACCATATTCTTATCGGCAGACTCAATAGCCTCGGTTTTTCGGATGACTGCCTTGCCTGGTTCACCAATTACTTTGCAGACAGAGTTCAGTGTGTCAAATCGGAGGGCATGCTGTCCGGTCCTCTGGCAGTCTCTATGGGGGTGCCACAGGGTTCAATTCTCGGGCCGACTCTTTTCTCTGTATATATCAATGATGTTGCTCTTACTGCTGGCGATTCCCTGATCCACCTCTACGCAGACGACACCATTCTATATACTTTCGGCCCGTCATTGGACACTGTGCTATCTAACCTCCAAACGAGCTTCAATGCCATACAGCACTCCTTCCGTGGCCTCCAACTGCTCTTAAACGCGAGTAAAACCAAATGCATGCTTTTCAACCGATCGCTGCCTGCACCCGCATGCCCGACTAGCATCACCACCCTGGATGGTTCCGACCTTGAATATGTGGACATCTATAAGTACCTAGGTATCTGGCTAGACTGCAAACTCTCCTTCCAGACTCACATCAAACATCTCCAATCGAAAATCAAATCAAGAGTCGGCTTTCTATTCCGCAACAAAGCCTCCTTCACTCACGCCGCCAAGCTTACCCTAGTAAAACTGACTATCCTACCGATCCTCGACTTCGGCGATGTCATCTACAAAATGGCTTCCAACACTCTACTCAGCAAACTGGATGCAGTCTATCACAGTGCCATCCGTTTTGTCACCAAAGCACCTTATACCACCCACCACTGCGACTTGTATGCTCTAGTCGGCTGGCCCTCGCTACATATTCGTCGCCAGACCCACTGGCTCCAGGTCATCTACAAGTCCATGCTAGGTAAAGCTCCGCCTTATCTCAGTTCACTGGTCACGATGGCAACACCCATCCGTAGCACGCGCTCCAGCAGGTGTATCTCACTGATCATCCCTAAAGCCAACACCTCATTTGGCCTTTCGTTCCAGTACTCTGCTGCCTGTGACTGGAACGAACTGCAAAAATCGCTGAAGTTGGAGACTTTTATCTCCCTCACCAACTTCAAACATCAGCTATCCGAGCAGCTAACCGATCGCTGCAGCTGTACATAGTCTATTTGTAAATAGCCCACCCATTTTCACCTACCTCATTCCCATACTGTTTTTATACTGTTTTTATTTATTTACTTTTCTGCTCTTTTGCACACCAATATCTCTACCTGTACATGACCATCTGATCATTTATCACTCCAGTGTTAATCTGCAAAATTGTATTATTCGCCTACCTCCTCATGCCTTTTGCACACATTGTATATAGACTGCCCATTTTTTTCTACTGTGTTATTGACTTGTTAATTGTTTACTCCATGTGTAACTCTGTGTTGTCTGTTCACACTGCTATGCTTTATCTTGGCCAGGTCGCAGTTGCAAATGAGAACTTGTTCTCAACTAGCCTACCTGGTTAAATAAAGGTGAAATAAAATAAATAAATAAATAAATCGCTATTATTTATTATCACAACAGGTGATTGAATTGAGAATTGACATCCTGGAACCGCTTGTCAGTGCCCTATGGTGCACCTATAAAAGTGTAATGGTGGACTCAAAGAAGCCAGTTTTCATGGTGACTGAGTATAAGACAGGCGAAGAGTGACGTACTGTACCATATTGAGTATAAAAGTATTGGCTGCTGAGTATTTAATGAGAGCTGTGGATAGCTCATCTGAATATGGCATCTACAGAGGCATGTACAGTATGTACTCAACAGGGCAGCCTTACATTGCTTGAGGTAAGTGTGAAGGGGCCAATTGCACGCTAGGGAATGAGAGGCACCGCCAGACCCCTCGTCTGGGTCAACTGCCCTTTGCCCAGAGCTGTGGAGAGACCACAAGCCCCCTTTCCTCTCAATGGACTGCTCCTCCCCTCTCTACCTGTCCACGGCATGGATCAAGATGTGGGGCTGAATATCAAACAAGCCTGAGCCTTTGATGTGGATGGAAACACAAACACTGATTTGACCTGAGTCGTAACAGCTTATTTGTCCCCTTAAGTCATTCATGTGCTTCTTGTTGAATGTCTATGCCTTCAAAGGGCTTTCTTCCATGGGCCGGTTGTACACTAGCCATGGTGGCTCTGAGAGGGCTCTGACCTGCTAGGTCATGGAGGTCTGGGGGAAGGCCATCTGGCTTCCTGTTCCTTAGATTTTATATTGATTTAATGATCGTACATGTGAAGATAGGAGGACATCAAAATGGCCACCTGGATTATTTACATTGACCCCCACCCCCTTTGTTTTTACACTGCTGCTACTCGCTGTTCATTATCTATGCATAGTTACTTTACAAATTACCTTGATTAACCTGTACCCCCGCACATTGACATGGTACTGGTATACCCTGTATATAGCATTGTTATTGTTATGTAAATGTGTTACTTTTTGAAATATTTTTTTAAACTTTAGTTTATTTAGAAAAATATTTTATTAACTCTATTTCTTGAACTGCATTGTTGGTTAAGGGCCTGTAAGTAAGCATTTCATGGTATTCGGCGAATGTGACAAATAAAATTTGATTTGATCAGCTGCCAGGAGGAGCCCAGAGCTGTTAGTTCTACCCCTTCCCAGCCTCCTCCTCACAGATAGACAATGGGCCTCTTCATCTGCATCCTTGAAGACAAAGACAGGTCTCAGAGTGTAGTGAGTTACACAGTAATACATAATATCTAGCATTTTTCAAAGCATGGATATTCATTATTTTGCCTAATATGCAAATAGAGAGGGGGGGTGTTGGGCGTGTAATATCTCCCTGAATATTACCTAAGCAAAAGAAAATTCTGGAAAGTCAGTCAAGGTTTTATTTGATTTTGAAAAGCTATTAGACTGTGCTGGTCTGGTTGATGTAAAATGTCATATATCTGAAAGTGCAGTATGCAGTAATAAATATAAAGTACACTTTGTTCATCACGACTGAATTGCTGTGCTGTGTGGGCCATTGCTAACGGTCAGTGGTAAGCTTTCACAGCTAACCCATTACTGAAACCATTCATTTAAAAGCAGGCTTCTGTGCATAACAACTCTATCCTCCCTGTGAAGTGGGTCAGAAAGTGTGTCCTGAGTCTCTCTACTGTAGGCCGGAGGTGTTGACACAGTGCCTGGATTTTGCTTATCCCTCATCTCTCCCACCATTTCACCCCTCACCCAACCACACCCCTCCATCCCCACCCTACCCTCCCTTTCCCCTCCTCCTCCATACTCCCCTCCCTTCCCAACACAGGTCTGTGATGTGGCTGTCCCAGATAATGAGGTGCGATTGTATTGCAGTAGTCTCTGGGACTGGCACCAGTCTGTGAGGGGGAGGGGGGAATCCCAGTCTGCCTGGTGCAAATCCCCAGCAACATCCCAAAGCCCAGTTACAGTTCCTCCAGCACTCCCACTTCAAAGTGGGAGATCAGGGGTAGATTTGCGCATGACATGCCAGGGCATGACAATGCCCCACCTAGCCTTCTCCTGCTGCTATATGCCAGGCCCTGGGACATGGAGACGATGGACAAAAAGAGGCTGGTGGCTCCCGCGCCTAAGAGTGGAGGAAATACTTATTCATGGAGAGGGCTGGGCAAGCAGGAGGGCACTAGGTGTAGACATACAGGATAGAGCCAGAGCTCTATCCCTATCCCATACAAATGGCTGTGGGGGATGACATTGTGAGCGAGGGGGAAAGAATGGACACCAAATGACACTGCTGTCCAGGCAGTGGAGACCGTGTGGCAACACATACCCTGGGTGTCCTGTGAAATCGCTCAGGCACTAATTGATAAGATGCAACACACACACTTCACACCACTTATCTTTCAAGAAAGCCAGCCCATTATCTTGTATTAGGAACCACATGCATATGACAGTGAGATCAAAGGGTTTTTTCCTAGCACTTTCAAAGGAAGCAATGGGTCTTTTATTGCTCTTGGGACCAGGGAAAATTCTCATTCCCACTCTGACATTCTTCAGTTGGAGCAAGGTGACAGAGTCAAGAGGAGAACCTCTGAAACCGAGCGCCTTCCCAGGCTGAGACGTCATTTGAGTGCGAAACTATTTCAAGCATGACTCCTGTCGATCTCCAACAAAGGCACTTACTGCCTGAAGAAATTAAAATAGTTTATGTTGACTTCAAAAAGGCCTTTGGTGACTTACTATTGGTTTCCTACTTAATGATATGAACCAATTATACACTACATGACCAAAAGTCTGTGGACACCTGCTCGTCAAACATCTCATTCCAAAATCATGGGCATTAATATGGAGTTGGTCCCCCCTTTGCTGCTATAACAAACTCTACTCTTCTGGAAGGCTTTCCACTATGTTAGAACATGGCTGCTGGGACTTAGTTCCATTCAGACACAAGACCATTAGTGAGGTCAGGACCGATGTTGGGCTATTAGGCCAGGCTCGCAGTCGGTGTTCCAATTCATCCCGAAGGTGTTCGATGGGGTTGAAGTCAGGGCTCTGTGCAGGCCAGTCAAGTTCTTCCACACCGATCTCGACAAACCACTTCTGTATGGACTTCGCTTTGTGCACGGGTTCATTGTCATGCTGAAACAGGAAAGGGCCTTCCCCAAACTGTTGCCACAAAGTTGGAAGCACAGAATGGTCTAGAATGTCATTGTATACTGTAGTGTTAAGATTTCCCTTCACTGGAGCTAAGGGCTTAGCCGGAACCATGAAAAACAGACCCAGACCATTATTCCTCCTCCACCAAATTTTACAGTTGACACTATGTATTGGGGTAGGTAGCGTTCTCCTGGCATCTGCCAAAACTTAGAATCCTCTGTCGGACTGCCAGATGGTGAAGCGTGATTCATCACTCCAGAGAACGCGTTTGCACTGCTCCAAAGTCCAATATCGGCGAGCTTTACACAACTCCAGCCGATGCTTGGCTTTTGCGTATGGTGATCTTAGATTGTGTGTGGCTGCTTGGCCATGGAACCCATTTCATGAAGCTCCCGACTAACAGTTATTGTGCTGACGTTGCTTCCAGAGGCAGTTTGAAACTCTGTAGTGAGTGTTGCAACCGAAGACATACTTCAAGCTTCAGCGGTCCCGCTCTATGAGCTTGTGTGGTCTACCACTTCGCTGCTAAGCCGTTGTTGCTCCTAGTCGTTTCCACTTCACAATAACAGCACTTACAGATGACCGGGGCAGCTCTAGCAGGGCAGAAATTTTACAAACTGACTTGTTGGAAAGGTAGCATTCTATGACAGTGCCATGTTGAAAATCACTGAGCTCTTCAGTATTTATTTTACCTTTATTTAACAAGTCAGTTAAGAACAAATTCTTATTTACAATGACGGCCTAGGAACAGTGGGTTTAACTGGCTTGTTCAGGGGCAGAACTACAGATTTTTACCTTGTCAGCTCGGGGATTTGATCTAGCAACCTTTCGGTTACTGGCCCAATGCTCTAACCACAAGTCTACCTTCCATTCTACTGTCAATATTTCTTTCTGCTTGATTTCCTGGCTTTCTGCTCGATTTCATACACCTGTCAGCAACGGGTGTGGCTGAAATAGCCGAATCCACTCATTTGAAGGGGTGTCCATACACTTTTGTATATATAGTGTATTTGTCTATCTACAACATTTCCATATCAATATGAACGAGTCAACCATTTTACTTTAATTGATCATCCATAATCTAGGTTTATCCTCTTTGTCCCCATTTTCATCAAGATCAGTAGCTCAGCATTTAGTGGTAAACAGTATTCCCCCTCACCCACCCAACCACACCCTGCCTCACCCCCGGTGAAGACCCAGAGCAAGGAGGAGAAAGAGGGGGGAGAAACCTCTTTTGAACAGGCTGTCATTTCCTCTGGAGGGTTCTGTTATTCCAGTAGCCTTTGTGAATGAGCCAAGTGGCCCAGCCACCGACAGGAGGTGGGCTCTTCACAGGCAGCTGAGGTTGTCAGCCCAGCAGGGGACACAGGCAGAAAACAAACATGGGCCTTAACAGGAAAGGAACTACAAGACCATGTTGGTAAATAGGAAAGAGAGAGATGAGGGAGAGTGGAGGTATATGTATGGCCAATGTATAGAGGGTTCCAACTAAATATGAAAATGGGAATGTCTTGGACAATCATGAACTTTTCACCTTTAATTCAAAGCTTTCCTACCTAAACCCAAATAATAATTAATGTAGAAAGTAATTATATGACATTTCTATGACATGCATGATCAATACACAAGGGGAGGATTATTAAAAAAACTACCACCACAGCAAAATTGTTACCAGTCAACTATACTGTACTAGATTGTATTAATGCATACCATACTCAGAATATATGAGTAAACTGTTAATAACCTCATGGATTTTCTGGAGTTTTGGGAATGGCCTCCTGGCACCAGAAAAAGCTCTTAGTATATAGGATTGTGTGCTCTGAGTGCGCTATCTTGTGACAAAAACAAAGAACAGGGTACTGTGCTTTTGGGACAGGGGATATAACCATGCAACCTGTAATCTGATGCAAGTGACTGGCTGCATAGAGTTCCACTGCATAAGGTTACTGGGCTTAGACCACCCCCTAGTGGTCTTTTAAATAAGTATAATAATTGATCATAAGTGGAAGCTGAACTCTTTCCACTAGTTACCACTGCCACAGGAATTGGCTATATCTTTAAAATGATTTGTAAACAAAAATGTGCTTTTTGATCTTAATTTAAGGTTATGGTTAGGTTTAAATCACATATTAAGAAGATACATTGTAGAAATAGGAGGGGTTTATGACTTTGTGGCTGTAATAACTAGTCACTGGCAAACTGAACCCCTTCATGAATCTTATATGTATCCTGTGAACAATGGAGTTTGTAGATCATTTACCCTAAAAGCACATATTTCGACCTCTAAAAGCAACAACAGAGGACATTTCTGACCCCAAGTTGGAAGTGATGGCAAAAATACACTTTCTGTCAAACAGTAATTAATTAACCTATTGTAACACAAGTAAATGGTTTCAATTACCCAAAATATGCATATATTTTCAAATCAGATTTATATAAAAATGTATGTTTCAAAATATACTTTTGATATGTTTTTCATGTTTTTAGCAGATACTGTAGTTTACATCAATTACATCCATCGCCACTTACATTTCAGTTGAAGGCATTCAGTTGTACAACTGACTAGGTATCCCACTTTCCCTTTGTAATGAAAATGTGTCTGAAATTCATTCAAAGTGTTGTGTTGTCTTGACACTCAGAGGCTGCGAAATTGGCTATTGAGCTAATCTGACATACCGGGTACGACCTAAAATGGCCACCGATATGGTCAATTTAAGCGATATGGATGCCGGTGACATCAGACTTTATGCTCTAACTATGGAATGCTATGGGCTATCAACTCAGTTCCAGTTGCATCTACACTAAACAAAAATACGTAAAGTGTTGGTCCCATGTCTCATGAGCTGAAATAAAAAAATCCCAGAAATGTTCACTATGCACACAAAAAAAACATATTTCTTTCAAATTTCATGCACAACTATGTTAACATCCCTATTAGTGAGCGTTTCTCCTTAGCCAAGATAATCCACCCACCTGACAGGTGTGGCATACCAAGAAGCTGATTAAACAGCATGATCATTACACAGGTGCACCTTGTGCTGGGGACAAAAAAAGGCCACTTTAAAATGTGCAGTTTTGTCACACAACACAATGCCAAGTTTTGAGGGAGCGTGTTATTGACATGCTGACAGCAGGAATGTCCACCAGAGTGGTTTCCAGAGAATTTAATGTTAATTTCTCTACCATAAACTGCCTCCAATGTCGTTTTAGAGAATTTGTATGCCCAACCGCAGATCATGTGTAACCACGCCAGCCCAAGACGCTCACATCCAGCTTCTTTACCTGTGGGATTGTCTGAGCGGGGTGGGGGTATTTCTGTCTGTAATAAAGCCCTTTTGTGTGAAAAAACAAATTCTAATGGGCTGACCCTGGCTGCCATGTGGGTGGGCCTATGCCCTCCAAGGCCCCTGGCCAGTCATGTGAAATCCATAGATTAGGTCCTAATTATTTTTTTTAATTGACTGATTTCCTTATATCAACTGTAACTCAGTAAAATATTTGAAATTGTTGCATGTTACGTTTATATTTTTGTTAAGTATAAAAGATTAGACTCTCAACTTAGTGTAAAAGTTACAGACGCACAAATATCATACCCCCAAGACATGCTAACCTCTCACCATTACAACAATAGGGGAGGTTGGGGGGTATGATATTCATGCCTCTAACTTTCTCACTCATCATTATTCACAATTCAATCATGACTTTCTGTAATCACGATAGCATCCACATTAACATAGTAGTGTTTTGAAACATATTATATTCTTATTTACAGTAAAAGAGACTACAAAAATGACACAATACAAAATTACCATTAATTTCTATTGGGAACAAAATAATCTGAAACACAACCAAAACAAACAGCAAAGCATCCAACCATTTTTAATACGTATTAAAAGTGCTGTAATTTTTAAACGGTTCACCCGATATGGAACCCTCAAATTAAAGCTAACAGTCTGCACTTTAACCTCATAGTAATTGTGTAATTTGAAAAGTGCTGGAGTGCAGAGCCAAAACAGCAAAAAATGTGTCCCTTTCCCTATACTTTTGTAGCTCACTGTATACCTTTCCAGGATACATACATCTCTGTGCCAACGTTGGTGCTTTTATCACAAAGTTGACTATTGATTCTGCATTTTTAGCACATTTTCATACTAGCACGCACAACTAGATATTATATGTAATTCCTCCATATTAACACTGAAATCATGATACATGTTTTGGGTTTGGTAACTAGTTGCTTGACAAAGTCCTATAACTTCAGAAGGATAAAAAAAACGGTTTTGAAATGATGGGCTTTTCGGGTTAAATCATTCTTAAATTATTATTAAGAAATTAAATATATGAACCTCTTGGCTTGCCAGATCTAATGGCCATACTACAGGCTGCTAACTTTGACCTACTACCACGTGCTCATGTTTTCATGAATTTTTAAATCATACAAGATAGTAAAGTAGCCAACAATAGGCGAGATCTTAGTGATGCGGGTTGACTCATAACGCGCATAGCCACGGGTTTAGGGTAATTAAATATTGTGTGGGTGAAGGGCGGTTGGTCATTCTATCGATTTATGACATTATTCTGGTGAGCAAGGGTTTATGTAGTATTCTAGGGCAAGATATAATGACAGAAGATACGCTGCATGTAACTAGGATATAGACAAGTTGACTAACAAATAGGGTACAAAAATGTCGGAAATTATATGCGTAAACATATCTACAGTAAATCAGGCAACAAAATAAAAACGCACCGCTGTCAAAAAATTATTCCGCCGTCTCTGACTGTAGCCTACAGAGCATTTCATAAATTAGAGGGTTAGGGTCGGGTGCAGGCCTCAGATTTTCACTGTATCACATAGTCAGGCGGTTGCGGATTGGTTAGCAATTGCGGGTGAACAAACAGCTGACCCGCGCACCACTAGTAACGTTAGCCTACATATATACATTAATAGCCAAACATTTTCCTGGAAAGAGAACCGTAGACGTCCCCATGCCCAGTGCACGCAGTACCTCCTCCCCTCAGAGCAACGTGACAGGAATCAGGACACCGGATGATAAACAATATGTGCTGCTGGTCCTACATACAATATAGACCTACCGATGAGGTAGCAGCATCGGCTGAGGAAAATTGGTTACATAAATGACATATTCAGAGTAATAATGGCAACAGTTAAACCAGATGACAGACTGACAAGTTCTCAGGGCTTCATGTGCGTTGGTTTTGCGGGAGTTTTCAGTAAAACTGTCACGTCGCCCCTGGAGGTGGTGAAAATCAAGAGTCAAGTGGGCACATTTCACTGTAAAAAAGGCTTTCTCCACAGCTTTCTTGTAGTCTACCAGAAAGAAGGCATACGAGGATTTTGGAAGGGGAACCTCGTCTCCTGTCTCCGCCTGTTTCCTTACAGCGCCGTCCATTTGTCAACATACAAACAGTGAGTGAATAAGCAATTCGGTGTGTTGTTTCTGAGTTATGAAAACGTTAATCTTAGACAAGTAGCTACGTTGCTACTATCTAGCTATAACGTTACAGCTAGCTAGCAGTATAGTTAATTTAATTATCATGCTAGTTGGCTATATTCAACCAGGCTGATACTGTCTTTTGTCCCAAACACCCTACGTCTTTATACTGGGTTGACATATTTGCAAATACATATTATGATTACTTAGGCGTCTTCTGCGGAACTGGTATAGCTAACGTTAGTGCCACACATTTCTATCCAATTCACTTCCGTTGTTTTTAAGATTCTTGTGAGACACGCCTTCTATCATTGTCCAATCAGACTGCTCTTAAAACTCATCCGAGTATGGTGTCACTTCATATCCAAACAAACGCAGAGGTAGTCATGTCTAACTTCTTGACGTTTATGGTTGTTGTACTCCCATTCGACCATGCCATGGTAACTGAGGATATATGGTACATGGTGTTTTCTAATTCTAGCGCTGACAGTAAGACCTCACGCGTCAGTGCATGGGCACATGTAAACACGAACCCTGCCCCGCTCGCCAGGGAAATGTTATGTACATCGTGTTCCAAGAAAAGGGCAGCTCCTCTCCTTTCTTGACTCAAAGTGAATATTTATTAAGTCAAGTTTGCCAGACTTTATGGCTGTTTATTAAATATCAGATGAGATTTACTGCGGCTCTACTTCGACACCCATCTTAATTTTCGGACGTATGGTAGTGGGTTCTCAATGGAGAACATCACTATGAAACATACATTTGAACGGTTCTTGAATTAGATGCTCAGTCTGTTACAGTTATATAACATACAGTTACTTACTACTAGAATTTCTGGCAGAATCTTGAAAAACCTGTAGCCATAATAATGCATATATTCACTGGCTGTACCTGCCTCATGAATAACGTATGCAACGATGAAAGTAAATATATTTTCAGATAGGCTCCTTTTATAAAGATAATTAAGAACCAAAACATTGACCTCTGTGTTCTTGACTTTCCAGGATCGTCCACCTCCATATGGATGAATTGGGCTACGTCTCTCAGTGGAGGGCCATTTTTGCTGGTGGGCTAGCTGGTATAAGTGCAGCGCTGGCCACGTACCCTCTGGAGGTGGCAGAGACCCACCTCATAGCTCAGAACTGCAGAGAGCCTACCTACAGGGGGGTGGTCCATACGCTTTCCAAGATATACCAGACCGAAGGCCTTCGAGCACTCTACAGGGGCTTCTCTCTCACAATCCTCGGTACGCACTTATCTCTGTATACTACAGAAATGTGGAGAAAGATATTCTTAAGAAAAGCCAAACAATGATTTAGTATAACTTGTTGTATCACTCTACATAAAGTTTGTCTAGTCTTCTTACTTGTGAAACACATTTCTTACAGATTATAGGGCTTTCATTGTTGTTTGAAATTTGGAACAGCCAAACAGAGAATATTTATATCATGATGATACGTTTTTCTATGGGGCAGTGTTGACCTAGCTAGTAACTGTGGATCTATTCTGCTACAGGTGCATTTCCCTTCTCTATTGGTTGCTATGCAGTCTACATCAACTTGGACAAGCTGTGGCGGAAGCCCCAATTCCGGTTCACAGCCTTACAGAACTTCATCAATGGCTGCATAGCCGCAGGAGTGGCCCAAACCCTCTCCTACCCCTTTGAAACTGTGAAAAGGAAAATGCAGGTAAGTGCGCTCAACTCATTGGGCCATTATATGAGACACACCCAGTTTGGTAATATCACATCAGTCCATATGGTGGTGCATTTGTACACATTTTTACCGGTACCTTTGACAAGTACATGCAGGCAGTAAAAAACTTGTCCTTACACAGCAAAACACTTGCCCTTGATAAAGTAGCCTACCAGTGGATGTGTTTTTTTTTTCTACTTTCTAAACAAAATGCAACATACAAGCTTAGAAAATAGCCAAAAAAGATAGTTTAAACTTTCAAAGCGTGACTAAGACTAATAATTAATCTTCATAGACTTTAAACTACAATAACTGACCATAGTTATTGGCACATACCATACATTGGGCTGATGTATGAGTTCATGTCTCCCCTCACATGTCCTTCTCTGTATGTATGAGAGGACACAGGGTTCAATAGGACTTCTATGAAGGACAGAATACTACATCCGTTTTTATCAATTTATTATTAGTGACCACAAGGTGCTGTGGCAGCTGAGAATGTGAATGCTGTTCAGGGTCTGCCTGCGCTATAGAGAATCTCTCTAAATATAGCTGACAGCTATCACACAGTGGACAAAGCACCGTCTCACTCCATAAGACAAACTGCACCTCTCTTTAATTCCCTCTGTCTAGTTTCAGACACACAGAATTAAAAATATATTTTGTTCATGTTTTGTATAGAAGTATATCAGATTTTTTGGGGGCCTAAACAAGAAGTTCAATTAGAAACGGATGACACAACCCACAAGCAAATATTTTTAAGGAAGCTTAAAGCATGGGTGCAGTTCTTGTTTCTTCAGCCAGCCAGTAACATAGCATTTCCTTAACAAACTCAGCCTGTCGTGACTGGAAGTGTGTTGTCTTTGGGGGATGGTTATTCTCATGGATTAAAGAGCAATTATCGTAAATTCATAAAATCATTCCATTCATTCCATAGTCTCTCTCCCCACATAAAAAATACTACAGTTTACTATAGAACACTATATTACTTACTATGGAATTCTATAGTACATTTATTTATTTATTTAACTAGGCAAGTCAGTTAAGAACATTCTTTTAAGAACATTCTTATTTACAATGACGGCCAAACCCGGACGACGCTGGGCCAATTGTACGCCACCCTATGGTCGGGTGTGATATAGCCTGGAATTGAACCAGGGACTGTAGTGACACCTCTTGTACTGAGATGCAGTGCCTTAGACCACTGCGCCAGTACACTGTAGAATACTACACTACACCCTTGTATCCCTCATCATGTAGTGCTTTCGTTAGAATTTTTACATCGATTGGACTGCTAGATAGCTTTGTCGATGCAGAAATTAGATCAAAACGGATTTAAGTTTTCCTGCATTAAAATCACCGACCACTAGGAGTGCTCCCTTTGGATGAGCTTTTTCTTGTTGACTTACAGCCATATATACAGTTGAAATCAGATGTTTACATACACCTTAGCCAAATACATTTAAACTCAGTTTTTCACAATTCCTGACATTTAATCCTAGTAAAAAGTCCATGTTTTAGGCCAGTTAGGATCACCACTTTATTTTAAGAATGTGAAATGTCAGAATAATAGTAGAGAGTGATTTATTTCAGCTTTTATTTCTTTCATCACATTCCCAGTGGGTCAGAAATGTACATACACTCAATTAGTATTTGGTAGCATTGTCTTTAAATTGTTTAACATGGGTCAAACGTTTTGGGTAGCCTTCCACAAGCTTCCCTTTTTCCTCCAAACATAACGATGGTCATTATGGCCAAACAATTCTAATTTTATTTCATCAAACCAGAGGACATTTCTCCAAAAAGTACGATCTTTTACACCCATGTGCAGTTGCAAACTGTACTGGCTTTTTTATGGCGGTTTTGGAGCAGTGGCTTCCTCCTTGCTGAATGGCCTTTCAGGTTATGTTGATATAGGACTCGTTTCACTGTGGATATAGATACTTTTGTACCTGTTTTCTCCAGCATCTTCACAAGGTCCTTTGCTGTTGTTATGGGATTGATTTGCACTTTTCGCACCAAAGTATGTTTATCTCTATGAGACAGAATGTGTCTCCTTCCTGGCGGTATGACAGCTGCGTGGTCCCATGGTGTTTATACTTGCGTACTATTGTTTGTACAGATGAATGTGGTACCTTAAGGCATTTGGAAATTGCTCACAAGGATGAACCAGACTTGTGGAGGTCTACAGTCTTGGTTGATTTCTTTTTATTTTCCCATGTTGTCAAGCAAAGAGGCACTGAGTTTGAAGGTAGGCCTTGAAATACATCCACAGGTACACCTCCAATTGACCCAAATGATGTCAATTAGCCTACCAGAAGCTTCTAAGGCACAGTCAACTTAGTGTATGTAAACTTCTGACCCGCTGGAATTGTGATTAAGTGAAATAATGTCTGTAAACAATTGTTGGAAAAATTACTTGTCATGCACAAAGTAGATGTCCTCACCGACTTAGTTTGTTAACAAGAAATTTGTGGAGTGGTTGAAAAACTAATTTCAATGACTCCAACCTGAGTGTATGTAAACTTCCGACTTTAACTGTAGTTTGTTGAGTGCAGTCTTAGCTATACATCTCAGCGCCATTCTTTATACTACAGTCATGTCTGCAAAAACACGACAGTAAATAGTCATGTCCGCAAAAACACTACAGTAAATAATACAGTATACTACAGTCATGTCTGCAAAAAAACTACAGTAAATAGTAATTTCTGCAAAAACACTACAGTAAATGCTACAGTAAAGTCTGCAAAAAAACACTACAGTGAATAATATAGTAATACTACAGCATTTTCATGTGGGTCACTACTTAGATCAGATGCTTATGAGTTTGTCCCAAATATCTGTCATTCATTTATCCTAAATGCATTTATTTTATACTGGTGCACTCTAGGGTCACTTTCCTAGTAACTGGAAATCTCTCACGACATAATGGAGTGTCAAAACTCATCTATTCAGGAATGTTTGTCCTCTCTTTCTCTCGCCAGGCCCAGAACCCTCGGCTCCCCCATTATGGCGGCGCTGATATCCACTTCACTGGAATGTTGGACTGCTTCAGGCAGGTGATCAGAAACAAGGGCATCCTGACACTGTGGAGTGGCATCACAGCCAACATGGTCAAGGTAGGACCACCTGAGTCATGTTCCCATTTTTTAAAATACTTTAGCCTATTACTGTAATGATTTATTGCGCTCTACCCCCGACCCTCTACCAGTCCTCCTCAGTCTTGTCTGCTGTAGATATAATGCAGTAATAGATATAGTAATATACAGCCAATGCACATTTATCAAACAATGCCATTTTTATATCAGAGTGAAACAGTAGAATGGCCCATAACTTGGGAGATGGACCTTGAGAGAGATGTGCTTTGTGGGTAATTTATAACAGGGTTATTGCAAGCTGGCAGATGTGGGTCGGATCCTAGAACAGCATACAGTGCTCTCATCTATCATCTCCAAATGGCTTTTCATGATGGCAATGGAGTTGTTTCTTTTACTGGTCTAAAATCTCCTCTCATAATCAGTCTACCAAGTAAATTGTGTACTTTGTGGAAAAGAAGATCATAACCAGGTCCTACTACCAGGGCAGATTTGAACCTAGCTCTTCACATTTTATAGAGCCCCTTCAAAAGCAATTTATCTGTTTGTCCTCCTCAGATTGTTCCATACTTTGGCCTTCTCTTCAGCTGCTTTGAGATGTGCAAGCAGGTCTGTCTGTACCGCAACGGGTACATTGTGTCTCCATTGAGCTATAAGTTGGCACCAGGCGTGGACCAGAGCATGGGCCCTACTGAGGTGGAAGAGGTGAAACAGTACCTGAAGAATAGGAAGTTTCAGTCACAGCAAGGAAGTCGCTGGTGAAACTGGTGTAACAAAACCTGCAGAAGGGGATGATGACCATTGGTATAGGAACGTGTCTGAACTATCAAAAAGAGTCAGGAATATTTGTTGGAATGCAATACTTTGAAGATGACAATTTGGTTGATGCCAGGTCTTTTACAGCTTTGTGAATTAGTAACCATTTCAGAATCGGAGGTAGATCCATTGATAGACAATCATGCTGTATTGTTTTTTAAAGTTGCAATGCAATCATAGGAATTGTACTTTTATACTTAAACACATGGATTTTTTTTTACTGTTTTGTTCAGAGCAAGGTTATGGTATTTTCTAACGTTGTTATACAGTTTGACAGTATTTGATACTATTGCACTCATTCCGCTCCAGCCATTACCAGGAGCTCCTCTTCCCCAATTCAGGTGCCACCAACCTCCTGTGTAATATGGTCGGCCTTACGTAAAGGTCATGAAGAGGAACACAAAGCACAAACCTGTTATAAGATGGAATTAGCTTACTAATGCCAATTAATGTTTTTCATTGTGTACATTAGGTTGTAATGACTATTTTAACAGACTTGGGTATATCATATTTATATGCCTTAAAGTTTCCATATTTATTATAAGTCTTATTTCACTGACTGTTTTAATTATGCGTGGTAGTTATTCACCCAAAGGATCTGATTGTGTCCTAGCCACTTATCAGTCACTAACTTTCATAGCACATACAGTATGTATCATTGTGTTGTGAATCTAGCAATAAGATTGTAACTGAAGCACACCAATGTCAAGTTTACGTGTACTGTATACGGTATGTAATACATTGGATTGATGAAACAATGCAAATCTCTGTTTTAGATTGAGATGATTCAGAATCATTGAAGTGAAATGTACTTGAACAGTCATTGTAATGGCTGAGATTTGTACTGTACATCAAAGCACAATTAGAGAAGTGAAAGAGGTGGCCTGAGAGGGGCTGATATGCGGGCACCCTGACAAAACTACACTAGATATAAGTATGTGGACACCCCTTCAAATGAGTGGATTCGGCTGTTTCAGCTACACCTGACAGGTGTATAAAATTGAGCACACAGCCATACAGTCTCCATAGACAAACATTGGCAGTAGAATGGCCTTACTGAAGAGCTCAGTGATTGTTAACGTGGCACCGTCATAGGATGCCACCTTTCCAAAAAGTCAGTTCATCAAATTTCTGCCCTGGTTAACTGTAAGTGCTGTTGTTGTGAAGTGGAACTGACTAGGAGCAACAACGGCTTAGCCACGAAGTGGTAGGCCACAGAATGGGACTGCCAAGTGCTGAAGCGTGTAAAAAATGGTCTGTCCTCGGTTGCAACACTCACTACCGAGTTCCAAACTGCCTCTGGAAGCAACCAGTTTGTTGGGAGATTCATGAAATGGGTTTCCATGGCCGAACAGCAACACACAAGCCTAAGATCACAATGCCAAGCGTCCGCTGGGGTGGTGTAAAGCTTGCCGCCGTTGCACTCTGGAACAGTGGAAACGTGTTCTCTGGAGTGATCAATCACGCTTCACCATCTGGCACTCGACGGACGAATCTGGGTTTGGCAGATGCCAGGAGAACGCTCCAGTGAAGCGAAATCTTAACACTACTGCATACAATGACATTATAGTCGATTCTGTGCTTCCAACTTTGTGGCTACTGTTTGGGGAAGGCCCTTTCCTGTTTCAGCATGTTAATGCTCCTGTGCACAAAGCAAGCTCCATACAGAAGTGATTTGTTGAGATCTGTGTGGAAGAACTTGACAGGCCTGCACAGAGCCCTGACCTTAACCCTATCGAACACCTTTGGGATGAATTGGAATGCCGACTGCGAGCTAGGCCATTCAGCTCGTGGCTGAATGGAAGCAAGACCATGCATCAATGTTCCAACATCTAGTGGAAAGTCTTCGCAGAAGAGTGGAGACTGTTATAGTATCAAAGGGGGGACCAACTCCATATTAGTGCCCATGATTTTGGATTGAGATGTTCGACTAGCAGGTGTCCACATACTTTGTAGTGTATCACAGCGATGCCCAGTGAGGTGAGCTTACCAGACAAGCTAAATGCCTTCTATGTTTCGCAAGCAACCCTGAACCAAGCATGAAAGCACCAGCTGTTTCGGATAAATGTGTGATCACATTCTCCGTTGTCAATGTAAGACTTTTAAACAGGTTAACATTCACAAGGCCACAGGGCCAGACAGCATACCAGGACACATACTCAGAGCATGCACTGACAAGCTGGCAAGTGTCTTCACTGAAAGTTTCAACTTCTCCTTGGCCCAGTCTGTAATACCTACATGTTTCAAGCAGACCACCATAGTCCCTGTGCCAAAGAGCGCCAAGGTAACCCGTCTAAATGACTATTGCCCTGTAGAACTCACATCTATAGATATTAAACGCTTTTAAAGGCTGGTCATGGCTCACATCAACACTATCATCCCAGACATCTTGGACCCACTACAATTCGCACACTTCCAACAGATCCACCGATGACACAATCTATATTGCACCCCACACTGCCCTCTCCCACCTCAACAAGAGAAACACCTATGTGAGAATGCTGTTAATTGACTACAGCTCAGCATTAATAACGATAGCTCATCACTAAGCTAAGGACCCTGGGACTGACCACCTCCATCTGAAACTGGACCCTGGACTTCCTGACGAGCCACCCTCGGGTGGTGAGTGTAGGCAACAATACATCCGCCATGCTGACCCTCAACACGGGGGCCCCTCAGGAAGTCCAGGGTCCAGTTTCAGATTAGTCCCCTCCTGTACTCCCTGTTCACCCTAAGACTGCTTGGCTGCGCACAACTCCAACACCATCATTAAGTTTGCTGATGGCACGACGGTGGTAGACCTGATCACCGATCACGATGAGACAGCCTATAGGGAAGAGGTCTGAGAACTGGCAATGTGGTGCCAGGACAACATCTCTCCTTCAACATCAGCAAGACAAAGGAGCTGATCATGGACCACAGGAAAACGGAGAGCCAAGCACGCCCCCATCCACATTGACAGGGTTGTAGTGGAGCGGGTCGAGAGCTTCAAGTTCCTCAGTACATCACTAAGGATCTATCATGGTCCACACACACACACACACACACACCTGACAACACCTCATCCCCCTCAGGAGGTGGAAATGATTTGGCATGGGCCCTCAGATCCTCAAAACGTTCTACAGCTGCACCATTGAGAGCATCTTGACTGGCTGCATCACCGCTTGGTATGGTAAATGCTTGGCGTCCAACCGCAAGGCCCTACAGAGGGTAGTGCGTTCAGCCCAGTACATCACTGGGGCCGAGCTCCCTGCCATCCAGGACCTCTATACCAGGTGGTGTCAGAGGAAGGCCCTAAAAATTGTCAAAGCCACCCAAGTCATAGACTGTTGTCTCTGCTACCGCACGGCAAGCGGTACCAATGCACCAAGTCTGGAACCAACAGGACCCTGAACAGCTTCTACCCCCAAGCCATATGACTGCTAAATAGTCCGTTCTGGTAGATATTTGGTTAAAGCTACAATATACAACTTTTTGGGCAACCCCACAAAATGCACATAGAAATGTGAGTTATAGATCTGTCATACTCATTGAAAGCAAGTCTAAGAAGCAGTAGACCTGTTCTATGTGAGATATTTCTATGCTGTTCCTAGGCCGTCATTGTAAATAAGAATTTGTTCTTAACTGACTTGCCTAGTTAAATAAAGGTTAAATGAAAAAAATTGTACAATGATACTCAACACAATGAATGCTTGTTTTGTCACAAACTGAAATTAGGCGAACTTTTAGAATATTAGCAACCAGGTAATTGCGGAGAGATTTCTGCATAGTGCATCTTTAACTATCTGAATTGACCCTTTTTGGACATTTATTTGTATTTTTTAATAATCTCATACGCTGCTGTTACTGTTTTTATTTACTATCCTGTTGCTTAGTCACTTTATTCCTAGATTTTGTACATATCTACCTCCAATTACCTCGTACCCCTGCACATCAACTCGGTATTGGTACCCCGTGCATATAGCCAAGTTATCATTACTCATTGTGTATTTATTATTACTTTTATTATTGTGTTATTACTTTTCTATTATCTCTTTTCTTTCTCTGCATTGTTGGGAAGTGCCGGTAAGGATGTAATTCACTGTTCAAATTTTATTGGTCACATACATATGGTGAGCAGATGTTATTGCGAGTGTAGCGAAAATACGTAAAATTATTAGTGCCATTATTAAAGTGACTAGTGTTCCATTTATTAAAGTGGCCAGTGATTACAAGTCTGTATGTAGACAGCAGCCTCACTGTGCTAGTGATGGCTGTTTAACAGTCTGATGGGCTTGACATAGAAGCTGTTTTTCAGTCTCGGTTCCAGCTTTGATGCACCTGTACTGACCTCGCCTTCTGGATGGTAGCGGGGTGAACAGGTAGTGGCTCCGGGTGGTTGTTGTTCTTGATGATCTTTTTGGCCTTGCTGTGACATCGGGTGCCGGAGGGCAGGTAGTTTGTCCCCAGTGATGCGTTGTGCAGACCGCACCACCCTCTGGAGAGCCCTGCGGTTGTGGGCGGTGCAGTTGCCATACCAGACGATGATGCAGCCGACGGGATGCTCTCAATTGTGCATCTGTAAAACTCTGTCTGGGTTTTAGGTGACATGCCAAATTTGCGCCTTCTTCACCACACTGTCTGTGTGGACTATTTGTTTGTCTGATCAAGTCAAATCTGATAAAATCAAGCCTACTACTGTTGTTGTCGTCTGCAAACTTGATGTTTAAGTTGGAGGCTTGCATGGCAACGCAGTCATGGGTGAACAGGGAGTACAGGAGAGGGCTGAGCACGTACCCTTGTGGGGCCCCAGTGTTGAGGATCAGCGAAGTGGAGATGTTTCCAACGTTCACCACCTGGGGTTGGCCCATCAGGAAGTCCAGGACCCAATTGCATAGGGTGGGGTTGAGACCCAGAGCCTCAAGCTTAATGATGAGCTTGGAGGGTACTATGGTGTTGAATGCTGAGCTATAGTCAATGAACAGTATTCTTACATAGGTATTACTCTTGTCCAGATGGGATAGGGCAGTGTGATGGGGATTGGACCTATTGGGGCGGTCAGCAAATTGAAGTGGGTCTAGGGTGACGGATAAGGTGGAGGTGACATGATCCTTGACTAGTCTCTCAAAGCACTTCATGATGACAGAAGTGAGTGCTACGGGGTGATAGTCATTGGTCTGCGCATGCTCTGTGGACACGGCTAGGGATGCCTTCTGGGGTCTCCTATTCCATCGGCTATGTATTATCCTCAAAGCGGGCAAAGAAGGTGTTTAGTTTGTCTAGAAGCAAGACATCGGTGTCTGCGATGTGGCTTGTTTTCCTTTTGTAGTCCGTGATTGTCTGTAGACCCTGCCACACTTCTTGTGTCTGACCCATTGAATTGCGACTCCACTTTTTTTCTATATTGACATTTTGCCTGTTTGATTGCCTTGCGGAGGGAATGATTACTCTGTTTGTATTCTGCCATATTCCCAGTTGCCTTGCCATGGTTAAATACGGTGGTACATTTGTAAGTCTACGCCTGTTGTTTATGAAGAATGCGATGAATAAAATTGTATTTGAATTCAATTAATTTGCTAAACAATGTGGCTTTCCTGAATATGAGTTGACAATGTATGTTCGAATGACAACACAACTGTTTGTACTTATACAAAGGTTCTGAATGGAGCAATTGCACCATCATTATCATATTTGGCAAGACATTACATTCAGAAAACCGTCTCTTATGGAAATGTTGAATACAGATAACAGATTGATTGTTCACATGTAGTTCTTTCATGATTTCTATCTCAAAGGCTCTGAGCGGTGCACTCTGAGAAACCCCTAGTCTGGTGACTGTAACCTGATCTGCTAGTTCCCCTAGTCCCAGCTGAACTCACCACTACCACCTTACTACAGTAGGCCAATGTCATACAAGAAAGACAGTAACATTTTATTTTCCCAAAAGATGTAGGATGTTGAATGGATATTTGAGGAGCAGATCCATTCTTTTTTTTCTTCCCAAGGAAGTTTGATCACAGGACTGACTATCATTATCGTTATTGTCACTTAATTGTAAGACTAAGATAAGTTGTGTCAATGTAATAATAATATAACATCATTATGCCAATTATATCAATTATAATATCATTTGATCTGCTTGATCGTTGTATATAATCTAAAAAGGAATTCTATCTCAAATAAAATTTTATTGGTTACATACACATATTTAGCAGATTCTATTTTGGGTGTAGCGAAATGCTTGTGTTTCTAGCTCCAACAGTGCAGTATTATCTAACAATTCACAACAATATACACATGTAAAAGAATGGAATTAAAAAATATATAAATAGATAGTGAGAAAATGCAGAGTTAAGGACATTTTAACCTGGTAGTGAAATGGATGACCTTTTCCCCCCTATAAGTAAGCACCCTCTCACAGCTGATCATTAACTCAGAGTAGACAGGAGTTTCAGCCAAAGATGATGGATCACTCAGGCCTATACCATTGAAAATAATGGTTTGTTTCTGTTTACTTTAGGGGGGTGGCTCTCCCATAGGCACCAATGCCATTGCAACTGGGTCTAGTATACTCAGGCTGCGTTTACACACGTAGCCCAATTCTGATATTTTTCCCACTAAATTGACTTAACCAATCAGAGCTGATCTGATTGTTCAAAAGACCAATTAGTGGGAAAAAAATGTCAGAATTGGGTTGCCTGTGTAAACGCAGCCTTCATCTTCTGTCTGTTTCAGCTACTCCAAGCTTCCATGCTTTTCACATATGACCTTGGGTCCAGAACTCACGCACAATCAAGGTGTGTCAAGTGTCATTCACAACCATGTAGCCTACTTAGCCAGCAACCTATTGAATGACATCACTCAAAATTAACTATTTTAAACCTTGGATAACTTTAATGTTATCACATGTAATATTATAGGCCCGTCTTTCATGTATGATATTAATTAAAATGTTTATTTTGAAAGAAATAAATACTCTTGGACACAGGCCAACAACACAGCTGAATTCATGAAGGCAGGACAAATCTCTCAGGCCAGGGGACGTTCATAAAAACATCGTCTCCGCCCACTAAATCCACCAGCGCACCAATGGCATGCCGCCTTTCAGCTCCCGCTTTGTCTCGCGAACACAGTGGTATTAAATCCGCTCTCAACTAAAAGTATCGGCCATTTCGACTGAGCCGGCATACCTCAATACCTCAGCAGTCTTTGGTAGAGCGGGAAGGTTTCCGTGTATCAACGTCCCGGATAACAACACAAAAATGAATGAGACCGTCGTCTCGTTCGCTAAGGACTTCTTGGCTGGTGGTATTTCCGCTGCCATCTCCAAAACAGCTGTAGCTCCTATTGAAAGAATCAAGCTTCTGCTTCAGGTAAGTTTGACTGGCTTTTCAGAAATTAACTTTAGCTATAGTAACGTTATAGTACTGTAACGTTACTAACGTTAACACCGATTGAAAGGGATTCGTTTGGTACTAGCTGGTTAAGTTACTAACGTAACTCCTCTCGTAAATGCCATTTAGTTTCTATTTTTTTTTAACCTGGGTTACCTAGTTAACTCACTCCTGTAACTTAGCTAATGTCATTGGTGCCTTGCAAGGTTGAAAAGATGCGAGTGACTCGTCCATTTTGGTTCATCTTGGGACTGTCAGTTCAGCAGCAAACCGGTGTCTGGGTATTTGGCTAACGTTAACTACTTTGCCTGCTGCAAATTACAAACGTTATTATGCAACCATGTAACGTTGAGTTTTTAAAGACTCCTTATGTGTCATGCTCATTGTCATTCCTACTTACTAGTTATTTGTTCACGAGCTAGCTTGGACATTGAACGTCGTTGTGTCCTCCGTCATCAAATTACGTAACTAGCGGTTACTAGGCCCGAGAAGTTGCCAAGGTCGTAGCAAGGGGAGGCTTCATCCTGTGTTTAGATGAGGCCTAGCGAGAACCAATCTAGTGCTGAGGAGGCGCGTCGTTATGGTGAATGGAATGTGGAAAGGCAAAGTGCTTGGTGCTGATGGACAACGTTGCCTAGCTTGCTTCTTGTCTACATGATTTTAGCTACTATTAGCTGTGTATCCACAATGTTGCCAACATTAAATTACAATGACTGGTATTGTTAGGGGTGTTGGCTTATTTAGTTGACCTAGTTGGCTAAAGACATTGAATGCTTGAAGCATACCTATTACACTTTTATTGATACAGGTAGGCCTTGTCCTCTATCTTTGTCATTAAACTGCTGTTTCCTTTTCTCTTTAAAAATATTGTATGAAGACTGAGTGTTGGCTTTTGATGTGTTTGTGAATACAGGTGCAACATGCTAGCAAACAGATCACCGTTGACAAGCAGTACAAGGGTATCATGGATTGCGTCGTCCGTATCCCCAAGGAGCAGGGCTTCCTGTCGTTCTGGAGAGGCAACTTGGCCAACGTCATCAGATACTTCCCCACTCAGGCCCTCAACTTTGCATTCAAGGACAAATACAAGCAAATATTCCTGGATGGTGTGGACAAGAAACAGTTCTGGAGGTACTTCGCTGGTAACCTGGCCTCTGGTGGTGCTGCTGGCGCTACCTCCCTCTGTTTTGTGTACCCCCTCGACTTTGCCAGAACCCGACTGGCTGCTGATGTCGGCAAGGCCGGTGCTGGGCGTGAGTTTAACGGCCTGGGCGACTGCTTGAAGAAGATCTACAAGGCTGATGGTCTGAAGGGCCTGTACCAGGGATTCTCTGTGTCGGTCCAGGGCATCATAATCTACAGGGCATCTTACTTTGGTGTCTATGACACAGCCAAGGGTGAGTCCATGGACTACTCTGAGCACAGGCCTCATTCCTCATGTCTGAGAAGAACTGCAAGTGTGTTTGTTTCACAAATCTTAAAGCCTGTTTTAATCTGCTTGGTTTCTCTGTAGGCATGCTGCCAGATCCCAAGAACGCAAGCATCTTGGTCAGCTGGGCCATCGCTCAGTCTGTGACTGCAGTTGCTGGTCTTACATCCTACCCCTTCGATACCGTCCGTCGCCGTATGATGATGCAGTCTGGACGTAAAGGAGGTAATTTAACTTTTGAACACTTGTCTGTATTTTAGTTTAAAGTTATTTATTCACTGTCATGCTATTCACCAACAGTGGGCAACTGCTTGAGAAACATTCAGCCAAGGCAGAGGTATGACCTGTTGCTTTTGTTTTGCAGGTGACATTATGTACACTGGCACCATTGACTGTTGGAAGAAGATTGCGAAGGATGAGGGCGGCAAGGCCTTCTTCAAAGGAGCCTGGTCCAATGTTCTCCGAGGCATGGGTGGTGCCTTCGTGCTGGTCTTGTACGATGAGTTGAAGAAGGTCCTCTAAACTATTTTTAGATGTCTCCCCATAAATGTTTAAACTGTAACATAACTTGTACATTTGGAAGGACTGTCAAATTCCGCCTTATTTATAGGGACCAACTAGTATGTTTGTGCTAGTTGTACTGGAGAAATCGGTTTTGCGCTTTTAATTTGCCCAATGTTTTTCTGTTTTCCCCCCCAGAATGTCATTCCCATTTAAAAAAAAAAAAGTTACTATGCCAGGTCTTCAAATGTCAACCTGTTTCATCCGGCTGGCCTGTTTCTAGTCAATACTGTAAAAATAAAGGCAACCTACTGAATGAACCTACAATGAGCTTTCCACTTGGTTTGTGTTTCTTTGGCAGTAGCATCACTGAATGGCATGTAGTGTTACTCCTGGATTCTCCCTGGTGTGGTTTCTCTTGAGAGCCAGCTGGTGTCTTATTCGTTGAGGTGTAATCTTAAGAGCTGGGTTGTCCTTGACAGTTATGGTTGGGCTCCAGCCAAAGTCAGCTGACTGGCGCTTGGACTGGGTGTGTGTAATCTATAAACTGGTGATAAGGTTCTAAACATGGATGGTGAGAAAGAAACTGCTACAGAATCTTGTGGCATGAAGTTGATGGCTTGTTCTTACCTGGCTCAAAATGCATATTTGAGTAAATTCTGCTCAAACGAAGTAACTGACATCCACTTCTGAGAGGAATGCTAGGATTATCTGTTGCGAAGTGGATTACTTCAGGCATCTAAATATACTCTTCGTTCTCTCAAGCTGGGTGCTGGACCGTTACCTGTATGCGGAGCAAACTGTTTATAAAATGACAATCCTGCTCAAAGATCGACGTTGAACTTGAGTTTGACTGGGTGCCAATCTACACTGCTCCAGCAAATAGACTGTAGAGAAGGAAACTCAACCCTCCCTTTTAGAGTAGTTAGCTGAACGTCAGAATAAAGTACTAGGAAATGGTGGGTGCTGACATGTTAAATCTGAGACTCGATCCTGCACTAGTGGTATTGCTGAGAAATTCCTCCAGATCGCAGCAGCTGTTAAATGGGAGCCTATCCAAACTCATGTCATCAAGAAGTCAGAATGCGCCTTAACAGTGTAGTTGTGAAAAGTTAAGACTTCGGTACATCAGTGTTGGCTGCAATATCCGGTTGTAATCCTGTCCTTGGGCTACTTTCACCAGCTAATGTCAACTACCGGAGTAGGCAGGCCAATGTCATGCTCTTTGCAGACATGGTATTGTCTACAATGTTCTTCAATGGAGGACACTCTTAATTTAGCTCTCAGTGCCTCTCAGATTACACATGATTTACCCAGCAGGGTATGGAGTACCTAATCTTCCTTGGGCTGATGAGAGTTAGGAAGTCATCCTTGGCATCAGCATTGCTTTAGTGACACACCAAATATGGTCCTGACTGGTGGTAACTTCAGGTGTTTCAGCACGCCCTTTCCACTTCTGCATCATTACAGCTGAACTAGGAGGCATATGTGAGTTGCTTAGGTAACACCCATTTGAGGTCATTGGTGAGAGCTCAGATAAGCATGCTTTCAGTAGTACCACACCTTTGGACTTCTAAACTTCAGTGTCTTATGGTCTATTGCAGATTGAAAGCGAACCACACTAAGACCAATATTACAATTACTCGCAGCATGGGCTGTTATGTAAGAGGCAGATTATTGCAGTGAGGTTATTTACAGGTGAAACTGGTTTGATCTGCCCTTAACTGGTGTCAACCTAATGTCAAAGAACAGAGCCTGCTGATGGATCACGTGGTTTTAGCAAACTCTGCTGCGGTTTCATAATCCTTTCCTGCTGAATGACGTCATTTACACGTCTCTGCTCGTCACTGAAATGAAAGGAATGTGATTATGGAACCGCAGCATTGGTTTCAAATCAGATCGATATATTTTTTAATCTATATATATCCAATTAGCTGCTTCACTACAGCACCTTAGACTTAAGTAAATACATCTAAAAACATGAGAAACACTGGATAAGAGCCAGGAAGTGCTCATTTAGACTACTTAGTTAATATTTTAATTATACTCCATATTTAAAATGGCATTTTGAATGTTAAACATCACGTAGGATCTGAACGTCTTTTTATGCACCGTTTTACCATTGCCAGTATGGTTTATGGTTACCTGCCAGCTCATCGAAATGCAGCGAGTGCCATCATGTGGTGATTCTGTTATTTGCGTTTTATCTATTCCCTTTACACACTGTTGGTAGAGTGGGTCACCAACAACAAAATCGTCAATGGAGCAAAAGCATTCCTTGTCATTTCGCATTTTATTTCTATGATAAATCTATAGCGCTCAAATGAAATTCCTTGAGAGCAATTTTTTGGTTTTTAAATTTATATCATTTTACAAAGTCATGACAAAACAATGGTCCTTAGTTTTTGAGTTATGATAAAGAGGTGTGCTAGTGAGGTATCTTATTGAGAAAGGTATAGTTAGTGTGTAACAGATTCCCAGGATTTGGTATGCTTAATGCGGCCATTAAGCATACCAAATTTTAAAAACCATGCTTCAGGTTTCCGGGAAGCTGCACTTGTACAACTGTTCATTTAGCCATAACACCTAATTGTTTTCATAGGTCAGATCAGTACCCAGTTCAGGCTGCACATCCTGAACAGTCTCAGATCTCTGTTTGGCATTACACTTGCAATTTGTGGATAATTAAACAAAAATACAGCACAGGCTTGGATCCACCAAGGGGGGAAAAAGTGTCATTATGGTCGTAATATCCAATTAACTTTAAAACATTGATGGGAAAACATAAGGATTTTTTGGGGGGAAAAACAAAGATGTTATCCCCCTGTATGTGAATGTACTACTAGACATGGATTTATATGGTATTACAGCCTAACCGAGGTAAAATCTGATTTATTGGATATTTGGTTCTCTCAATAGCTATTGAACCAAGCATGCCATGACTATGAAGATGGTATTTTCTGAATCGGGTGGATGGAGAACAATCCACTTTTTAAATATTTTATTACTATAAAAATATATACTGAATCGGGGGAAGATTTACATTTTTTTGTTTTCCATTCTCCCCTGATTGAGAGTATCCTTTTCAAAGTCATGCTTTGTGACCCCCTCCCCAAATACAACATATACAAAAGTATGTAGACACCTCTTCAAATTAGTGGATTCATTGCTGACAGGTGTATAAAATCGAGCACACAGCCATGCAATCTCCATAAAGAAACATTGGCAGTAGAATGGCCTTCCTGAAGAGCTCAGTGACTTTCATAGGATGCCACCTTTCCAACAAGTCAGTTCGTCAAATCTGCCCTGCTAGTGCTGCCCCCGGTCAACTGTAAGTGCTGTTATTTTGAAGTGGAAAGTCTAGGAGCAACAACAGCTCAGCCACAAAGTGGTAGGCAACACAAGCTCACAGAACAGGACCATCGAGTGCTGAAGCGCGTAGCGAGTATAAATCGTCTGTCCTCGGTTGCAACACTCACTACCAAGTTCCAAACTTCCTCTGGCAGCAACGTCAGCACAATAACTGTTTGTCGGGAGCTTCATGTAATGGGGTTCCATGGCCGAGCAGCCGCACACAAGCCTAAGATCACCATGCGCAATGCCAAGCGTCGGCTGGAGTGGTGTAAATATCGCCACCATTGGACTATGGAGCAGTGAAAACGCGTTCTCTCAATTAATGAATCACGCTTCACCATCTGGCAGTCCGATAGATGAATCTGGGTTTGGTGGATACCAGGAGAACACTACCTGCCCCAATGCATAGTGCCAACTGTAAAATTTGGTGAAGGAGGAATAATGGTCTGGGGCTGTTTTTCATGGTTTGGGCTAGGCCCCTTAGTTCCAGTGATGGGAGAGCTTAACCCTACAGCATACAATTACATTTTAGATTCTGTTCTTCCAACTTTGTTTGTCAGTTTTGGGAAAGTCCTTTCCTGTTTCATGACAATGACCCCGTGCACAAAGCGAGATCCAAACAGAAGTGGTTTGTCGAGATTGGTGTGGAAGAACTTGACTGGCCTGCACAGAGCCCCTGATCTTAACCCCATCGAACAACTTCAGGATGAATTTGAACGCTGACTATCCTCCTGATTCCTGCTTACAAGTAAAAATGAAAGCAGGAAACATCTCCAATCAAAAATCAAATCTAGAATCGGCTTTCTATTTCGCAACAAAGCCTCCTTCACTCACGCCGCCAAACTTACCCTAGTAAAACTGACTATCCTACCGATCCTCGACTTCGGCGATGTCATCTACAAAATAGCTTCCAACACTTTACTTAGCAAACTGGATGCAGTCTATCACAGTGCCATCCGTTTTGTTATCAAATCACCTTATAACACCCACCACTGCGACCTGTATGCTCTAGTCGGCTGGCCCTCGCTACATATTCATCGCCAGACCCACTGGCTCCAGGTCATCTATAAGTCTATGCTAGGTAAAGCTCCGCCTTATCTCAGTTCACTGGTCACGATAACAACACCCACCCGTAGCACTCGTTCCAGCAGGTATATCTCACTGATCATCCCCAAAGCCAACACCTCATTTGGCTGCGTTTCCTTCCAGTTCTCTGCTGCCAGTGACTGGAACAAACTGCAAAAATCGCTGAAGTTGGAGACTTTTATTTCCCTCACCAACTTTAAACATCAACTATCTGAGCAGCTAACCGATCGCTGCAGCTGTACATAGTCAATCTGTAAATAGCCCACCCAATCTATCTACCTCATCCCCATACTGTTTTTATTTTATTTACTTTTCTGCTCTTTTGCACACCAGTATCTCTACTTGTACATCATCATATGCTCATTTATCACTCCAGTGTTAATCTGCTAAATTGTAACTATTCTTTCCTATGGCCTATTTATTGCCTACCTCCACATGCCTTTTGCACACACTGTATATTGACTTTATTTTTTCTACTGTGTCATTGATTTGTTTATTGTGTTATTGGCTTGTTTATTGTTTACTCCATGTGTAACTCTGTGTCACACTGCTTTGCTTTATCTTGGCCAGGTCGCAGTAGCAAATGAGAACTTGTTCTCAACTAGCCTACCTGGTGAAATAAAAAATAAATAAAGACTCCAGCCACTCTAGTAATAGACTGTTACTTTTACTTTTATTTCTTATTCTTATCTGTATTTTTTTTAAACTGATTTTTTGGTTAGGGGCTCGTAAGTAAGCATTTCACTGTATGGTCTACACAACATTTGATTTGAGCCGGGCCTAATCACCCAACATCAGTGACCGACCTCACTAATTATCTTGTAGCTGAATGGAAGCAAGTCCCTGCAGAAATGTTCCAACATCTAGTGGAAAGCCTTACCAGAAGAGTAGAGGCTGTTATAGCAGCAAAGGGAGAACCAATTCCATATTAATGACCATGATTTTGGAATGAGAAGTTCGACAAGCAGATGTCCACATACTTTTGGTCATGTAGTGTATATACAGCAAATTCTGAAAGTATTCAGACCCCTTTACTTTTTCCACATTGTTACATTACAGCCTTATTCTAAAAAATATTACATTGTTTTTTTCCCTCATCAATCCACACAATACTCCATAATGACAAAGTGACAACAGGTTTTTTGAATTTTTTGCAAATTTAATACAAATTCCCCACAGATCTGGGGAAGGGTACCAAAACATTTCTGCAGCATTGAAGGTCCCCAAGAACACAGTGACCTCCATCATTCTTAAATGGAAGAAGTTTGTAACCACCAAGACTCTTCCTAGAGTTGGCCGCCTGGCCAAACTGAGCAATCGGGGGAGAAGGGCCTTGGTCAGGGAGGTTACCAAGAACCCGATGGTCACTCTGACGGAGATCTGGAGTTCTTCTGTGGAGATGGGAGAATATTCCAGAAGGACAACCATCTCTGCAGAACCACCAATCAGGCCTTTATGGAAGTGGCCAGACAGAAGCCACTCATTAAAGGCACATGACAGCCCGCTTGGAGTTTGCCAAAATGAACCTAAAGGACTCCCAGACCATGAGAAACAAGATTATCTGGTCTGATGAAACCAAGATTGAACTCTTTGGCCTGAATGCCAAGCGTCTGGAGGAACCTTGCACCATCCATACGATGAAGCATGATGGTGGCAGCATCATACTGTGGGGATGTTTTTCAGCGGCAGGGACTGGGAGACTAGTCGGGATCAAGATGAACGGAGCAAAGTACAGAGAGATCCTTAATGGAAACCTGCCCCAGAGCACTCAACCTCAGACTGGGGAGAAGGTTCACCTTCCAACAGGACAACAATCATAAGTAGACGGCCAAGACAATGCAGGAGTGGCTTTGGGACAAGTCTTTGAATGTCCTTGAGTCGCCCAGCCAGTGCCCGGACTTGAACTCGATCAAACATCTCTGGAGAGATCTGAAAATAGCTGTGCAGCGACACTCCCCTTACAAGAATGGGAGAAAGTCCCCAAATACAGGTGTGCCAAGCTTGTAGCATCATATCCAAGAAGACTTGAGGTTGTAATCAGTACCAAACATGCTTCAACAAAAGTACTGGGTAAAGGGTCTGAATACTTATGTAAATGGGACATTACAGTTTGTTGTGTTTATTTTTCATACATTTGCAAAAATGTGAAAAAAACTGTTTTTGCTTTGTTTTTATGGATATTTGTTTTAAGAGAGAGCGATAAAACCCTTTTTTTACACAAACCAAAAAGGTCCACACGTCATATAGAATATACCATCTTTATAGTCATGGCATGCTTGGTTCAATAGCTATTGACGAGAGAAACCGGAATATCCCATACAAAACACATTTTACCTAGGTCTCTGACCTAGAGGTCCAGAATTTAAGTACTCACCCGGGGGATCACTGGATTAAGCCCCAGTCCATCTGTTCCAAGTTTGTGGTAGGCAAAAAAAAAACTCGTGGTTAAAAAAAAAGTGAAAGAAATTGAGCCGGGAAAAATGTGATCTTAAATGTTTTAGTTGTGTTGTTTTCCATTCGCCTCTGAAAAACATGTGGCGCATGCTACACCAGAATTACCTTTGTCAATCGTTTTAAATAATTTTTTCATTTTAACAAATCTTGGCAAGCTCAGTTGATCCAACTATGGCCAATAAATAGCATGCCATGCCATAATCAGTTGCAGATACCCAAAGAGTAAAAAGCATCACTCTGACCAATCAGTGCCCTCCTCTGGGTGCACATTTTTTTTTCTTCTTAATGTCTTTTTTTTTCTTTCAAGACGACGATCAAGCAAGTTGAAATGGCTTTTGCCATATCTCCATGAATTAATGTTTTTGTTAATAAAGATATATATTTTAAGGCTGAAAAGCTACGAATGGAAACTTCGTAGTGGAAGGAATGTTACTGGTGTCTTGCAAAGATAGAAAATGTACATTTTGCGCTTCTCTCTCGCCATGATTATTGGGCTTGTTTGGTATTTCTCGGACTGCGGACAGGTTGTGGCTCAAATAGTTTTGTGTTTACTATTTTGGCCATCAACCCCTAATTTCTTCATAAAGACCGGGCGGGAAAGCGGCACTCAAACATACGATGTGGCTGAAGACAACTCATTTCAGGTAATTAAAACCGTTATATACATTTCATACGATTGACTATTTGCAGTTGTTATTTTTCGTTTGTCTTAGAAATCATCATCGCAACAATGTAACGCTGGTCACGAGAATCAATGTAACATGGCGTGAGCCATGCACGTTACTTCTGTTTATAAAATGACACAATGAAACAAGCTTATGAATCATGTCATTAATACCAACAAACATTTAAATATTTCAACGGATTGTCAGTCTGTGATCTATTACAAATCGTTAGACCATGAACGATTACTGTTGTCTAGTAACTTAGTTGTGGTGTCAAGTGACACTAAACTTATGACATAAAATTTTAATGACGTGCTCTTGACATGGACTTCCTCATGTCCTATAAAGCTGGTGGAAAAATGCCCGTATTTTTGCAAGTGGACGGAAAATAAGGTGAGAGTTGAATATACACATTGGCAATGAAAGGAGTGCTAATGACAACAACCGAGAAATAATGGTGTCTCTCATGTTGTAGCCATACACAAAAGTGAAGCTCTACCTTCCATGCACATTACTCTTTGTAGTTTAGCTGGTTTCTTTCTGTGTACACATGCTATAGGGACTGGACTTGTGCCATCTTTCTACTTGGTTTAATCTACAAGGTAAGGAATGAATGATGTCAAAACACTAATCCTTTCTGAATTGTTTTACAGGAAACACTAAAGGATGAACATTTAGGTTGTGGTGTGACTGATACAACAAGCACTAAAGCTAAAGCATCACAGGAGACACAGTTTCCCCATGTGAAGAGGTCTCTTCAGCAAGGTGTGTAGTTGTGCTCAGTATGAGCTGAGGACCTTACAGAATTTTGCCATTATAATGTAGAAAGTTTTTGTAAATCATCCTGTCAGGCTTTCTTCCAGGATGAAAGATTTGTAAAGAAGTGTCTGTTCTTAAGATCGGTTAGTAACAAGACAAGGACACATAACGGAAACATTTTGTGCCGAGATTCTGCCTTTTGTTTTAGTGATATATGGTCAGCCAAATGTAGGTCTGTATTCTGCGACAGTTGAGTAGGACAGCAAATGCGGCTGCAGACATCTGATGCTAAATGATCTGGGAGGGGCTTGGGTATCAAAAATGTTGGGGGAATAGACATTCTACACCCTTTTCAATGTGCTATGCTTTGGAATATGGGAAGTGGAGGTTTTACCAAGTTGTGGTTGTGCATGAAAGAGGAAATGGAACAACGTTGTTTGTATAAGGCATACTCAGTCAGGTTTGGACTGTTTTCTGTCAGGAAGTTGTTTTGACAATCCTGCTAAAATGAACACCGCTCACTTCAAACTGCACAATATGTAAGTACAATAAGTAGCCTAGCTTATTGCTTACAATACTCAGGGCTCTTTTAAATGTAAGTTATTTTTGTCCAACGCAGCTGTTTTGCTTTTGGGTTGATTTTGAATGTGTGTTCTCAGTGTTTGAGTGTGCCTACGCCCAGCTAGTCCTACCCTGGTACTGCGTCCCTGAGCCCTGTGACAGTCAGCTCCTGCACGGGGTGCTGTGGAGGGAGTTTGACCAAGTCATTGATCAAGTCATCAGCAGAGGCAAAGACTTTGATGTCTGCTCAGCAAGTGTGGGCTGCATTCGCATCCTGACCCAGCACCTCCATAGTGCCAAACAGTCTGATAGGTAATGCGGCTCTCCTGAAGTCACTTGTAGAATAGGTATTAAGTTGCCGTTCTCCAGCTATATCACTTGCCTATACTGTTGAATTGGTTTATGTATATTTGAATGTTTAGGATAAATCATTATCAATCATAGTTCTGAAATTCAAACTTTTTTATTGGGTGTAATGCATGTTTTTGATAGATTTCATGTGACCAAGCTAGGGAACTATGTATGTTTTCACATGTTGGAACAATGACCTGTATTTAGATGATAGAATTTATTGCTAATACGTTTGTAATACTCTGTCCTAATGTAATTTATCTACATAGTAATACTCTGTCATTAGTCCAAAAAGGCTATTTTTATTGACTTTGTCTCTGTCTGTTTGTCTCTTTTTGTCTCAGAGAACCATTGTTCAGCTCTAGGGGAGAGGAGGTTGAAGTTCTAAGAGTGTTCTCTGAAGCACTGGTGCGAAACCTTTTCCCTCAGTCTCTATGGGGACTGGCAGTCAGCCACTGTGCCTTAAATGAGATTGTTGCCTTAAAAGGTAAACCCCACAACATAAGCCTATCAGTGCCTCAGTTTTCTCTCATTGCTAAACTTTTGAAAACGAGAATAAATTAGCATCAAACATTATCATTCCATCATGGATAGAGGTACTGCACATACTGTGCTACAACTAAAATAAGGGCTCTCCTTAGAGGAAAGCTAAAACCGTGTGTTATCATGGAAACGTACTGATAATGGTTGGTGGCCTTCAGTGGCTCTGATCACAGGAGTCAGTGAAATGAGTTGAACCATTACTAAGCCATAAATGTAATTGTACGGAATTTCACTGTTGTAGATAAAATATTAACTTCTATATTCTGCATCTGTAACTTTTATTGGATTAAATGAGCCTTGAAATGTATCCCTTTTTTTGTTGCCCGGGAGACATGGACAATGGTGGATACTGGAGGTGTCCATTAGTATAACAGTGAAACCAGTGGAAAGTGTCACAGTAATTCTGAGACTAAGTGTGTGTTTTTTCCCCCTATGTATATTGAACATGGCTTTGTCCTACCATAATAGTTTACTCTGTATAGCCCTTCACATTGACTTTGTCATCCATGCCCTAAGTGCTGGACCTGCTGGTGCGGTGGCTATCAGACCCAGACAACCTCAACCAGCTGGTGGTGAGTCAGCTGGATGGAGTGACCCCCAAGAGCTCTGTGGAAGAGCTGTGTGAGTCTAACTCTGACGGGGCCTCTCCAGCCGCCCTGGAGAGCCAGACCAGTGACGCGTGAGTGACCCTTTTCTTACCAGGCTGCTTCTCTTTTTTTTCTTTGGTAGACACGCTTCAGTGTTGTTAGGGTGATGTGCCGACAACACCAATAAATAAATTGTGCTCTGATTTTGTTTGGTTGCCATTTTAGAACACTGGAAGAAACCGAGAATGCTCAAACCGGTGACGGCAAGTCCAAAAAGAAAGGTGTGGGTGTGTTTATTTGGAACAATAACTAGGCTAAATTGAAACACTTTGTTTGGCACAAACAACAGTCAATGGACCAAAATAAAGTTAATTTAGTTTGTGTCCAATTTCTGTTTGTGCTGTGATGTTTTAATTTTTTATGTTTGTTTTTGTTTCCCCTGTGCCTTAAGGTTCTTGCAGTTTGCAGTCAACCTGTGACACAGTAAAGGCCACGGAAATGTGGACACTTAGCTAATTGGATATGTGTTGTTTTTCCAGCCAACAAATTGAAGGAAGGCTGGTCTAAAATCCTTGACAAGATGAAATCGAAGAAAGATAAAAGGAAGAAGATGAAGAAAAAGGAGCAGGTGCTGGTGGTCAGAGCCAAGTCTATCCAGGATTGTCCGTCAAAGGAAAGTGAAGGTAGTAGCCGGGAGAGCTCCATCCAGAGCCAGCAGGACCCCGATAGCGTAAGGACACTGTACCAGATAGAGCAGGTCTGCAGTCACAACTTCACTATTCACTCTGCTCTAATCTTTTTCATAGTAAATGTTGTAGATTTTATCCATTTTATTTGATATCTTACAGACAGTACATGTTTTGCCATCTATCCAATAGAAGGTAAACATGAAAGCCTTATTTCTGGATGCCCTCTGAGGTTGAAACGTAACACGGCTGACATTAGGTTTTGTAATTGGTTTGGTTCACCAGGAGGATGGTGATCTGGAGAGCTACTTGACCAGCGTACAAGAAGAAATGATGGAATTCAAGCTGTCATATGAGATGTGGCGTGTTGGCCACTGGGCTGTCAGCGTCCCTCATGTGAGTCACAAATCACACACAAGTCACTGGAATGCAACTACTGCTGAATATGAAAGTGAGTTTTGTGAAGACATGTCCTTGGTTGTTCTGTGGTCTAATAATGATTGCGCCAGAATGGTGTGTAAAGTAAGATGTTACTGTCTGCAGATGGAGAGGGAAAACGAGGAGATGTGTTTTACAGTTCACCTAGAAGAGAGGGATAACCCTGAGAACCTTCACTGGGATGTAAAGAAGACCCAGACGGACATCATCCATTTCCGCAACCTATGGCAGGTTAGAGATGGATGAAGAGAGAGATTGTATTGTTGCAATCCCCCCCACAAAAAAAACAGTGTCAAAACAGACTGCTGTAAAAGTTTGGAATGCATCAGATACTGCACTGTTTAATTTCATCTCTGACATTTTATGGATGTTGTACAATTAGATAAAAGCATTGCAGGTTCTAATAGTCTGAGTGCACCCTCTTTTGACAGTAGTCTCTTTTGCATCCTCTATAGAGCCATATCATATAGTTATGTCACACATCATTCTTAAATATCTTTCATGGTTTGTGTTTTTTGTTTTGTAGGACTCTGCTAATTTACCCTCCCTATCCGTGTTAGAGGCAAGCACTGAGTGTAACAGCGAGGATTTTAGAGAGACCAAAACGTCCCTCAAGGTCTTCTTACAGGTACACTGGCACACTTCAGACACAAGCAGAAATGCACATGGTATAATAAAAAATGCATGTCTTAATCTCCATGCCCTCTCCAGGAGCTGGTCTCTGATGCTCTGATGGGCCACACTCAGCCAGTGTTTCAGTTTCTGTGTCCTCTGGACAAGCTGCTGAGTGAAGAGGAGCATGTGGGGGGAGTGTGGGGTCTCCTCAGCGGCCTGGCCTACTTCCTGTCTCCAGGGCAAGAGGAAGATGAGGTAGGCATTTTAATTACATGTTGAGCAAGGCCTTCAAGATCATCTTGTATCATAATGGGTCACCACAAATGACAAATAATGCCCTCTGCTGGTGCATTAAGAAATCACAGCAGCTGTGAATCTTAAGCAGTCTGTCCGTATTTGTAAAGGTATTGCAATGCACATTGCATTTTTCAGGACAAGCACAACACTCTTCAAAGAGGGACCAAATCAGATGATTCCAACACAACTGAGAATGCAGACTCAACTGCAACTGAGAAGCTGAATGAAAACATTGGTGATACAAGGGATGGTTCTCCTTCAGAACCAAGTCCCATTGAGTGCTGCAGAGGTAAAGCGATGGTGCCAGTAGAGAAATCAGACTGTTTGGTTAATGCAGGCAAAACCGAGGACAAAAAAGAGGAATCGGAGAACCCTGTAACTTCTCACCTGAAGATGATCAACAAAGAACTATCCAGATCAGAGGAGTGTCTGGCCCAAACAAAATCAGACAACCTTGAAGACCAGACCGACTCTGTCTGTAGGCCGCGACATTTCAGTCAAAATGGAGGCTCGCAATATGACCTCACTGACAGTCCGTCATGGTGTTATTTAGTTGGAAAGTCAAATAAAAAGGATAAACTCACTTTCAAAATGTCAGGAGGGATCCACAGGAGTAGAGGAAAGGACATGGGGAGTCAGTCAAAATTAGAAGACTCGCAGTGTTTGAAAAAGAACCAATCCAGCTGGGAGCAAATGGAAGCAACCAAAGCCATTTTTGATTTGTTGAAAGCAATATCTGGTTAGTTTTCTTTTCCTAATTTGTTTGAAATTGTAATTTTGGATGTTTTATATTTTAATCAGTCACCTGTAGTAGTGTGTAATAATCAGCGCCCTACTTTTCCCTCCAGGTAATTCCATCCTCCTGAACATATTTGATGCGATTCTGAAACCCGTCATGCCGATATTGAAAAAGTAAGAGGTGAAATATTCTCCCATTTTCCACTGCAGTCCTGGTTCGTCATAGTGACAGTGTAATAAGATGATCTACATTTGGCCTTTTGAGAATCCCAGCATTACTTTTTATAATCTCCTCTAGGAAAGTGAAAAGCTTCTTGAATAAGATGAACCCAACGGATGCCCAGATGGCCTCCTATATCGATAACCTATGTGACAAACAGTGGCCTGAGGGCTCGCCAGTGGTGACCAGCCCTAAACCCCACCGCAACAGTCAGGAAAAAAACGAGACCAAAGACCGAGCTCAGCACCTCATCAATGCCAGATGTACAGGATATACACTGTTTTTCACTCTCATCAACACAGCTGCTAGAGTTATGATTTTCATTCTAAGACTGAGATGTGGGAATTGTCCCAGTTCACTAACATCATATTCTCTACTATAGATTCAAACTATTTAATCTTGAAGAAGACTGATATGGAGACCGTGTTTAAGCTCTTCCAGGACTGTGAAGAAAACAAGAAGCTGGTCTATGTGAGTGTTTAGCCTCTTGAGTTTCTGTGGCGAGCACTGGAAGAGATGTCAATGTCTTCATTAATGTTGCAGCGCTCGCTCTGTATATTTGATGTTTGTCAAATGTCATAAAAATATGTCTAGACTTGTACAGTTGGGTAGAAACATTGACTCAGTCCTTTTGCTTCATTTCAATAGATGCTGCTTTCTTTCCTTTTGAGAGAGCTTCTGCCGGGTGAGGATGCCCTTAATGTGAGTGCCATAACCCTGCAGAAAGTCAACGCCAACTAACTCATTTTAAGATGTTCACAGGTCATGCTTTTAAATTAACTGTAGTTCTGATGTTTTAGAAAATTAAACAATTTATTTGATTGGTTGTCATGCCTTAACAGTCCCATTTAAGTCTACACTTGGTGGGAGTATTATAATAAAGAAATCTTATGATACATTTCCAGAGAAGTATATTTTACCTCATACATTAAACATGCTGTGAATCATGCCTATTATTTAAAATGTATCATATGTTGACGTGTTATGTATTTGGCAATATCAGCACACTAATGTGAGGTTATTCAAGTTAAAACATCCTCTACCGGTGTAGAAAATAGAAACATTTGCTATCGAGATGGTAACGATGTACTCCATTGTCAATCTCAGAGGGGGCATAAATGTACTTTGATTTCACTGGTAGGGACACACAGAGCACTTTGAATAAAATGTTGAAGTTTTGACGTAAAGGGTTTTGAGCACTTTCATAGTTGATGGGGGGGGGAATGTGTTAAATAAGAAGCTTTTGAGGAAAGTTGTTAATATTTTGTTATTGGGTTTTGAGAATTTCCAGTAATTACACACACACCTGCCTTCTAAAAGAAAGCTTGCAAGACACTGAATGTGAAAATTAAGTGCCTTGTTAATAAAGCTATTTTATATATATATATTAGATTTTCCTTGCTTCTTTGGCTACGTTTACACAGCAAGCCCAATTCTTTTTTTTTTTTTACCAATTGGCCTTTGACCAATCAGATCAGCTCTGAAAAAGAGCTGATGTGATATGATTGGTCGTAAGACCAAATCATGGAGAGAAAAAAGTCAGAATTGGGCTGCTTGTGTTAACACAGCCTCAGACATATGCCTGGTATGCTTTAGATTGTGTGGTAGGTATATTCTGTCTTCTGATTCTTCCAGTCCTACCATATGGGATTAATGAGTTTTAATGAGTTTCTCTATGTTGAGCATGTTCACAAAAAAAAATTGATCATTAAAGTAACTGTTTAGCATTTCCAGATGTCTATGAAATAGAACCTTAGAATATGAGTGAAATTGTTTCCGTTCACAAAAATGTAAGAATATTAGAAGGCAGCCTTTCTTTGTTGGAATACTGTGTGCATACCCCATCAACAGAATGGTGTGGGCGTATACCGGTTGATAGAAATATTAACCCATGTAGACGGCTGATTGGCCAGGTCATCCTCTTCAGGAGGATAACATCATCCTCTGAGTAAATGGCAAGTATTTTTAAACTGTCTGAGATGTGGATTCGAAGTGCTTTGGCCACATGAGTATAGGATGAGTCAACAACTTTATTTGGGTATGAGTTAACAGATTATAAACTTATAAAAGTCAGATTTCACTGAACAGTTTCTTTAAAGCCCACATGCAGTCTTTTTTAAATCACTGTATGTGCATGAAAATAACGTTCTTATTAACTTTAAATATATTTACATACACAGCCCTGATTGGCGGATATAATTGTCTAGACCATGGTTTTCCAAACTCTTATCTGTGAAAGTTTTGTTTTTTGCCCAAACACTACACAGCTGATTCAAATAACCAACTCATAATCAAGCATTAACTATTTATGTAGAGGAGTAGTGCTAGGGCAAAAGCCCAAATGTGCACCCAGGGGGGGCCACAGGACCAAGTTTGGGAAGCCCTGCTCTAGAGAAGTGATTCACAACCTTTTTTGGTTACTGTACCCCAAATCACATTACATTTGCTCTGTCTGGAGAACCCACAAAGTACCCCCTCATGTTCATGTTACCAGTAGGCCTATGGTCACTCATGAGTTTTCCTGAGTACTTCCTGTGGATAGCACAAGTACCCCAGGTTGGGAACCACTGCTATAAAACCAATCATGCTTACCCCATCAAAGAAGGAGGATACATATGCAAATAAAAGATGACTGGTTATTGGTCTGAATAATCAGATCATATTGTGATGTCATGCTGTGGACCAAAAACTCCATCTCACCTGAACTGGCTGAATTATAAACATTTTCATCGAAAAACTCTTACACTAAAAGAGCATTATCAAAATGTTACAAATTCCAGAGTGTTATTTCGACCTCATAGTGTGGAAATGTCATTTAAAAAAAATGGAAATCACATTGTTAACTGCACTGCACCTTTAATGCTATGCCTAATGATGATACCCAAGTAAAATATTTGGGTATCATCGAAATAGTAATATTGATCTAGCTACTCTGTTCAAGCCAGTCAGTGTTGTTTTGAATGAGAAGAAAGTATCTGAAAATAGTATAAATACTTCTGTCTTAAACAGCTTCTTTATTTGAAAGAAAATACCATAGGCCTTAGAGTATTGTTGTGTTTAGTGCTCCTTTACTCTGCTGAATGTGCAGAAGGGCATGAGACAAAGGAATATGTAACATTAGGGAAAGTAGTGGTATGTGTTAATTGTAGGGGTGCCCATGGGGCTGGGAATCAGAAATGTGAAGTGCGAGAGAGGCAGGTTGAGGTTTCCAGGGTTAGAGTAGTGCATACGTTTTCATATGCTGAGGCAGTGAAGAAAGTAGAGGGAGATGGGTAAAGGGAAGGGATCCTGAGAGGAGTGGTGTGAGTAGTAGATCTGTATATGGTATATGCCAATAAGTGATTTGTTTCAGTAAGATTGGATTTTTAGCATTAATAGCAATGGTTATCAACTGTACTGCAGGGATGGAACGTAAGTCACAGAGAATTGAGGTTGTGGTGGAAGCTGCAGAGAGTTATTTGGGTGTGTGAGACTTGAAGTCAGAAGAGTTACAGGGTGTGTTAAGTGATGGTGTTCCATCCCTTCAGGTTGTTGACCTGAGGTAGGACTAAATAGATTTAAGTAGTGGAGTAAGGTGATGTGATTTTTATTTTATATTTGTGAGTGTAGTGTTAGATGGTAGGGTATTTGTTTATAGATTTTTTTTTCAAGCAAAGTACAAGGGACTTGTACTTCAGTCTAGTAGGTGGTGGTAATGCATATGGATGCCAACCGCCATTAAACCTCATCGAAGAAGAAGATGAACGCGATTCCTGTTTCCCTCCAACACAGTAGGTGGCGTGCTCACCAGTATGACTGGTTAATCCAAGATGGCTGCGCCCTGAGAATTAGTTACAACGTGAAGGTGCTTCTGCTTTGGACATTGAATAACGGATAGGTATGGTACAAATTACAATGTGTTACTTACATTGAAGTGTCTGCTAGCTACGTTTGTCCTATTTCGTCATCTCTAATGTGTAGATTTATTTCGCTAGCTTGTTTCAATCGTGTGATTGCTAGCTAACGTTATTTCCTATTCCGCAAAGTAGCAAGCACGAGCTGACACTAACTTTGCGAAGGGTAACGTTATTATCTAAATGTTGTATGAGTGTCTGCAATAATGCTCAAATCAGTATTTCCCACGTTATTCATCTTCCTTTTGTTGCAGGCTTTGGTTTTTCCATTTATGTTTTGATGTTGGACTTTAGCACATAGGGAGGGGCCACTGATCCGTGTCACCTCGTTGACATCTCGTTAGTGGGAAGGTCTTTCTCTCCCTATTTGATTTCTAGAAAAACATTAATTTGTCTGCCCTGTTTTTCGTTTTGCTCCACTTTTTGGTTTGCTTCCCGTCTTTAAGTTTGGTGTGGGCTTTAATTTTGTTTGTCTGATAGTAGGCACATTTAGTGGGCGCTCATGGCGGGTTTCTTATTAGGTTCCCGTTGTTACAGAGTTAAAAAAAAAAAAATTCAGGTTGGATATTCGCCTGTAGGTTTCCTTACGTCCACCAACAGCAGCTAGGGACCGTCAACATTGTGACAAATCACATTTTCAAATTTCAATAGTTATTTAACCAATACTCCTAAAACTTTCACAACTGGTTCTAGCTAACCCGATGGCATAGACACACATTGCACACTTATTTTTTTGTCGATTTGCATCTCGCACTATTTTGAATGTATTTATTTACATGTTTTAATTCCAATAGCTCCTTGGTCATGTGACCTACCCTTCTATATTGCACACCCTTTAGTTAGTCCATTTTCATCTCAAGATTTGTTCAAAATGTAACATTTCAATAGCTCCTTGGTCATGCGACCTAGAGACTTAAAACAAGGTTCAGAATGTCCACTCAGTGGGCCTACACTGCACATCCTTTGGTTAGGCAATTTTCATCTCACACATTTTTACATGGATTTTTCCAAATGTAAAATTTCAATAGTTCCTTGGTCATGTGACCTACTGACTTCAAACATGGTGCAGAATGTACCCGTCTATATTGCACACAGTTGTTTGTGTACTGTAAAATCACGTGGTTTAACATACATTTTTCATAGTTTTAAATTTCAATAGCTCCTTGGTCATGTCAATTACACACCTAAGAAGCGTTCAGTGGATATACACCCATATTGCATAACCTCTAGTTATGTCTCTTCTATATTGTTGTACATTAAAATGTGTTTGACAATTAGGGGGTTCAGTCCAATGTTTACCCTTTTCTTTAATATTTATCTATAATAATTGGTAGTTCTTAGTACTTATTTTCCCTGTTTTTTTATTTTTCCACGGTATTTAACAGCGGTACACAATAGGAGACAGACAGATAATATCTATTTTCGTCGTTAATATCAACCATAAAGGGAAAAGTACGAGAATCATGCTATTAATTGTCCAAAGCAGGGATGGAGAGTGAGTTAGTGAGGTAGGCTGCAGTGGGTTTGTTGGTCAATACATATACTGAACATGCAACCACAGTAATGGCAGCCAGTAAATCAGTGAATACAAATATAACATTGACAAATTAAACAAATTGTAGACCTTTAATCTTATCCAACATGTCAACAGACACTTTACTTCAAATAAGTATGAAACATTTCAGTGTTAACTTTCTCTTTATCCCTGGTTGATGTACATTTCAGAGCCTCTTCAGTGTGGATGGGGTATAGCATACATTTTCAACAACAACTGACTGCACTTCCAGTTTGTGTTCTTTACTTTGTTGAACTGTTTTGTCTTCATTGCTAGTTACAGCACATGGAACCACCGTTGGCAGGCATAACATTCAATCTAAAACAAAACAAAGCGTAACACTTTATAAATAAAAATATTTGATTTGATTTGAAATATCAATGTAGTATGACGAATTAGCCATCCATTGTGTTGTATCATAAATTACATACCAGACATTTGTAGTATATCCTCAGCCATTTCTTTTCAGTTGCTCCATGTGTTTTTGAAGATTCCATATCAATTTGGGAGGGGATGTTGGGGAAGTTTTGTGCAACTTCCTTGGCCATCTACACCAGAAAATAAAATAGAGTTTTGACCTAATTGTCACATAACAGTTAACCATTCATTATTGAAAATATAACTATCAAACCTGCATTACAAAGACCCCACAGCTGAAGGGGTCCTGCTGCATGGTGTGAGTTATTTCCCCTCCTTTCCACTTTATGTCCGTCCGCCCAGTCGTCTTTTCCATGGCAGAATCTTCTCATTTAGAAGTATTCTCTTTTTTTATATAAAAATAATGGAATTCTGATTAGTTATAGGCAAATGAATACACAAGCCAAATTTGTATGCTGTTTTCCTTATCTCTATAATCTAGTAGTAATTTAGTAGTAGAGGTCATTTCCTTTATGCCCCATTCTACACACACACACACACACAGCCTAAATTATAGGCACTGAACCATTTACAGGACAATAATAAAAGTAGCATATAGGATCCAACCCTGTCACAGAGTGAATAAATGTAGAGCGTTTGTAGACTTTAAGAAAAAAATATTAAGTGACCGTTTCATCAGTACGTGCTTAAAGAAAATCATATCACAAAGATGACAGTGCCCACCAATTCTATGACAATAGAGAATGAATTGTAAAAATATCTGAAAATGTCAGTTGTTGAACATAATACTTCTATTTGCAATAGCAATTTATGATATATGCAGTGGAGGAATATTCCATGTACCAACACTACATGTAGGACGGACATAAGACATTCCCACAAGTTCTCATTTACAACTGCGACCTGGCCAAGATAAAGCAAAGCAGTGCGACACAAACAACAACACAGAGTTACACATGGAATAAACAAACGTAGTACAGTCAATAACACAATAGAAAAGTCTATATACAGTGTGTGCAAATGAAGTAAGCTTAGGGAGGTAATAAATAGGCCGTAGTGGCGAAATCATTACAATTTAGCAAATAAACATGGGAGTGATAGATGTGCAGAAGATGAATGTGCAAGTAGAGATACTGGGGTGCAAAGGAGCACAAAAAGTTATCTGTAAAACTACCACAAACGTAGCACCAAGTAGTTATCACTACACAAAAAGCAATCCAGAGATTCAGTCCATTTCTACAGTGCCCAAAGATAAAGATCGGCAGAAAACAGGTTTGTCATTACTGCCGTGAGAAAGGGCACACTGTCTCTGTGTACTAAATTGAAGCAGAAAAATTAGAAGGGGAAAAAGCTGTTTATTTTTGTGGGAGCACTCCAGCCCATTAAGTCTCTGATTGGGATATCTCCTCAACAAGATTTTGGATCAATGTGATTTAGTGTTGTGTTGTCTCGCTTGTTGTGATGTGTGTTTTGTCCTATATTTATATTGTATTTATTTATTTTAATCCCAGGCCCCCGTCCCCGCAGGATGCTTTTTTGTATGCCGTCATTGTAAATAAGTATTTGGTCTTAACTGAATTGCCTAGTTAAATAAAGATATGCATGAACCCGTTGTTTCAGAAGGCTTTGTGTGTTTGTAGAGTGGTGATGCTGTTAAGCAGCCAGTGAAGATACTGAGAGACACTGGGGCAGCCCAGTCCTTCATTTTGGAGGGTGTTTTGCCTTAGTCTGACACTTCAGCAACTGGTTACAGTGTGTAAGTACAAGGCGTGGAGATGGGTTGATTTTATTTCTGGTTCTGTTGTCGTTGGAGTGAGGCCTAGACTCCTGGTGAAGGGGGTCTCATTCATTTTGGGAAACAATTTGGCTGGAGGGAAGGTCGTGCCATATCCTGTCATTTTGTAAGGAACCCAGATTAGAGGTACCTAATGGGTTATTAGAAAAATAATAGGGATGCACAATATATCGGTGAACATATCGAAATCGGATGATATTAGCTAAAAATGCCAACATCGCTATCGGCTGATGTCTAGTTTAAAGCCGATGTGAAAGCTGACGTGCATACCTATATAACGTAACATGATGTAATGACGCCATGTAAAATTTTGCACTACACATGCAACGCAGCATTCCCAACTTAGCCCACAATGTCTGCTGTGTGGATCGAGCAGTCATTTGAAAGAGTAAAAACATTTCAGCGAGACAACTCAAAGGCAAAATCCATTAAAGCCAGGATAATGGAAAGCTAGCAACACCAGCAGTTGCAGTCGAACAACCTGAATATGCCAAAAACACTGGGCCAATTGTGCGCCGCCCTACGGGACTCCCAGATGTGATTTTGCCTGGATTCGAACCAGGGACTGTAGTGAAGCCTAGTAACTGTACTAGAATGCTTAAAAGGCCGCACATTTTTTAATTGTTTATCGGTATCTGTTTTTTTTTTGGCAAGGAAAATATCGGTATCGGCCAAAAAAGTCACATCAGTACGTCACTAAAAGATATGCTAAGAAGGTCACCGAGAGCAAGTCTAGTGTTGAGGATGTCAGCGTTCCCACCATGGTCCATCTGTCTGAGGCATTTATGGGTGATCCTGATTTTGCTAAACCTCCTGAGTTGACCTCTCCTTTGAAAAACCCACATTTGAGCGAGTTTATAGGACCGCTGAAGGAAGAGGGTCCTTACAGTTGATACTTAGATGTCTAGAAAGCAGCTGATTGCAGAACAAAGATGTTCCCCTCTCCCCTCTTTGCTGAGATACGTCCAGAGGAGGATTTGATGAAGTTCATGTAGGTTACTTTGACAGAGATGGTGTTCTACTGAGGAAATTACGTTCTCTCGCCACTTCTGGGCAAGACGATTGGCCCAGTGTATCTTAAATTGTTGTTATAGTTACGCTTCGACAAGAGATACTGAGGTTTGGTCATGATGGTAGTATGGCAGGCCATCTTGGGGTCAACAAGATGTATGGACCGGATCTTGCATAACTTCTTCTGGTCTGAAATAGGATGTTGTGGCTTACTGTAAATCCTGTTTGCCAACCAAGCTGTACTGGTTGCACCTTTGCAGCCTATTCCTGCTTTTGATGAACCTTTCAGCAGGTTTATGTTGGCTTGTGTTGGTCCTTTGCCCAAAGCAAGGAGTGGTAACCAGTTGTTTTGGACAATCATGTGCGCTATCACTCATTTCCCTGAAGCCATTCTACTGAGGAAAATCCCTAGTGGAAAGTTACTATGGATATTACAGGCGTTTTGTCCCTTGAAATCAGGCATGTCTGTGTTAAGGACCATTTGGTTGTTATAGAAGAGTACGTGAGTTTTAGGCAGCAAGAAAAGTGGGGGGTGGGGGCCTGTTTTGTCTTGTATTTAATTGTTGAAAGACAGTAGATGCCATTTTTATATTGAATGCAACGCGTTTAAGTAGTGACGCATTTAAGTTGGTTATGTTGTGCAATGGAAGTTGTTGTTTTCTGTTGGTGATGAGAACTTGTCCAACAAAAATATAGAATATATGTTTGTCTTAAGGGGGAAGGTGTTACAGGCTTTGGTTTTTCCATTTATGACTTGATCACATAAGGCGCACCGCACCGATTCATGTCACCTCTTTTGTCAGTGTGTGCTGGTTGCCATCTCGTTAGTGGGAAGGTGTTTCACCAGTGCTGACCCAGGTGTGGAGGATCAACACCTTTTATTTGGCACTCCCTATTTGATTTTCTAGAAAAACATTCCTTTGTCTGATCTTCCCTGTTTTTTTGTTTTTGCTACACATTTTGGTTTGCTTCCTGTCTTTAAGTTTGGTGTGGGTTTTAATTTTGTTTGCCTGTTCTTGGGAAAATGTAGTGGGCACTCATGGTGGGTGTCTTTTAGGTTCCAGTTGTTGTTGTTGCTAGTGAACTTTCCGAGGACAACCCATAGTGTCTTTTCAGATCCTCTCCTAAAAGCCTACCTATTTCATTTTGGTTGTTGTCAGTGACGTGATTAGTACCCCCTTCTGTTTGAACAACATTATTTGTTTTTCTTGCTGGGGAACATAACACTATGGTTGGTGTCTTGTGCAGTCCATGGAATTGCAGGGCCACAGTGTTTCAGTTGACAGTGGTCCACAAATGCATTGGTGAGTAGCTAGCTATCCCATTCATAGACGCTAGCTACCTAACATGCTGACCAGGCTGCCAGCGTTGCATGGGCGAGTGTTGCACAATAAATGTACACGTGTTCTGTCATTTCATCCAAACTGCTTGTGCGTCAACGGGCGACTGCTTAGCCACGGTCCTAAAATAGAACTTGGTTCTATTTTCGAAGCTTGACGCGATTGAAAGATGAATGAGGTCCAAACTCAATCCAGTTCTTCTTCAATGAGGATTAATGTCAGTTGGTGTCCAATAAATGTTGCATTACCTTCAACTAGACAGAGGTATAAATATCTTATACTTTGCATGGAAGGGAGGGGGGAAAATAAACAAATACCCTACACTCATTATAAACCCACCACCCTATTCCACACTACTCCACAATTTAAATCTATTTAGTCCTACCTCAGGCCAACGGCCTGGAAGGACGGAACACCACCACTCAACACACCCTGTAACTCATCTGGTGTCAAATCTTGTACACCCAAATACTTCTATGCAGCTGCCACCACAACCTCTATTTTCTGCAACTTATGTTCCATCCCTGCGGACAGTTGAGAACCGTTGCTGTGAACGCTAAAAGCCAATCTTACACAAGCATATATCACTCACTCATTGCCATATCCCTCTGTACTGGCACAGATCTACTACTCATACGAATCCTCTCAGGATCCCTCCCCTTGACCCAACTTCCTATACTTTCTTCATTGCCTCAGTATACGACACCCTCTGCACTACTGACCCTGTTAAACCTCTCGCACCGGACATTTCTGATCCCCAGCCACACATACTGCTTCTTTCCCCCAATACTACACATTCCTTTGTCTCATGCCCTTCTGCACACTTCTCACACCTAGGAACCTCCCTCCTACACTCTGCAGCCACATGCCATAAGCTTGACACCTGTAACAATGTAATGGATTTGGGACAAAAGCTTGCACGGGACAACTGAAATATCCTAACATCACTTTGTCAGGCAAAGACTCAACATCAAAACTCAAAAGAACAGACAATAACTCTTCTGTTTCACAACTCATGCCACCCTTTCCGCGTCACACCAAAAGACAAGTATCACAAACACTGGGCATCTTTCGTTTCTGTTGGTCTACTTTCACATTTACTGCTACCCCAGTTATCACACCCTGGCACCCTTTTGAGAGCAAAACGCAATTATCACAAGACCACTTTCGGTTACCTTCACTGATTCCACAGCACCCAACTCTGTTTTCACCCACCGTGAAACACCATTGGGGATCAGCAAAAGGCAGGAGTCCATTTTCTCAAAATGTCAATCCTACCGTCACAGACTACGAGAACTTCACCACACCTGCCACCGCTGTTAGTTTACCCTCATTCATTTCCATTTCACCTCTAAATCCACAGAAGAAAAAGAGAGATTAATTAACAAGGATAAATTTAATCAATGAACTAACTAAAAACGAATGAGGTTTTCCCTTTTGTCTGTGGATTAGTTGTCGGAGTAGAGAACAAACTATTTTGTATGACTCAATGGGTAAAAATCCAGCAAAAAAAAAAGGAACATGCATTTCAGGTAAAATAACAACCCAACATTTACCTTTGTCATTTGGAAATTGCTCCCAAGGATGAACCAGACTTGTGGAGGTCTACAATTGTTTTTCTGAGATGTTTTGATTTTCCCATGATGTCGAGCAAAGAGGCACTGAGTTTGACGGTAGGCTTTGAAATCCATCCAAAGGTACACCTCCAATTGACTCAAATGATGTCGAGTAGCATATCAGAAGCTTCTAAAGCCATGACATCATTTTATGGAATTTCCCGAGCTGTTTAACTTAAGGTATAGGGGGCAGCATTTTCACTTTTGGATAAATTGCGTGCCCAATTTTCAACTTCCTGCTACACATGCCAAGAATATAAGATATGCATATGATTCATATATTTGGATGTAAAACACTGAAGTTTCTAAAACTGTTTGAATCATGTCTGTGAGTATAACAGAACTTATGTAGCAGGCAAAACCCCGAGGACTAACCGTTTTTTTTGTCTGTTCACTGAGTTCTCATTGGCAAACAATATTTCTTAGGAACTTGTTTTCAGTTCTTACCGCTTCCACTGGATGTCACCAGTCTTTGGAATTTGGTTGAGGTTATTCATTTGTGCAATGAAGAAGTAGGGCCACCTAGGAACTGCGTAACACTGTTAAGAGTTGCGCAAGACTTGAAAAGTAGCTTGGTTTGTTGTCTTCCTGTATTGAACACAGATAGACCCGTCTTCAATTTGATCGATTATTAACATTTTAAAAATACTGAAAGTTATATTACAAAAGTAGTTTGAAATATTTTGCCAAAGTTTATAGGCAACTTTTGAAATATTTTGTAGTGACGTTGCGCATTTTGGAAGCTGTTTTTTTCTGGATCAAACGGGTCAAATAAATCGACGTTTTGCATATATATGGAAGGAATTAATCAAACAAAAGGACCAATTGTTATGTTTCTGGGACATATTGGAGTACCAACAAAAGAAGCTCGTCAAAGGTAAGGCATGTTTTATATTTTATTTCTGCGTTTTTTGTAGCGCCTGCAGGGTTGAAATATGCTACCCTCTTTGTTCATCATCAGATAAAAGCTTCTTATGCTTTCGCCGAAAAGCCTTTTTAAAATCTGACATGTTGGCTGGATTCATAACAAGTGTAGCTTTAATTGAGTATCTTATGTGTTATTTAATGAAAGTTTGATTTTTATATCGATTTATTTGAAATTTGCCGCGCTGCATTTCCCCTGGTTTTTGGCCAAGTGGGACGCAAGCGTCCCCTATACCATAAGAAGTTAAAGGCACAGTCAACTAGTATATGTAAACTTCTGACCCATTTGAATTGTGATCCAGTGAGTTAGGAGTGAAATAATCTGTCTGTAAACAATTGTTGGAAAAATTACTTGTCATCACAAAGTAGACGTCTTAACCAACTTGCAGAAACTGCAGTTGAAAAACGAGTTTTAATGACTCCAACCTAAATGTATGTAAACTTCCAACTTCAACTGTAGGTGCTCATTGGTGAGTCTAGAATGGTACTTATTGTTAATGATGTTCATAGTGGAGAGAAAAGACTCACAACTGTATGTGTTGCCAAACATGGTCAAGGTGTGTAGTGCTACTTTATTTTCCCTGGTCTCACCAGTCTCAGACACAGCCTGCAGACAGAAAGCGGCATGATCAGTTAGTTGAAAGTGCTCTCTCTGCAACATTTGCTTGCAGATCAATCAGTTCCATCTGTAGAGATCCAGCATGTGCCCACTTGAAGGTCTGTCACCTCCTTTTGAAAATCCCCTGCCATCTGTGATGAGGAATGGATTCTCAAGTAGAATGAGCTGTTGTCCAAGGCTGAAGCTGTCAAAGCGATTTTTCTGAAGTTTCCAATCAGTTTATCTATGAAGTCAACATGAGGAGAAACATCTCTCACCCTGAATCTGTTCCTGCACTTTTGGGGAGTGTGCACAGTCTCCTTGTTTTCTCTGGAAGGAGCTGACAGATGTCATCAAATCACAAACGGAATTGTTCTTGCCCTATAGTTTCACGTTGAGCTCATTAAGGTGTGATGTCTACCAAAAAAGCAACATCAATTTTGCTCGTCTTGCAAAAAAAGTTGAAACTGTGTTGTCTTCTGACTCCTGAGCTGTACTACAAAAGCTGTTATTTATTTTCGAATGGACCACAAGCGTTCCAACACCCTGCCTTTACTGAGCCATCTTACGTTGTTGTGCAGCAGTACTTCATTTGCCTCAACTTCTTTCAGGAATTCTCTCAGCAGGTGATGTTGATGAGGATGCCCTGAGGAAGTTAATGAGTTTCATCATTGTATTCATCACTTCAGCATACTCTTCTGACAGATTGGCGAACAGGACAGACTGAATGATGCAGTGGTAAGCTGTGAGATCAGGGTTGTCCTCTTTCAGCTGTGCCACAGCTCCTCTTTCTCTTCCTGTCATGGCAGGGGCCCCGTCTGAGGTGATAGAGATCACCTGTTTTAGATCTATCCCCCCCTCTTTCTCAGTATCTCCTTTATGGCCATGTAGATGTCCTTTCCTCTTGTGTGTCTTGAGTGGAGTTACACCTAACAGGTCTTCACAGAATTCCTCCTTCTCTATGTGGTAAGATCTAACATACACCAGAAGCTGGTCATTATCACTCACATCAGTAGATTCATCAGCTTATGCTCTTTTAAATAATTATAGGCCAATCTCAAATAGAGGTCGACCGATTATGATTTTTCAACGCTGATGCTGATTATTGGAGGACCAAAAAAGATACCGATTAATCAGCCGATTTTATATTTAAAAAAAATATATATATATAATAATAAATACATAATAATGATAATTAATTTTTTTTTATTTTAACTTAATATAATACATCAATAAAATCAATTTAGCCTCAAGTACATAATGAAACATGTTCAATTTGTTTTTTTATCATGCATAAACAAAGTGTTGTAGAAGAACGTAGAAGTGCAATATGTGCTATGTAAGAAAGCTAACATTTCAGTTCCAAGCTCAGAACATGAGAACATATGAAAGCTGGTGGTTCCTTTTAACATGAGTCTTCAATATTCCCAGTTAAGAAGTTTTAGGTTGTAGTTATTATAGGACTATTTCCCTCTATACCATTTGTATTTCATTAACCTTTGACTATTGGATGTTCTTATAGGCACTTTAGTATTGCCAGTGTAACAGTATAGCTTCCTTCCCTCTCCTCGCTCCTCCCTGGGCTCGAACCAGCAACACAACGACAACAGCCACCACATCCAAGCTTAACCCATGCAGAGCAAGGGAAACAACCACCCCAAGGCTCCGAGCGAGTGAAGTTTGAAACGCTATTAGCGCGCGCTAACTAGCCAGCCATTTCACTTCGGTCACACCAGCCTCATCTCGGGGGTTGATAGGCTTGAAGTCATAAAAAGCGCAATGCTTGACGCACAACGAAGAGCTGCTGGCAAAATGCACGAAAGTGCTGTTTGAATGAATGTTTACGCGCCTGCTTCTGCCTACCACCGCTCAGTCAGATATTTAGGTACTTGTATGTTCAGTCATATATGCAACATAGGACACGCTAGATATGCAACACAAGATACGCTAGATAATATCTAGTAATATCATCAACCATGTGTAGTTAACTAGTGAATATGATTGAATGTTTTTTATAAGATAAGTTTAATGCTAGCTAGCAACTTACCTTGGCTTACTGCATTTGCGTAACAGGCAGTCTCCTTGTGGAGTGCAACGAGAGAGAGGCAGGTCGTTATTGCGTTGGACTAGTTAACTGTAAGTTTGCAAGATTGGTTCCCGGGGTGACAAGGTGAAAATCTGTCTTTCTGCTCCTGAACGAGGCAGTTAACCCACCGTTCCTAGGCCGTCATTGAAAGTAAGAATGTGTTCTTAACTGACTTGCCTAGTTAAATAAAGGTGTAAAAAAATTATAATATTAATAATCGGCAAATCGGCGCCCAAAAATACCGATTTCCAATTGTTATGAAAACTTGAAATCGGCCCTAATTAATTGGCCATTCCAATTAATCGGTCGACCTCTAATCTCAAAGCTGTCACCCCTAGTGAAATTACTTGAAACCCTTGTGAGTGAACAGCTAAAATAGTAAATAAAAACTAACTATCTCATCAATGGACCAATCGGGCTTCAAGAAGAAGCATAGCACAATTACAGCAGCCATGAAGGTTTAAATGATATCACTGAAGCCCTTGACAAAAAACAGCACTGTCTCACTTTTTATTGATCTCTCTTAAGGCTTTTGATACAGTTGATCATGCAATACTAAGCCAGAGATTGCCGAGTGTAGGTCTTTCAGAGCATGCAGTTGCATGGTTTGCTAACTGTCTGATAGAACTCAGTGCACTCAATTTGATGGGCTTATGTCTGTTAAATTGTCTGTCTTTAATGGAGTGCCCCAAGGCTCTGTACTTGGTCCTCTCTTATTCACTATTTATATAAATGATTTAGACAAAAATTTCCAAAATGCACAACTTCATTTTTATGCTGATGATACTGTTATTTACTGTTGTGCCTCGTCTCTTACAAAAGCTTTCCAGAACTTGCAAACTGCTTTTTTATACTGTTCAACATACCTTGTCAATTGAAGCTTATCCTCAATACTGACTAAACTAATGGTGTTTTCTAAAGAAAGAAATAGACCTCTGAACCTTTTGCATAGAGTTGATTGTGACCTGTGGAATGTTGTCTCACTCCTCTTCAGTGACTGCAAAGTTGCTGTATATTGGTGGGAACTGGAACACGCTATCATACACGTCGATCCAGAGCATCCCAAACATGCTCAATGGATGACATGTCTGAGTATGCAGGACATGGAAGAACTGGGACATTTTCAGCTTCCAGGAATTGTGTACAGATCCTTGCAACATGGGGCTGTGCATTATTATGTTGAAATATGAGGTGATTGCGGCAGATGAATGGCACAACAATAGGCCTTAGGATCTTGTCACATTATCTCTGCATTAAAATTGGCATAGATAAAATGCAATTGTGTTCGTTGTCTGTAGCTTTTGTTTGCTCATACCATAACCCCACTGTCACCATGGGGCACTCTGTTCACCACATTGACATTAAAAACTGCTCCCTCACACAACGCTATGTACGCTATCTGCCCGGTGAAGTTAAAACCGGGATTAATTAATGAAGGGCAAACTTCTCCAGGGTGCCAGTGGCCATTGAAGGGGATCATTTTCCCACTGAAGTCAGTTATGATACCAAAATGCAGTCAGGTCAAGACCCTGGTGAGGATGAAGAGCATGCAGAGGACCTTCCGTGAGACGGTTTCTGACAGTTTGTGCAGAAATTCTTTGGTTGTGCAAACCTACAGTTTCATCAGCTGTTCGAGTTGCTGGTCTCAGACGATTCCATTGGTGAAGAAGCTGGATGTGGAGGTCCCAGGCTGGTGTAAGGCCGATTTGGATATACTGCAAAAGTCTCTGAACAACATTCAATTCTCTGGCGACATTCAATTCTCTTGTGGCTTCTGAATGGCGCAGCGGTCTAAGGCACTGCATCTCAGTGCTAGAGGCGTCACAACAGACCCGGGTTCGATTCCAGGCTGTGTCACAGCTGTGATTGGGAATCCCATAGGGCGGTACACAATTGGCCTAACGTCGTTAGGGTTTTGCCGGGGTAGGCCGTCATTGTAAATAAGAATTTGTTCTTAACTGACTGGCCTAGTTAAAATAAAAACAGCTCTGGTGGATATTCCTGCAGTCAGCATGCTAATTGCATGCTCCCTGATAACTTGAGACATCTGTGGTATTGTGTGACTACAACTGCACATTTTATTGTCCCCAGCACAATGTACACCTATGTAAGGGTCGTGCTGTTTGATCAAGTTCTTGTTATGCCACACCTGTCAGGTTGATGGATTATCTTGGCTAGGAGAAATGCTCACTAACAAGCAGTGGTGTAAAGTACTTAAGTAAAAATACTTTAAAGTACTACTTAAGTTGTTTTTTGGGGTATCTGTACTTTACTATTAATATTTTTGACAACTTTTACTACATTCCTAAAGAAAATGATGTACTTTTTACTCCATACATTTTCCCTGACACCCAAAAGTACTCGTTACATTTTGAATGCTTAGCAGGACAGGAAAATGGTCTAATTCACACTTATCAAGAGAACATCCCTGGTCATCCCTACTGCCTCTGATCTGGCGAATTCACTAAGCACATGCTTCATTTTAAAATGATGTCAGAGTTGGAGTGTGCCTGTTTCTAAATAAATAGAAACTAGAAAATGTGGCTGTCTGCTTAGTATAATGAATTCGAAATGGTTTATACTTGTACTTTTGATACTTAAGTACATTTGAGCAGTTCCATTTATTTTTGATACTCAAGTACATTTAAAACCAAATACTTTTAGACTTTTACTCAAGTAGTATTTTACTGGGGGACTTACTTTTACTTGAGTCATTTTCTAATAAGGTATCTCTTTACTTGTTCTCAAGTATGACAATTGGGTCCTTTTTCTACCACTGCTAACGAGGATGTAAACACATTTCTGCAGAACATGTTTGAGAAATAAGCTTTTTGTGCGTATGGAACATTTCTAGGGTCTTTTATTTCAGCTCATGAAACGTGGGACCAATACTACATGTTGCGTTCATATTTTTGTTCAGTGTTTTATAGTTGGTTCACAGTTGGTTTTGGTATTTTAACCTGCGTGTCATGAACTCGTCTCGTGGGATAGACAATTAACATCCGTAGACGCATGCGCAGAGCCGGTTTGGTCAGCATGTTGGAGCCTACTGATGAAAATATCTATTTACTGGGGGACTTAAGTTGACATGCATCGCTTGCAGTATGTGTTGGAAACATAAGGAACTTCTCTTTCTTATCAGCGAGAAAAATCATTAAAAGGTTAAATTATTACATACTAGTGTTGGAACGATTGCTGGAGCTACGATGCAGTTTAAAGCACTACTGATCCAACACAATGTACGGATGCTCGTTTCAAAGTAACGTTATCAATGACGTCCGAAGCTTCGTTTGATCACGTGGTTTTTCAAACAGTTTTGCATAATACGAGATCCCACCCAAGGGGCCAGGGTTCCGGTCTAGAAGCACGTTTTCGATTGCTCCTACTGTTCCACTTCGGTACTGCAGTTTAACTGACGCCCGGCCTAGAAATACAATTTCCATAGACCGCCACATAGGGAAGTCCTATTTAAAATTCCTCTAAGACAATAGTCATAACCCTTGTGCACAAAACATCCTTTGAATTAGTAAAATTGTCGCAGAGGCAGACATCACTCACAGCCGAAGATACTAACATTGTACATCAATACAATGTCTGCCATATTTTTGGATGACATCATCACTGCTCACACTGCTCTCTGTGCTCACTATTTGCTAGTGTGGATGTGATGTTGGTCCTTATAAACCGTATGCAACCCGGATATACAGTAGACAGTCCATGATGATTACTCTGCGTCCGACCGTTGTTTTCAGTCTCTAGTTCTTATTATACCTAAGTGGATCAATCAAATGAATACTGAATAAAAATGTAACGCAACGTGCAACAATTTCAATGATTTTTCCGAGTTACATTTCAGTCATTCAATTGAAATAAATGAATTGGGCCTTAATCAATGGATTTCACATGACTAGGCAGTGGCGCAGCCAAGGATCGGCCTGTGAGGGCATATGCCCACCCACTGGGGAGCCTGCAGGTGAAGAAGCCGGATGTGGAGGTCCTGGGCTGGAGTGGTTACATGTTGTGAGGCTGGTTGGACGTACTGCTAAATTCTCCAAAATGACGTTGCAGGTGGCTTATGGTAGAGAAATTAACATTAAAATCTATGGCAACAGCGCTGGTCGACATTCCTGCAGTCAGCATACCAATTGCACGCTCCCTCAACTTGAGAGCTCTGCGGCGTTGTGTGACAAAACGTCACATTTTAGAGTTGCCTTTTATTGTCCCCAGCACAAGGTGCACCTGTGTAATGAGCATGTGGTTTACTAAGCTTCTTCATATGCCACACCTGTCAGGTGGATGGATTATTTTGGCAAAGGATAAAATGCTCACTAACAGGGATGTAAACAAAAAAAAGCTTTTTGTGAGTATGGAACATTTCTGGGATCTTTTTCAGCTCAAACATGATGAGCTGGTCAGCACTTTACATGTTGCGTTTTATATTTTTGTTCAGTGTGTTTTATAAAGCCTTTTTTTACATTAGCCCATGTCACAAAGTGCTTATACAGAAACCCAGCCTAAAACCCCAACGAGTAAGCAATGCAGATGTAGAAGTATGGTGGCTAAGAAAAACTCCCTAGAAAGGCGGGAACATAGGAAGAAACCTAGAAGAACCAGGCTCTGAGGGGTATCCAGTCCACTTCTGGCTGTGCCGGTGGAGATTATAACAGTACATGGCCATTAAGTTGAGATCCTTCATCAAGATGTTCAGACGTTCATAGATGACCAGCAGAGTCAAATAATAATCACAGTGGTTAACAGGTCAGCAGGAGTAAATGTAATTTGGCTCTTCATAGCCGAACATTGAGGTCGGGACAGCAGGTGTGGGAGAGATGGTTGAAAACAACAGGACTGGGATAAGGTAGCAGGTCCGCTGAACAGGTCAGGATTCTATAGTCGTAGGCAGAACAGCAGAAACTGGATCAGCAGCTCGACCAGGTGGACTGGGAACAAGACACCCAGGAGTCGTCAGGCCAGGTAGTCCTGAAGCATGGTCCTAGGGCTCAGGTCCTCCAGGAGGGGAGCGAGAGAGAGATGGGAGCATTAGAAGGAGCATACTTAAGATCACACAGGACACCAGATAAGACAGGGGAAATGCACCAGATGAGATCTCCACCACCACACGAACCTGAGGCTGCGTAAGACCGGACAGGAAGATAATATCAGTGACACAACCCACTCAAGTAGAGTATATAGAAAAAAGCCTGGCAAGTCATGATGCACCCCTCCTAGGGATGGCATGGGAGAGCACTACCAAGCCTGGTGACTCGGCGCACGTGGCATTTCGACTACTTTGAAAAAATACTTTATGCGGAGTTGTGCCTGTTGTCATGTAGATGGACTCATCATGGATATAACCCTTTTTTTTTAGCATTGCCGTTGACAGCGGCCAACATTTTTAAAGTAGCCAACTGGGTGGGGATGACTACTTTAAAATGGTGATAGCGTCAATGATAACACAAAAGCAATATGGTGGCTGCCTATTGGAAAATAGCTTTTTCCTGCTTCTCAGCTCATTCTCATCAGTGTAGATGAGGGAAAGGAGACTAGGAGGAAGCCTGATGTGCACCCGTAGTTATAATATCTGATCAGGACCCCTTGGGCTTGTTCAGGTAATAGAAACATGCACAGCATTGCGGATGGAAATTTAAACTGCTGGAGCAGCCCCTGGAGGAGACGTCCCACCCCAGCCCCATGAGGTTGTTTCACCTAGCTATTTTAAGATCTGTCGCTCTGATTAAGAGTGTATGCTAGATTACAAAAATTAAGTCAATATTTTAAGTTTGGGCTTGGTAGAGTGATCTATAGCCTTGTCAGTGAACATTTGAGAGGATTTCTTCAAAACTTTACTTCTGGGGTGCTTTGTCTTGCATCCAGACTGCCTGACATTTTGACTTCACTGCAATCGATATTCATCTTTGGTGCTGGAGAGTTTGAACTTGGTCTGAATGCTAATGTGTGACAAGGCAAACCGAATAGTTATCTTTTAACTTGACATCTTAAGACAGTCATATCAGGATAGTATCACAATATCAAATAGGCACAGCATATGCTAGGTGTGTTCACATGTGTTTTGAAATGGCCAGTTTGTTGTTTTGATAGACCATGCCATCTGTGTCAAAATGCAGATTTCCTAGTTGACTTTGAAAACCACTGATTTTGAGTTTAAGTGTGTAGATCGTGACCGCTCTGGTCATCACAGTTTAAACTTCGATGCAAGCCGTATGTCTGGGGATAACATGGCATGGACTGCAGTGAATTGTGATGTACTCAATGATGCCCCAACTTGTTTGTCAGTACCCACTTCCAAATCAGTTGCAATATGGCTTTAACAAAACAGATATTGCCACTGACACCTAGACTAGTTGCCTCAGTTTCCTGAAGTTCTCATCTTGGTCGTCTGCCAAATTCAGAGACTAAAATGGCAGGCTGTCAAAATAAGTTTCAGGCATGTTGAGGTGATGTTGAGGCTCCACTAATCTACTGACGGAACGCAAGAGGTGGCTAACAACAGACCTCCATCCTATGCTAGCTTGCTACCGATGTCCTGGCTAGCTGTCTAAATCGCCGTGACCCCCAAACCAACCTCTCCACTCCCTGGACCCTTTTGATCACTCGACTAAGGATGCCTCTCCTTAATGTCAATATGTCTTGTCCATTGCTGTTCTGGTTAGTGTTTATTGGCTTATTTCACTGTAGAGCCTCTAGTCCTGCTCACTATACCTTATCCAACTTATTAGTTCCACCACCCACACATGCAATGACATCTCCTGGTTTCAATGATGTTTCTAGAGACAATATATCTCTCTTCATCACTCAATACCTAGGTTTACCTCCACTGTATTCACATCCTACCATACCTTTGTCTGTACATTATACCTTGATGCTATTTTATCGCCCCCAGAAACCTCCTTTTACTCTCTGTTCCAGACGTTCTAGACGACCAATTCTTATTGCTTTTAGCCGTACCCTTATTCTTCTCCTCCTATGTTCCTCTGGCGATGTAGAGGTGAATCCAGGCCCTGCAGTGCCTAGCTCCACTCCTATTCCCCAGGCGCTCTCTTTTGATGACTTCTGTAACCGTAATAGCCTTGGTTTCATGCATGTTAACATTAGAAGCCTCCTCCCTAAGTTTGTTCTTTTCACTGCTTTAGCACACTCTGCCAACCCGGATGTTCTAGCTGTGTCTGAATCCTGGCTTAGGAAGACCACCAAAAATTCAGAAATTTTAATTCCAAACTACAACATTTTCAGACAAGATAGAACTGCCAAAGGGGGCGGTGTTGCAATCTACTGCAAAGATACCCAGCAGAGTTCTGTCCTACTATCCAGGTCTGTACCCAAACAATTTGAACTTCTACTTTTAAAAATCCACCTCTCTAAAAACAAGTCTCTCACCGTTGCCGCCTGCTATAGACCACCCTCTGCCCCCAGCTGTGCTCTGGACACCATATGTGAACTGATTGCCCCCCATCTATCTTCAGAGCTCGTGCTGCTAGGCGACCTAAACTGGAACATGCTTAACACCCCAGCCATCCTACAATCTAAACTTGATGCCCTCAATCTCACACAAATTATCAATGAACCTACCAGGTACCTCCCAAAGCCTTAAACACGGGCACCCTCATAGATATCATCCTAACCAACTTCCCCTCTAAATACACCTCTGCTGTCTTCAACCAAGATCTCAGCGATCACTGCCTCATTGCCTGCATCCGTAATGGGTCAGCGGTCAAACGACCTCCACTCATCACTGTAAAACGCTCCCTGAAACACTTCAGCGAGCAGGCCTTTCTAATCGACCTGGCCGGGTGTCCTGGAAGGATATTGATCTCATCCCGTCAGTAGAGGATGCCTGGATATTTTTTAAAAATGCCTTCCTAACAATCTTAAATAAACATGCCCCATTCAAGAAAATTAGAACCAGGAACAGATATAGCCCTTGGTTCTCCCCAGACCTGACTGCCCTTAACCAACACAAAAACATCCTATGGCGTTCTGCATTAGCATCGAACAGCCCCCGTGATATGCAGCTGTTCAGGGAAGCTAGAAACCGTTATACACAGGCAGTTAGAAAAGCCAAGGCTAGCTTTTTCAAGCAGAAATTTGCTTCCTGCAACACTAACTCAAAAAAGTTCTGGGACACTGTAAAGTCCATGGAGAATAAGAACACCTCCTCCCAGCTGCCCACTGCACTGAAGATAGGAAACACTGTCACCACTGATAAATCCACCATAATTGAGAATTTCAATAAGCATTTTTCTACGGCTGGCCATGCTTTCCACCTGGCAACTCCTACCCCGGTCAACAGCACTGCACCCCCAACAGCAACTCGCCCAAGCCTTCCCCATTTCTCCTTCTTCCAAATCCATTCAGCTGAAGTTCTGAAAGAGCTGAAAAATCTGGACCCCTACAAATCAGCCGGGCTAGACAATCTGGACCCTTTCTTTCTAAAATTATCTGCCGAAATTGTTGCCACCCCTATTACTAGCCTGTTCAACCTCTCTTTCGTGTCATCTGAGATTCCCAAAGATTGGAAAGCAGCTGCGGTCATCCCCCTCTTCAAAGGGGGGACACTCTTGACCCAAACTGTTACAGACCTATATCTATCCTACCATGCCTTTCTAAGGTCTTGAAAGCCAAGTCAACAAACAGATTACCGACCATTTCGAATCTCACCATACCTTCTCTGCTATGCAATCTGGTTTCAGAGCTGGTCATGGGTGCACCTCAGCCACGCTCAAGGTCCTAAACGATATCTTAACCGCCATCGATAAGAAACATTACTGTGCAGCCGTATTCATTGATCTGGCCAAGGCTTTCGACTCTGTCAACCACCGCATCCTCATCGGCAGACTCGACAGCCTTGGTTTCTCAAATGATTGCCTCGCCTGGTTCACCAACTACTTCTCTGATAGAGTTCAGTGTGTCAAATCGGAGGGTCTGCTGTCCGGACCTCTGGCAGTCTCTATGGGGGTGCCACAGGGTTCAATTCTTGGCCCGACTCTCTTCTCTGTATACATCAATGAGGTCGCTCTTGCTGCTGGTGAGTCTCTGATCCACCTCTACGCAGACGACACCATTCTGTATACTTCCGGCCCTTCTTTGGACACTGTCTTAACAACCCTCCAGGCAAGCTTCAATGCCATACAACTCTCCTTCCGTGGCCTCCAATTGCTCTTAAATACAAGTAAAACTAAATGCATGCTCTTCAACCGATCGCTACCTGCACCTACCTGCCTGTCCAACATCACTACTCTGGACGGCTCTGACTTAGAATACGTGGACAACTACAAATACTTAGGTGTCTGGTTAGACTGTAAACTCTCCTTCCAGACCCATATCAAACATCTCCAATCCAAAGTTAAATCTAGAATTGGCTTCCTATTTCGCAACAAAGCATCCTTCACTCATGCTGCCAAACACACCCTTGTAAAATTGACCATCCTACCAATCCTCGACTTTGGCGATGTCATTTACAAAATAGCCTCCAATACCCTACTCAACAAATTGGATGCAGTCTATCACAGTGCAATCCGTTTTGTCACCAAATCCCCATATACTACCCACCATTGCGACCTGTACGCTCTCGTTGGCTGGCCCTCGCTTCATACTCGTCGCCAAACCCACTGGCTCCATGTCATCTACAAGACCCTGCTAGGTAAAGTCCCCCCTTATCTCAGCTCGCTGTTCACCATAGCATCTCCCACCTGTAGCACACGCTCCAGCAGGTATATCTCTCTAGTCACCCCCAAAACCAATTCTTTCTTTGGCCGCCTCTCCTTCCAGTTCTCTGCTGCCAATGACTGGAACGAACTACAAAAATCTCTTAAATTGGAAACACTTATCTCCCTCACTAGCTTTAAGCACCAACTGTCAGAGCATCTTACAGATTACTGCACCTGTACATAGCCCACCTATAATTTAGCCCAAACAACTACCTCTTTCCCAACTGTATTTAATTTATTTATTTATTTTGCTCCTTTGCACCCCATTATTTTTATTTCTACTTTGCACATTCTTCCATTGCAAAACTACCATTCCAGTGTTTTACTTGCTATATTGTATTTACTTTGCCACCATGGCCTTTTTTGCCTTTACCTCCCTTCTCACCTAATTTGCTCACATTGTATATAGACTTGTTTTTTTTACTGTATTATTGACTGTATGTTTGTTTTACTCCATGTGTAACTCTGTGTCGTTGTATGTGTCGAACTGCTTTGCTTTATCTTGGCCAGGTCGCAATTGTAAATGAGAACTTGTTCTCAACTTGCTTACCTGGTTAAATAAAGGTGAAATAAAAAATAATTTTTTAAAAAAGGTGGGAGAGACCATATAAAAGACTAATCTCCTCACAATATTGTTGTCGCTTATCTCTGTTTTCACCTTACCCCTAAAAAGTACTTGGTGAAATCAGGCTTTGATGGATTTCGGTTTGAAATGTGCTGCTTATGCTATTTCTGTCTTCAAATAGGCTATTGCCTGAAAAATGGGTTGCACTTGGAACAAACTTGTAAGCAGCTGGGGGTTGGTGCCCTTGCATTTGATGTGCTCGTTTGTGGAAATATAGCCTAGCCTGCAATCTACAAACTACAGCGCTCAAGGGGAATTTACCAGCGGGATTACATTGTAATTGGTGGTTTGTCGCTATTTTTCTTCTGTGCGCTATTATCAGCTTTTAATCATGATTATTCTCTTCTGCATTTTGTCTATGTTCGTATCTGTATATATCACAAGTTCTCCTTTTGCCTTTGTTTAGTCCAATCTTAATCTCATCTAGACCTATTGTGTGACGCATTGGGGTTCTATTGACTTTCACGGCTCTGCATAACGTCACAGTGTTTGACTTGCAAAGCTTTTTTCCTCTAAGGACATATGAAACTGGTGTCCGTCTCTCTGCCTTTGACTGATTACTAGGCTAAGAGGGTACAGGCCAAGTTCACATTCCTTTTGTGTGTTATTTACAGAAATTAGAATATTCAGACCCCTTGAATTCTTCCACATTTTTACTCTAAAATTGTTTAAATCGTTTTTTCCACCTCAACAATCTACACACAATACACAATGAAATTGGAAGTTTACATACACCTTAGTCAATTACATTTAAACTCAGTTTTTCGCAATTCCTGACATTTAATCCTAGTCAAAATTCCCTTATCAGTTAGGATCACCACTTTATTTTAAGAATGTGAAATGTCAGAATAATAGTAGAGAATTGATTTATTTCAGCTTTTATTTTTTTCATCACATTCCCAGTGGGTCAGAAGTTTACATACACTCAATTAGTATTTGGCAGCATTGCCTTTAAATTGTTTAACTTGTGTCAAACGTTTTGGGTAGCCTTCCACAAGCTTCCCACAATAAGTTGGGTGAATTTTGGCCCATTCCTCCTGACAGAGCTGGTGTAACTGAGTCAGGTTTGTAGGCCTCCTTGCCCGCACACACTTTCAGTTCTGCCCACAAATGTTCTATAGGATTGAGGTCAGGGCTTTGTGATGGCCACTCCAATACCTTGACTTTGTTGTCCTTAAGCCATTTTGCCACAACTTTGTAAGTATGCTTGGGGTCATTGTCCATTTGGAATACCCATTTGCGACCAAGCTTTAACTTCCTGACTGATGTCTTGAGATGTTACTTGAATATATCCACATAATTTACCTCCTCATGGTGCCATCTATTTTGTGAAGTGCACAAGTCCCTCCTGCAGTTAAGCACCTCCACAACATGATGCTGCCACCCCCGTGCTTCACGGTGGGGTTGGTGTTCTTCGGCTTGCAAGCCTCCCCCCTTTTCCGCCAAACATAATGATGGTCATTATGGCCAAACAGTTATATTTTTGTTTCATCAGACCAGAGGACATTTCTCCAAAACGTACGATATTTGTCCCCATGTGCAGTTGCAAATCGTAGTCTGGCTTTTTTATGGAGGTTTTGGAGCAGTGGCTTCTTCCTTGCCGAGCGGCCTTTCAGGTTATGTCGCTATAGGACTCGTTTTACTGTGGATATAGATACTTTTGTACCTGTTTCCTCCAGCATCTTCACAAGGTCCTTTGCTGTTGTTCTGGGATTGATTTGCACTTTTCGCACCAAAGTACGTTCATCTCTAGGAGACGGAACACGTCTCCTTCCTGAGTCTCAAATTATGTCAATTAGCCTATCAGAAGCTTCTAAAGCCATGACATAATTTTCTGGAATTTTCCAAGCTATTTAAAGGCACAGTCAGCTTAGTGTATGTAAACTTCTGACCCACTGGAATTGTGATACAGTGAAATAATGTCTGTAAACAATTGTTGGGAAAATTACTTGTTTCATGCACAAAGTATATGTCCTAACCGACTTGCCAAAACTAGTTTGTTAACAAGAAATTTGTGGAGTGTTTGGAAAAACAAGTTTTAATGACTCCAACCTGAGTGCATGTAAGCTTCCGACTTGTATGTATGTATGTATGTAATAATGACAATTAGAACAATATTGAGTGAACAATGAACACTTTTCTTTGTAAATTAATATAATGCCTAAATAAAATCTATTTAGTCTCAAATAAATAATGAAACATGCTCAATTAGGTTTAAATAAAGCAAAAGCACAGTGTTTGAGAAGAAAGTAAAAGTGCAATATGTGCCATGTAAAAAAGTTAACGTTTAAGTTCCTTGCTCAGAACATATGAATGCTGGTGGTTCAATATTCCCAGTTAAGAAGTTTTAGGTTGTCATATGAATTATGACGCGTTGACTAAACTCAGTAAAGTTTGATTGAATGCTTACGAGCCTGCTGCTGCCTACCACCGCTCAGTCAGACTGCTCTATCAAATATCAAATTATAGGCTTAATTATAATATAATTAACACAGAAATACTAGCCTTTGGTCATTAATATGGTCAAATCCGGAAACTATCATTTAGAAAACGTTTATTATTTTATCGAACCGTTCTGTATTTTATCGAATGGGTGGCATCCATAAGTCTAAATATTGCTGTTACATTGCACCACCTTCAATGTTTTGTCATAATTATGGCAATTATTGGCAGTCTCCGACGCTGTTTCAGTATGTTGGAGACACCCGCTAAGTGCTACTGAAAGTCAACAAAGGAACATACCCCTAGAGCCTGCGAGAGCTGGGGCGCAAGATGGCTCAACGACTGATCACACGGTTACGGACCCAGGAACGGAAACGACTACGAGTAGGAACACAGCACATGAGACAACCATAACAGCAGCAGGACACACACTTCAGGTGTGCAGCTGTGGTTGGGAGAGCGTAACATCGGCAAGGGGGTTAAGGATCCATCAAGGGAGGAAAAGGTGCTTGGGAGAGCAGAGACAGGGACCTCGCATTGACCAGTACTTCTTACGAAGCAGCCAGTCAAATCAGTCGAATGAAGCACAGCGACGGGACGCAAACCAAAGTTCGCAGAGCATCAGCACCCCTGTAACGGAGGAGGATAACACAAGCACAGAAATGCCGGTGGATGAACTCACCCAACCACAGAAACCTCTAAAAGAGGAAAAGATCAAAGGGCACAGACCGAGTGTGAAGTGGCCCAAAGCTGTTGAAAAGAGAGTGGGAAACAATCAACAACGACCTGACAACCTGACAAAAATCCTGGAACAACAGGTAGGAACAGCAGAGAAAAAGCTTGAAAGGATGGGAGATATTATCTACCACTACGGAGAAGAGCGCTTTGGAGTAAACGAAAGGAGAAGTGGCAAGACACCACCCCCGCCAGCCAAATCTAGGAGGCAGCAGGAGATTGAGATACTTGTCAGAGAGAGAAGGCAGCTGAGGAAGCAGTGGAAGAAGGCCTCTGATGCAGAGAGAGAAGGTCTCATGCTACTCCAAGCAGACATTAAATGTCGGCTGGCAACCTTGCGAAGAGCGGAAAACTTAAGTAAACTTCGTAGGAAGAAGGTACACTCAAGAACACGGTTCTATAAAAACCCCTTTAAGTTTGTCAAAGATCTCTTCGCAAAGGAAAAGTGCGGAATCCTAAAAACTCCAAAGCCTGAACTGGAAGAACATCTGGAAAAGGTCCACCAGGACATGAAAAGGCATGAGCAGATAGTCATCCCACATGACATCCCACCTATTCAACCACCAGAATTCAAAATGGAGAGAAGTAGAGAAGGTTGTCCGAAGAGCAAGAGCGGCCTCTGCTCCTGGGCCTAATGGAGTACCATACAAGCTCTACAAGAACGCCCCGGATGTTCTACGCTTTCTTTGGAGGCTCATGAGGATAGTGTGGCAGAAGGAAATACTACCAAAGGCATGGCGAAGGGCTGGTGGTGTGCTAATCCCGAAAGAGAAGGATGCGACAGACATCAGTCAATTCCGACCAATCTCCCTTCTCAACGTCGAAGGGAAGATCTTTTTCAGTATAATAGCACAGAGGCTGTCCACTTATCTGGAAAGGAACAAGTACATTGATACATCTGTACAGAAAGCAGGCATTCCTGGTTTCTCTGGTTGCCTGGAACATACTAGTATGATTTGGCACCAGATCCAAACAGCTAAGAAGGACAAGAGAGACCTCTATGTCATCTTCCTCGACCTGGCCAATGCCTTTGGCTCAGTTCCCCATGAACTCCTCTGGGAATCCTTCAACATTTTCCACGTACCAGAACCCATCACTACACTGGTAAAGGCCTATTTCCAAGACCTGCAATTGTGTTTCACAACACCTGACTTCACAACAACATGGCAGCGCTTGGAAGTAGGTATAATGGCAGGCTGTACAATTTCTCCTCTGGCCTTCACTATGGCCTTGGAAGTCATCATCAGGGCATCGAGATGGGTGGTCGGCGGTGAGAGAACTAAGGAAGGGCTCCGTCTCCCACCTATCCGAACATACATGGATGACATGACTACACTGACCACCACTGCAGCATGCACCAGGCGGCTACTTGCAAAACTGCAGGATAACATCAAGTGGGGCCGGATGAAAATCAAGCCAAGCAAATCTCGAAGCATCTCCATATTCAAGGGACAGCTTAAAGATGTGAGGTTCTGCATTGGAGATGACCCGATACCAACGGTGTCTGAGCAACCCATCAAGAGCCTGGGTAGATGGTACAACGAAAGCCTCCGGGATAAAGATCAAGTGCAGCAAGTAAGGCAGGACATTGCCGACGGTCTTGAGAACATCAACAAGACCCTACTGCCTGGGAGGCTCAAGCTTTGGTGCCTACAGTTTGGACTTCTCCCCCGGGTAATGTGGCCACTCACCGTCTATGAGGTCCCAATAACAACAGTGGAGAAGATGGAGCGAACCATTACCTCATACGTGAAGAAATGGCTGGGTGTCCCACGATGGCTGAGTAACATCGGCCTCTATGGCAAAGGGGTCCTTGAACTACCTCTTACAAGTCTAACGGAGGAGTACAAGTGCTCTAAAGTAAGACTTCAGATGACATTGAAGGACTCCAAAGACCAGACCATTAGCAAGGCTGCACCTCCCCTGCAAACTGGACGGAAATGGACATCATCCAAGGCTGTGCAGCAAGCAACATCAGCCCTGAGACACCAAGACATTGTGGGGAATATCCAGTATGGAAGAGGAGGCTTTGGCCTGGCAGCAAGCAAACCAACGTTCCAAAAGGCAACAACATCTGAACGCAGGAAGCTGGTGGTCGAGGAGGTGCGCAGACAGGAGGAGACTGCAAGAAGTGCAAAGGCTGTCTCTCTTGCTAAACAAGGGCAATGGATGCGGTGGGAAGGCCTGGAGAGGAGAAAGATCAACTGGAGTGAGCTTTGGCAAATGGAGGCAAGCAACATCAGCTTCATCATAAGAGCTGTTTATGATGTGCTTCCATCACCAAATAATCTACATCAATGGTATGGCGAGGACTCGACCTGCCCCCTCTGCCCAGCTCCAGCAACTCTCAGGCATATAATGACAGGTTGCAAGACCAGCCTCTCACAAGGCCGCTACACCTGGAGTCACAATCAGGTCCTCAAGAGCCTGGCTGCAGCACTTGAGACCAAGAGGAGTGCAACCAATTCATTACCTCCAAAAACAAGCAATCCCGTCAAAACAACAACATTCATCCGGGAGGGACAGAAAAGGCCCAAGTATCCTCCTACAAAGCCAGAACCTGGACACCTAGCCATGGCCCGGGACTGGAAGATGCTTGTTGATATTGGCCAGCAACTCATTTTTCCACCTGAGATTGCTTCTACCAACCTTAGGCCAGACATGGTACTCTGGTCCCCTTCACGAAAGGCTGTGTACATCATAGAGCTCACAGTCCCGTGGGAAAACTCTGTTGAAGAGGCCTACGAGCGAAAGAAACTGCATTACACAGAGTTGGCAGCAGACGCAACTCAGCGTGGCTGGAATGCAAAGGTCTGGCCAGTTGAAGTGGGATGCAGAGGATTCGTGGCTTCTTCCATCATCAGGTTGCTGAAAGAACTTGGAATCCATGGACAGGCTCTGCGGCAGACCGTCAGAGCAGTTTCTCAAGCAGCTGAAAGAGGCAGCCAGTGGATCTGGATCAAACGGAAGGACCCTTGCTGGGCTATAACTTCATGACCCACCCCCACCTGAGAACCCAATTCAGATCCCTCCAACTTGAGGAGGGCATATGAGGTATGCGGTCAGCTGTATGGCTGGCTCAGGGAAGAGGCCGCCCCTGCCTTGCATATTCCCGTGGGACATCTTAATTGGGCATGGGACACAAGCTAAGGCTTGATTACCCTTTAGCTGGCCACCTTTGATGAGGGTGTTTAGTGATTAAAGGCCGAAACACCCACTGATTCGAAGGCACACTACTGAGGATGTGTCCCAAAATTGACATCTTACCCCAGTCTAACAAATAAACCTCCCATGCCACTCTGTCAACATCACGGCAAATCTCATGTGAGTGCATTCCATCTATTGGCACAATGGACAGTTTTTAACATCTCGTCCCGTGTTTTATGATTCTGTAAAATTTGGGCAAATTAGTTGGCAACTAGCCAGGTGGCCCAAACTGTTGCATATACCCTGACTCTGTGTGCAATGAACGCAAGAGAAGTGACACAATTTCCCAAGTTAATATTGCTTGCTAACATTAATTTATTTTAACTAAATATGCAGGTTTAAAAAAAAATACTTCTGTGTATTGATTTTAAGAAAGGTGTTGATGTTTATGGTTAGGTACATTCGTGCAACGATTGTGCTTTTTTTCGCTAATGCGCTTTTGTTAAATCATCCCCTGTTTGGCGAAGTAGGCTGTGATTCGATGATAAATTAACAGGCACCACATTGATTACATGCAACACAGGACAATCTAGTTAAACTAGTAATATCATCAACCATGTGTAGTTAACTGGTGATTATGTGAAGATTAATTGTTTTTTAATGCTAGCCAGCAACTTACCGTAGCTCCTTCCTGCACTCGCGTAACAGGTGGTCAGCCTGCCACTCAGTTTCCCCATGGAATGCAATGTAATCGGCTTCCAAAAAATGCCAATTACCGATTGTTATGAATCGGCCATTTCGATTAATCGGTCGACCTCTAATTCAGACCCTTTTAATCAGTCCTTTATTGAAGCACCTTTGGCAGTGATTACAGCCTCGAGTCTTCTTGGGAATGACGCTACAAGCTTGGCACACCTGTATTTCAGGAGTTTTTCCTCATTCTTCTCTGCAGACCCTCTCAAACTCTGCCAGGTTGGAAGGGGAGCATTGCTGCACAGCTATTTTCAGGTCTCTCCAGAGATGTTAGAACGGGTTCAAGTCCGGCCTCTGACTGGGCCACTCAAGGACATTGAGACTTGTCCTGAAGCCACTCCTGCGTTGTCTTGGCTGTGTGCTCAGGGTTGTTGTCCTGTTGGAAGGTGAGCCTTCGCCCCCGTCTGAAGTCCTGAGCACTCTGGAGCAGGTTTTCATCAAGGATCTCTCTGTACTTTGCTCCGTTCATCTTTGCCTCAATCCTGATTTGTCTCCCAGTCCCTTCCGCTGAAAATCATCCCCACAGCATGATGCTGCCACCAAAATGCTACACCATAGGGATGGTGCCAGGTTTCCTCCAGATGTGACGCTTGGCATTCAGGCCAAAGAGTTTCATCTTGTTCAGCCTAGAGCATCTTGTTTCTCATGGTCTGAGAGTCTTTATTTGCGTTTTGGCAAACTCCAAGCGGGCTGTCGTGTCTTTTACTGAGAAGTGGCTTCTGTCTGGCCACCCTACCATAAAGGCTGCAGAGAGGGTTGTCCTTCTGGAAGGTTTTCCCATCTCCACAGAGGAACTCCAGATCTCCGTCAGAGTGACCATCGGGTTCTTGGTAACCTCCCTGACCAAGGCCCTTCTCCCCCGATTGCTCAGTTTGGCCAGGCGGCGGCTCTAAGAGGAGTCTTGGTGGTTCCAAACTTCTTCCATTTAAGAATGATGGAGGCCACTGTGTTCTTGGGGATCTTCAATGCTGCAGAAATGTTTTGGTTCCCTTCCCCAGATCTGTGCCTCGGCACAATCCTGTCTCGGAGCTCTACGGACAATTCCTTCGACCTCATTGCTTGGTTTTTGCTCTGACATGCTCTGTTAACTGTGGGACCTTTTTATATAGACTGGTGTGTGCCTTTCCATATCTTGTCCATTTAAATTGAATTTACCACAGGTGGACTCCACTCAAGTTGTAGAAACATCTCAACGATGATCAATAGAAACACAGGATGCACCTGAGCTCAATTTCTAGTCTCATAGCAGGGTGTGAATACATATATAAATAAGGTATTTCTGTTTTTATTTTTAATAAATTTGTTAACCTCGATAAACCTCCTTCGCTTTGTCATTATGGTGTATTGTGTGTAGATGGCTGAGGATTTTTTAAAATCAATGTTAGGTTGAGGCTATAACTTAACAAAATGTGGAAAAAGTCAAGGGGTCTAAATACTTTCTGAAGGCCCTGTATCTTCAAATGATGTGCCAATGTGGCTGTTCCATAGAGGTTATTGCTCCCCCTTTTAATCAGTGTTTGGCCAGAGAAAACACATTTAATTCCTAATTTGGTAAGGATTATCCAGCCTCAAGTATTTTAGCATGCTCATCAATGGGAGGTTGACTAGTAGTAGTTGCAGAAATAGCAATACGTATCACCTTCTAATAGTGTTTCAGCTGCCTAGCTCTAAAATAGAGAATATTGAGTCAAATATGATTTCGGAATGCACAATGCAGTTCTGTGAAATGTGTTGTCAGTTGTCGCCGTTATCTAGGTCAGTGCTTCAAGAGCCCTCTGCGCTTGGCCTTCTGATAAACAATTTCATTTTGAGAGGGAACTGTTGTTTTCATTATTCATGCTCTGGAGTTGTGGTGTATCCACAGTGGTACTTGAGAAGACTCCATGAGACCATAGGCTTACTGGTCAAATGCACATGAGGGGATACTTCAGGGGTACTCCGAGCAGAGCAATTTAAATGAATTTGGTGGTACAGTAACCGAAAAAGGTTGTGAACCACTGCATTAAAGCATGACACCTAATTTCCGCATACTACAAATCTATACTGAACTAAAATAAAAACGCAACATGTAAAGTGTTGGTCCCATGTTTCATGAGCTGAAATAAAAGATTCTAGACACAAAAAGCTTATGTCGATCAAATTTTGTGCATATGTGTTTTACATCCCTGTTAGTGATCATTTCTCCATTGCCAAGATAATCCATCCACCTGACAGGTCTGGCATATCAAGAATGATTAAACAGCATGATCATTATACAGGTGCACCTTGTGCTGGGGACAATAAAAGACCACTCTAAAATGTGCAGTTTTTTCAAACAACACAATGCCTCAGATGTCTCAAGTTGAGAGAGCATGCAATTGGCATGCTGACTGCAGGAATGTCCACCAGAGCTGTTGACAGAGAATTGAATGTTAATTTCTCTACCATAAATCTCCTCCAACGTCGTTTTAGAGAAAATGGCAGTACGTCAAACTGACCTTACAACCGCTGACCACATTTAACCAGGCCAGCCCAGGACCTTCACATCCAGCTTACTCACCTGCGGGATCATCGGAGACCAGCCACCTGGACAGCTGATGAAACCGAGGAGTATTTCTGTCTGTAGTAAAGCCCTTTTGTGGGGAAAAACTAATTTTGATTGGCTGGGCCTAGCCCCCTGCACAGTCATGTGAAATCCATAGATGTTGACCTAATTCATGTATTTCAATTGATTGATTTCCTTATGAACTGTAACTCAGTCATATCGTTGAAATTGCGTTTCATTATTTTTAAGTATAATTCCCAAATTATACAAATTACACATTCACTGCCATTCCTAATTTATTTTCTATTATGTGGTAACATAATTCCACATCTTGCCTTGCATTTCACCGGCTGGTCAATGTGTGTTGGCGTTTGTATTTCAGGTTGAATACCATTCTAAGGCAGTTGTCAGTTTCAGCACTCATGCTATTTCTTTGGTCATTGCGCATTGCTTTTTTCCCAACCTGAAATTGGGGAGATTACCTTGCTCGTTGATGCATGCTGGACTCCTCTCGATTTCTGACTTGTTCACAAATCGATTTAAACTGCTACATGATTCTTTAACGGTGGAGTTGCAAGTTAGTAGCACAAATGAGTAGCACAAAATTGACTGCTGAAATGTAGTGGCGGACGTGAGTGACATTTTATAGGCAAGGGGTAGAGTTTCATTCTTAAAACTTAAAGGGTATTTGTTGCCCCAAAGTTAGCCAACCAGCTTAATGCAATTTAACATTTTTTACAAAGCCCCGCAATTACTTTTCACTTCAACAACTGCAGCTACAATACATACAACCACAACTTCTTATTGGAAAAGTTTCTGCTACTTTGAAACACCAAAGCGCTCAGCTGTATCTTTTCGATTGTTTCTGCTCTTCATCTCTTCTTAATCTAATTGGTTATCCTCTGTTGCCCAAACTGAATTGTTTTTAGGTCTCCTCTCCACTCCTTTGAAGCTGTAACTTCTATTGAATGCGGGTCTCACCCAATATCACCTGGCTAAACCTTAAAATTCCCTACTTGTCTCTTGTCTACACCCATTGATCTCTGGGTTTTTACAGCTGTGGTATTTTCCAAGTGGGGATTACAGTCTACAGGCTTGCTATTTATGTGTTCTGCCTCCTTCCGTGGAGCAGAGCCAAGAGTTCAGCCCACTCTCCTCACTCCACTAACGACTGGTAATTTGGTAAATGCATTTGAAGGTGGAATGAAAAAGACCCCTCACTGTGGAGTGATGATGCCTCCAACTCCTTTTTATTAATTCTGTCACTTATCCGCCTGACCGTGTCTTGGCTGGGTTCCAAATGACCCCTGACCTCTGCTGGTGGGGGCTATGCAAAAATCAGTATAGAAAGACATGGTTGCTATAAGTCATACAGGCTACTGTGGTTCTATACTCTACACTGCTCTGGTAGTGGTATCAGATTAGATGCAGTGGAGAAAGTCCTCATCCCAAGGCCTATATTTTCATTCAGACACTTACTGATCCACATCACAAACGCCCTTCAGGAGACCAGGTGACTCTCGCAGGGAGATCGAATGCAAAGATTTGTTTAATTACTCGACTGCTACGAAATTGAAAACCAGGGTTTAGCCCAGGGGTATATCCTATCGATTTGGACTGTGTGGGATATTTTAATGAACCCAGCATGTTTGTAAATTAGTTGTTTAAAAGTGTCTTTGGTGGGTGAAGTTGATAGAAACCTGAGCAGAAAAGGCTAACTCTGTAGTCTCTGTTTCTCCTTACAGACGGGCGGATAGAGAGCGATCGAGACAGACCACGATGTCCAAGATCTCCAAGGCCGCTAAGGCCGTGAAGAAGGTGGACATGGGGGGTGTGATCCGGGCCATCGTGAGGTCAGGGCAGGCTGCCCCCGGACCACCTCTGGGTCCTGTCCTGGGACAGGTAAACTCCCTGTTTAGACTTCCCTTCCTGTCTCTCCTATTCTATTTTCTTCAAAACAAAAAGAGAAACATAGTGTCAAGTTCTTTACACGTCTCCTCTTGAATGTCTTCGAGTGTCAGGCTCTTGTGCGTCATCGGTTGGCAGTTGCGCTTAAAATATACTTGTAAGTTCCAGACAAAAATAAGTGGTGTTGGTGCCTTTTGAGAGCTGAACCATGTTGAATGATTTAGATTCCCTTCTGTTAAGTGTATCCCTCTCACACACAGTGGGTTGAAGAGCCCAGGAAAAGATGAAGAGCGTGGTAATGAGGTGAGACGGGTTGCGTCCAGGCAAAGCCCAGCTGCATGTCTGAAGGGACCCTCTTTTTAGAGTGGTTTGGTATGCCATTGTTGCGGCGCACCGTGCGAGTGTGTGTTTCTTTGCTGCCTTGCTCCATCAAGCTCTGAGTGTATATGTGGTAGGCTAAATTGTAAATAAATGCCAGTCGGCAGCCGATCTGCTTTAGGCACCGGCCTTTTGGCCCTAATCTTCCCTCTCTCCTTGTTTTTTTCCCCTTCCTCTCCTCTGTCTAACCACCCCTGACAGAGGGAGCACAAAGAGGTAGGTTGCCTGTCGGCCGCAGGACATATTTAAACAAACGAGAGCAATAAAAGGGCGAACGGGAGACAAAAGGGAGAACCTGACGGCTTTGGTGGGGGAGAAGTAATTACAGTCCAGAGTGAAATTAGCACACCCCAATGGAGGCGAGTAAAGAGGGAGAGGAGGAGGAAAGAAGAGCGGCGCCACTATATCTTCGGAACCTCAGGAAAATGCTGAGGGTTGTACATGGGGCTTAACAGGTGTAACAAATCCAAGGAAGTAGTCATTTGCTGAAGCGGCGGCTGATGTAGTTTCTGCCGTTATATTTGAAATATGAGACAAGTTGCCCAACGGGGAGGGCATCCACAATGTGTAGTGTTTGAAATGGAGAGTGAGTGAGAGATGAAAGAGCGCGAGACGGAGAAGCAGACTCCCAGCCTACTCTAGTTCACATCCCTGCCGATTCTCTCAGAACTACAGAGAAACTCCCTGGAGGAATGGCCTTACTGCGTGTGTGTGTCAGGGTTGGGCTCAATTCAGAATTTTGGAATTGACGTCTGATATGGAATGGGTTAGGTAGTATAGGTTTTAGGAGTATAAGTAGACGCAACATACTACAAAAACAACATCCTACACTTCCACACCTCATCCCCAGGGGGCAGCAGCAACCAACCGGGTCAAGGGCTGTGCTTTGCTAGGAAGCCTTGATGAGCACGTTAGGTGCTGCCAATTAAGGTGATTGACTGTCAATGTCCTAGCTGGGAAATCTGTGAGGTTGATGGTTTTCTTTGGTGGCAACTAGGCCTATTGTTTTTTTGTTGTCTTTTAGTTTGGGCATGCCTTTGGTATTTATTCCTTTTTATAACAGTTTGATCCACCATCTGAACAAATAATAATCTGCTTGGACTGGCTGACCAAGAGGTCAAGAGAGACGAGCTGGTGTCTCCTGGGTAAATGCATTCAATACCTGGTCACATACGCTTGTTTGTCACATTAATGGACACGTCGATTCAGATTACTGAACCGTTAGGCAAGCCCACAACCCCCTAGACTTATCGAGCACCGTGTTCACAGTTGGCTGTCTAATCGGTTTCGTAACACTCCCATTCAACTCCTGTTTAAATTCTAATTAGAATTGGCGACCCCGCAGGATGCAACATTTTAGTTTTGAGTGACATGAAGTAAAATTAAATTCAGTGCAATTCAAAGAAATGAATCTCAGTCATAGAACATGAGTTTAATTGAATCTGACGGGTCACACTTTCAGATAGTAAAGAATATCACTTTTCTCTGTAAACAATGTTCATTTACAGTTTTTGTACTTTTTGTTTTACTTTAGTGCTTAGAATAGCCAATTTATGTTTCCACCAACCAATTTAATTTGTTTGGCTTCTTTTTTGAAGGCCTCGGGTGAACTTGAAGGTTAAACTAATGCATTCTGGGAAATGTCACTCATTGAGGCATTCTCAATTCAATTCTTAATTGAGCCCAACCCTGGTGTGTTAGCGCATTCTGTAAATATGCCCTGTAAACCAAGTATAAAGCTATCTAAGCTATTAGCATTTAGACAAATGGGCCCCAATTTCAATTAATAATAGCATTAATGGTTAGAGCGGAGGCAGACTGGGTGCGGAGTGCATTAGGAACCGCTGATGGAAATTGAATAGACCCTTGCCTATCCTCAGAACAGCACTTCCTCTCACACACACCCTAGCCCATCTGCAGGCTCCCCTGTTGAAACATTCAAGTCAGACCAGCAGACAAATGGCTGGCTGAAGGATCACTGCATGCCTACCAGGGCTGGTGCTACTGGTTAAGTTGTGATTATATGATAGCTTTTCCTCTCTGTCACTCTGTCCTCATAGCACATTACGCTGCTGCACTGCCTGCCTCAGATGTGCAGAGAGTTGGACAGCTAGTATGTCCCCTAGCTGTGATTGATCGACCTATGATCCTGTTTTCTCCATTTGTGGTGACAGGCTGCCAATACCCTCCTACACATGGCCAATAAAGTGTCGGAGCCTGGGAGAATGAAAAACTTTATTTCAGTTTGTAAACTGTCCCGGAGGTGTCGCTGACAACAGCGGTGAAAGAGCTTTCACAGGAAACACACTGACAAACACCACGGGATTATGTCCCATATGACACCCATGTCTGTGTGGAACCAGTACTAATTGTAGCTCCTTGGAAAACAATGCAGTTCTTCGCTTTACATTTCTCACGCCGCCCCAGCCCTCTCTCAAATACTACAAGCGTCCGGGACCCAGGGGATGGATAAATCATCCCTTTAACCAAAGTGAGCTAATTGGATGAGTTACTGCTGTGATTGCCTGGGTTGGTTGCCTGTGGTTTTTAGTTTCTGTCTCAGTGTGAGGCCAACCGTCTTCTCTTCAGTGCTAAATGCTTCCCTGACCTGGGAGCTCTGATGAGCTTGACGGCTGATGCCGAGCTGTCTTTCTCTCTGGTCAGTTTCTAGAGTTCATGGGCGATGGAGGGGCCCATGGAGGTCTCTGTGGGATCCAGACTGACGTGGGACAGGGAGTAACCGTGGCTGTGGGAGTGGGACGGTATGTGGTAGCGGGAGGGCGGCCCAGGGGTGGTTTTGCCTGTGGCTTGGTCCTCCGTCTGCTCTGAGCTCTGTGTTGCCAGGGTGGATTCCCCCCCTGCCTCTGCTCCGTCCCCAGCCCCCATCCCTCGGTCCCCACCCTGCTTGTGCCTCTCCCAGGCTGAGCTCAGCTTCACAGCCAGGGCCAGCAGGTTCTTCCCCAGGAACACTGTCGAGACCCGGGGGTCCCGGTACCACAGCATGCCTGTTCCCCTGAGGGCCAGTGTGACCACGTTGATGGTGACCAGGCTGAGCCAGGGGTACAGGGGCTCCTTACGTGCCCCCCTCTGTCCCGGCATGGCGGCGGCCCCCAGCTCTGTGAGGGCCACACAGGGCAGCAGCAGCAGCAGGGCGTAGCAGTAGAAGAACACCAGGCCTTCGGCCCACAGGGGCACCCTCAGGTCAGTGGCCCCTGTGGGCTTCCCACAGCCCGGCCTGCAGGTCCAGAACGTCCAGCAGGTCCACCACCACCCAGAGCAGCCTCCCTCGCACCTCCTGCTTCCTTCGCATTGGCGTCATGTTGTCAGCCCCAGTCAGGATGAGGAACAGGGAGGGAAGGCAGATAGACAGCAGCAGGGTGAGTGTCTTCCTGGCCAAGGGGTCAGGTGGCCGACGTTCCGTCCGGTAGTTCTGGCAGACGAAGAAGAGTTTGAGCTGGAGCAGGGACAGGAAGAGGAACCAGAGGGCGTTGGCAAAGCCGCGGCGTGGGGAGAGCGCCTCCGACACCACGCCCGCCGACACGAACCGCAGCGCCAGCAGGAAGCCCAGGTCACCTAGCAGCACGGCGGCACAGGGCCACACGCTGGGCCCTGCCTTGCCGCGGGCTCCCAGCATGCTCTGCTCCAGCAGGTAGAGGTCGACCACTGCCATTGTGCTCACTGTGACCAGGGTTGATACGCACACCTGGGGCGTAGGCACCATGCCTGGGAGAGGAAACAGAAAGATGACAAGTCAAGACAAAATGTGCTATATTCAGAAGAATGGCTTTAGACTATGTCCTCATTCACCAATGAGAATTTCACTTGCATGATAGACCATCTTTCTTCAAGATGCTTGCTTACCTAACAGTGATGCCAGTCATACTTTGCTTGTTGCTATGGATAAATATCATTTTAATGCCAATTCAGCGGTGAGCTTTTCCATCTTTCAGTCAGAGACTGTTCTTCCCTGACCATGTATGCTGAGGAACTGTGTACATTTTCTCACTCCTCTGTAGATAAGTTATTTCAATGTGGCTCTTCAGCTATGTAAGTTTTAACCCTGCTCGGCACCTCAAAATTACCCAGGTTTTCTGCTGTGGCGTTTTGCTTGTGTGCCCTTACCTTATTCATTAATAATGAATTGTGTTGAAGTGCAGCCAGGCAGGCAGCTTGTCTACTTGTTTTCCTTGCTGTTTAGGCGGCCTCATTGTTGCTGCGTGCTGCAATCTTAAAGTCAGCGGAAAATTGCCTTCTCATTTGGGAGGAATATTAATAATACTTCTCTTTAAGATTTGTTCTGGGGATGTTTTTTGACGGTAATTGCTTGCTTGTGTGTTCATGAACACGTGTTTGTCACCGTGCGTGTGTCCCTGCGTGCAGGCCATTCTAATGGGCTAATTTGCCCATTTATGGAATACCAATGTGTACATTCTTTTGTGCGAAGCCATATTTTAAGTGGACTGTATAAAACCCCAGTATTGATTTGGGAGTGAGAAATGATCACCAAATTTTTTTTTTGTACGGTGAAATGCCTCTCCTTGACGTATTGAGGCTAAGAGACTGTAGTGTATGGTTCTCAGAGCAGACCCAGCCAGGAGCGCTGAGGAGAAGTGTTAGCCATCTGCCTACAGCACCACCAAGGGTGTCAACCACTCCACGGGATCGATGGCATTTTAATATAAATCATTACCATCTCCAGATATGCCATAATGGCAACACTTGAGTCTGATCGAGCGAAACGATTGCGGGCTCTGTGGCCAGCGAGGAACAGATGAACAGATCTGCCTTTTAATAACGTGTGCTAACGTGTGCTTCTAATTGACGACAGGCATCAATCTTTTCAATGCAGCACTCATCTGAGCCCTGTCATCCAATGGCGCGAGAGAGACTGTCAGTGTCTGCAGGAGAGACTTGTGGGAGAGAGGGAATTGAAAGTAAGAGATTGATGCTCTTGGTTGTCCACATTCCTAATAAAGTATTACTACAACATAACAGTTCATAAATTAACTCAGCCTGGCAAGGAGGGGAGATGAGCGCAGGATGGAAGGTTAAGTGAGGAAGACGAAGCGGCAGACAGAATTTGGTGGGGAAAAAATACATGGTGTCTTACGCGAACTCTGAGAACCGAAGAAATTAAATGCATTACTACTTCTTGTGGAACAGATAAGTGAAAAATGGATGACTGAGGAAACAACCTAGACTGACTGATCCTCCGAGGGGCATGGTGAAGGAGGAGCCCAGACGTCAGAATCACTCATATATGATTATCAGATGTTTTTTTGTTTCGCTGCAACCCATAACCTGATTTATCATTGCTGGAAGTGAATGGATTCTAGTGTATCAATTCGCTGACTTCGAGAATATTGGAATTGAAAATGGTGCTTTAGCTGAACAACCCCCAACTGCCGTCAGAGGCAGGAGAAAGGTAATCTGCCACCCCAGATGGTGTGTTTTGTTGCCTTTCTCATTCCCACCACGCCTCTTGGCGATTCCATATGCGTCTCAAATTGTACCCTGGAACCCCGGCGTTCCTCTGTCAGCCTGTGTTTGTGTTACGGCTTGACAACACACCCAATTGATTCTGTTCTGAGTGAGCGTGCCGGATGACAGCTGTGTGTGTGTCCACTCTGCTCATCAATAATGACCAAATTCATCATCACTATGATTAGAAATGGATACTGTAGCTGATTCAGGCTTTTCCACTGCACCGGTAAGGAAAGGGCCTGGGAAGGTGGACAGGTAAATGATTTCCTTGGGATTTCTCAGACCAAGGTGTGTAACAGGGCAAAAATAAAGGCTACTTTGTTGTGTGTATTGTGTGGTGGAGAAAGGAGTGTTTTCACCAATTACCCAGGGTAATCTGTTATGGCTTTCGAATTGCCTCCCTCACACACACACACACACACACGTATAATTTTGAAATCGGGCTCGCCTCCTTGTTTGTCACTTGTGTTTTTCTCTTTATATTGGAGGTCTACCAGGTGTGCTGGGCTGAAGGTAAAAGGAATATGAATTGCTCTATAATTCATCTATAAAAACATTCTGCCTGGAATGTTTGTCTTACTACAAACTAAATCAACTGCTTGCTTGTACCAGCAAGGGATGTGCGAGTGAGACTGAGAGGACTGCTTGTTGGAGAGAAAGAGGTGATTAGGTGTGTGCAATTAAACTGGATGAATGAATGGGGGTGAAATCTGTATAAGTCTAATGGAAAATCCCGTCTAATCCTGGTGACTGAGTTGCCCTTGAGCAGTAACATCTGATGTCTCAAGAAGCGTTTGTAAACCTGTGGGAACAGCTATTATAAGATTTTACACGTGTAGGGGGTGAATATGTGTTGGTGCATGTTCCTCCAAATGTAATATTTATTTTCCATGATCATTTCAACAGATCTGTTTTTAAATCCCCTCTCTATGGGCGATTTTGTCTTCCATTATGTTGATGCAGCCCCCAAAATGTAACCTAATCATCTAGTCTTATGCACAAATGTGATGCACCACCTGTTACATAATGACCTTTTTTATTAGTAGATGCATACATAATTCAACTCTTTGAAAGTGGGGGATAGTTACCCAAAGCATGCGTTCTTGCTTTGCCTCTCCACCTGGCTTGATTGAGATCCACTTCGTCTATTAGTAGAAGTTGAATGGTCCCTGGATGAACATGAAGGTCCAAACTGACTCCTTACATTGATTGCTTTGTTTGTTATATGTCCAAAAATATTTTGAAAAGGCTCCCTCTCTGCTATGATGGTCTTATCCTGTTAAACAGGGAAAAGTAATTGCCCTCTGTCGATCTTTGAGTTTGTCCAAATTAAGTTCACATTTAAGCAGTCAAGACTCTTTTCTTTCTTCTGAGTCGGTCAAATAAGCTTGTCATTTTGCTGAATTATTCCACGGTCACCACCGCGGCTGCAGAATTCTCCATCTCTCAGTATGTCCGTCCTGAATTTGACACCTCGGGTCTGGCAGCCGAAGATCCAGTGAGTCACGAAGGAGCTGTGCGGGCTTATTGGCCGTGCTCTAAGCTGTCGAAGTCGCTCAGAAGTGGAATACTGCTTGACGCGGAATCATTATCAGGAATAGACAACCCCCCCCCCACATAAGGAAGTATTGGCTGTAAAGGAAACCTTGAGGACACGAGAGCCATGAATAAACTCACCAAGCCACTAGACTTTGATAGTGGTGTTCATTTGTAGGCAGGTTACGTGCTCTCAGCTCTCCCTCTCTTCCTCGCTCGTTCTCCCTGCTCAGCTCTCCCTCTCTTCCTCGCTCGTTCTCCCTGCTCAGCTCTCCTCTGCCACCTCCTCCTTTTTACCATCAGCTCAGCTGTATAACTTTAAGATCCAGACTGGAATGCATGAATATTTAGGAGCCCACGGTTATGTCCCATCGGTTATGGTAATGATCATGATACCACTTTGCTGAAATTATAACTAGCTTAATGGCTTTGTATTACATGGAAGTAGATTATGGCTTTGATTGCCTTGCCAGTAAAATATCAGATATACACAATGAACCCTTACTGAAATGTCACTCAGATATATGGAAGCAAGTAGAGCAAGAGATGCCTGTGGACACACTTCAAAACCATCCTGTCTTTTTGTTGTACTGTAAATTTGAAATGGGTCCCAGTCGGCTGCAGTATAGCCTAAGGGTTTCCGAATGGAAGGGTTTTAGTGTTGGAGAGATTGTTTTGATGGTCAAGGAGAGGACGTTTGCGTCACCTTGTCATTGTGTTCCGTTAAGTGCATAGGCAAATCAATCTCCACCTTCTCAGGGTCACATCTAAATTCAATGACTCTCATTTGTCCCCTCTCCCTCTTATTCTCTCTGTTCTCCGTGTGTGCGGGTCATCTCCAAGTGAGAGCTTTAGTCAGACCAGTGAGAAAGGGGAAGGAGAGTCATATATTTCTTGTCACAATCAGCTACGCGCTCCACTGGCTTCCACAGAGATTTCCATTCCCTGGGTTCAATTTGAGGTTTTTCCTCTCTCCTTCTACTCTCCCGTTCTCTCTCCTTATGCCCTCCGGTTCCATTCACTCTACCTCTCCTCTCTATCGTTCCTCCCTCACTCTCCCCCTTTGGTTCCCTGTGGGTGTGGTTGAAGGTCACCCGGCATTGGCTCTTTCAGCGTGGAGAGGCTGAGCAGGGTGGGAGGTGGGGACAGACAGACAGAGGGAGGGAGAGGGAAGGCAGCCTGTCCACAGCACTGCGCAGTCATCACTTTCCCTAGACATGAGTGGGGAAGGATGTGGGTTAAGAGACCGTCCAAGATTCCTAAGGACTGATTGGTACCAAGCTGATGTCCACCAGTGGCAGAGGCCAACCACCACCGGGCCAGAATAGAATGCTGTGTCTCTCTCTCTGCTTTCATGTTTCCTTTCTGCCACTCCTCTAACTACTGCATAATTTAGTTTTAATGTGGCAATTGGAGTGCTTTCTAAATCAGTTATTTGAAATGAATTCATTATGCCCTAATCTATGGACTTCACATGACTGGGCAGGGGCGCAGCCATGAGTGGGCCTGGGAGGACATAGGCCCACCCACTTGGAAGCCATGCCCAGCCAATCAGAATGAGTTTTTCCCCACAAAAGGGCTTTATTACAGACAGAAATACTCCTCAGTTTCATCCGCTGTGCAGGTGGCTGGTCTCTGACGATCCCGCAGGTGAATAAGCTGAATGTGGGGGTCCTGGGCTGGCCTGGTTACATGTGGTCTGCGGTTGTGAGGCCAGTTGGACATAATGCTAAAATCTCTGTAATTATGTTGGTGACTTATGATAGAGAAATTGACATTAAATTCTCTGGCACTAGATCTGGTGGACATTCCTGCAGTCAGCATGCCAATTGAACACTCCTGCAAAACTTGCCATCTGTGGCATTGTGTTGTGACAAAACTGTGCATTTTAGAGTGGCCATTTATTGTCCCCAGGACAAGGTGCACCTGTGTAATGATCATGCTGTTATATCAGCTTCTTGATATGCCACACCTGTCAGCTGGGTGGATTATCTTGGCAAAGGAGAAATGCTCAATAACAGGGATGTAAACAAATTTGTGCACATTGAGAGAGAAGCATTTTGTGTACAGAAATATTTTTGGAATCTTTTATTTCAGATCATGAAACATGGGACCAGCACTTTACATGTTGTCAAAAAGAAAGGAGTACCAAGGCATTCTAAATATGATTAATAAAAATGTCTTTATTTGTATGGCATGTTCAATGGAAACAAAGATTTAAACTCATTCTACTGTGCTGCTGCTGCTACTGTACTACTACTAGTAGTAGCAGCATACTGCCACTTCACTCCAGTGAAACACTCAAGTCAATAGCCCTGTAATACAGTTCCTGGCTCTCCCTCTCGCTCCTCCAGAGTTCCTGATGCGTCTTGTTGATGCCTCCAGTAGACCATTCAGCCTGCTGCTGCCGCTACACATGATTAATCATGAGGCGCACCACTGCCTCGCGTGTGAGGAGAACGTAATGGAGTTGAGAAATACCATGTTTTCTTTGTTATGATGTAATCACCTTCTTTCTTTTTGTTGCCCTGCTGCTCATCTGATTCAGCAGGTTCTCTGTAGTGTATAAACTGTTCAAGACCAGGCCGATATATACATCCTTCGAGGAGAGCGGTGTTGCTGGATGATGCTCACCCATTTCACTTGTTATGGAGATGAGCTCTTTGGGAGTTTGGCCAGCACTGTCCGTTGTCCTCTTCCTTTGTCATTTGGAAAATGTGCTTGAAGTAGCCATTTCTATTTCAGTACGGTATTGTGTCAAGAGTTAGCTGCGACTCAGAGGACCTGTGCTGATATGCTTTTGTTGTCCTATTTTGCGTACCATGAGACATCCATGTCTTCATCACTGGAAAAAGATAAACAAGTTGAGTTTGTCATTTAAAAGCTTACAAACGGGGTGGTTTGATGGATGTAATAGAATTCAAATGTAACTTTAAAGTTGTACCACAAAGATGGTTGATGGTCAACACATCAGAGAATGTTGACTTGAATGGAAATATTTGTTAGTAATTAAAAGTAAACATTTTACATTTCAATGGTGCACCAGCTTCATTGCTGTGGTCTGACTGAAGGGATTGGGCCATTCTAAAAATTCTGTTTCTATGATTGAAATGACACCCACCCTGTATTCAAGAACGTGTCTCAACCGAGGGCAGGCACAACATTAACACCTGATGTGAAATGGTCTAAGCTACAACATGTGAATATAAAAATGGACATTCATTTTTTATTTTATTTAAGTTTTACAACGCTTTTAAGTAATATCAAACTCAACCGTTTATCATTTCCAATGATGAAGACATGGATGTCTCGTAGTAGGGTGAGATCTGCAAAATGGGTCAACTTTGAGCACCTCTATCTAAATGTTTTGCCGTTCAGTTTTACCTTTGGCAAACACGTATGGAATTTGTTTTTTAGGATACATTTTTGTTGCAAAAGGGATGCTGTCAAGTGATTGAATTCAAATGGATTTACCCATCAACAAAAATAATTTGTTTCTGAAAGATACACATTAATATGACGTATTAGGACATTCGCTCTCCCTCTGATCATCTTGTCAGGCTCAAATGAGGGTAGAGACACACTCATATACAGTGGGGCAAAAAGTATTTAGTCTGCCACCAATTGTGCAAGTTCTCCCACTTAAAAAGATGAGAGAGGCCTGTAATTTACATCATAGGTACACTTCAACTATGACAGACAAAATGAGAAAAAAAATCCAGAAAATCACATTGTAGGATTTATAATGAATTTTGCAAATCATGTTGGAAAATAAGTATTTGCCACATTAAAACTAAATTATTTGCAAATAAATTCATTAAAAATCCTACAATGTGATTTTCTGGATTTTTTTCCCCTCATTTGGTCTGTCATAGTTGAAGTGTACCTATGATGAAAATTACAGGCCTCTCATCTTAAGTGGGAGAACTTGCACAATTGGTGGCTGACTAAATACTTTTTTGCCCCACTGTATATGAGTATCTCCTGTGGCACGTCTGTCTTCTCCCCTTTTTCACCTTGGTCAAATGAACCTTTTTCATTGTTTAAATATTGACGATGAACACTGTTCACACCGAACACTCAAACCTACCTCCCAGCCATCTCTTTCTCTGCTTTCTCTCTTTTCATTCTGTCCATATACACTCACAGCCACCCTGGCTCGCTCATGTCGGTGCTCGCTATATCTTGTTAAAAATAGTTAGTGAAGCTGAAAGGCCAATCACATTTTAACTTGAGGTGTGACAGAAAGAGTGGAGAATAGGGTGTCAAATCAAATCAGATTTTAATCACATATGCCTAATTGCTCCCTTAATTGTTTATCATAACCCTCTGATCTGGAAATAAATTGGAGCAATTACTCACTGCTGTCGCTGTGGAGTTAGTCTGCTGAAATACCGCCGTAGATTAGCAGTTAATCCTGATGCACAGACAGGATCTCAGAGAAACTCTTTGAAGGTGCGGGAGTCAAATACTCCTTCCACTAGATAATGTGTCGGCCTGCCTTGGGTGATGGGCTGCTGCCATTTTGCCCTCTGGAGCCTAATCAGTCATGGTGCAGGAGGAGAGGATTTAGCTGGCTGCTCGTCTCTTACTGTGGGTTGATTAGATGTTCAGATGGAGTGGAGCAGGGCCAGGGTTGGCTATTTGACCAGGGTGCAAATGCTCAGTGTCTCTTCCGCGGCCGTCAGTTGCTCTCCCTCTCTCTGCTATAAATGTCATGGGAAGTCAGGGAGCCAAGCGAACCTTGCTTTCATGGCATGCCAGACTCCACTGCCAGTTTAAAGAGCCTCATTACAATTACCAACACGGCTCAATCCCAATAATGACTTCAATTAGGCTATTAGAAAGTGCGGGGGCGAGAAGGATACTAGCTCACCCTGTCATCGTCAAACGCCCCACTGACTGGCCCCTCATGTAATGTATTAATTAAAATGATTACCTGATATAGTTTACCTTGTGCCCACCTTCACTGTCTGCTATTTCATTGTCTGGTCAGTCAATTTGCCTTTAACTTTCCAGAAGTCTGTCTGCTCCAGTATTATATTTTTATTTATTTAACTAGGCAAGTCATTTAAGAACAAATTCTTATTTACACTGACGTCCTAGGAACAGAACAACAGATTTGTACCATGTCAGCTCGGGGATTCGATCTAGCAACCTTTCGGTTACTGGCCCAACGCTCTAAACACTAGGCTACCTGCCTAGTGGTTAGAGCTTGTCCAATTTGGAGCTGAGATTCCCATAGGCTGGAGCATCGACCTTCTTGCCCGCTCCAGTAGCGCTCACTTTAGGAGCTCAGGGCACGCCCGGCCAGCATGCATTTGTAGTCTGCTTGTGTGCTGCTTGCTTTAGCTACTGCTAAATATTTTCATAAAGAAACTGATCAAAAGCACAGATGCTAAATCAAGGTGACTTACAAAGATGAGAAGCAAGAGAGGGACTGGGGTGATGTAGTGTCCACAACTAAAGAATCATTGTCTGAAAAGACATCCCAAAAGCATGATGGTGTACTTACTACGTGCACATGCTAAAAGAAAGCAATTAAGGTGGGTAGATAAGTGTGTCATCGTAGCAAGGTATTTATGAACTAAACATATTTTATTTTTAGTTTCAACTAAATGTTTCATTCATTTTTGTTCTATTATCGATACAATAGGCCATAATTGATTTTGGCCCATTAGGCCTGGCATATTCCCACGTTCAAGGAGCTTTCCGTTTTGATTGGGTTATTTTGCCTAAACCTTTAGGCCTATCTATAGAAACATTTTAAAACAACTCCACATCCCTGCCCAGCCTGGTAAGTGTGGCCAAAAGGCTGTTTAGCATCCCCAGTGGCTCTGCAAGTGTGGAAAGGATGTTCTCCACTGCTCACCTGTTGTGACAAGTCTCCCCCCTGCCAGAGGTCCCCCCCCGTCACTCATTTTCTCAATTACTCTCTGTGGCACACATCAGAGTCAAATACTTTCTAGAGAACAAACTTTGTCAGGCTAGGCAACTGAAATTAATAATTAATGTATGTGTGTTATGTTAAGTAGAGGAGGGAGTCAAATGTTGGCAAGCAATAAACATTTCAGGACAACTATGGCTGAATTAGTATCCTTACGCTTTCAAAAATACTAATCGAATAAGACATGGGAGAGATGACAAATTTTTACAGAGATGTATTAATAGACTAGTACAAAATTCAGTAGCAGATTTGGGTACGGGCGACACTGACAGTCGCCGGGGTTGGCACGAGGCGCCCCCTGGTGCGGGCGGGCGGGGACACTAAGGACGGGGGTTCACCCAGGACGCCTTTGAAGCTAGAACCGCCACATACACTTGAAACAAATAGCTAAACCAAATAATTCCGTGTATTTCTTTGTAGACTATAGCCTTGAAATAATACAGCCTAAATAATTCATTTTCATTCCTTCTAGGCTCCCTGTCTGGCTCCTGACCTATATGGAGTGTTTACATGCTGTTTAATATGACATGTAGCCTTCTCATGTTAATTCAAATACTTTACATTCAAATCCATAGGGTTTGGTTTCCATACTTAAATACAAATTGGTAGGTCAAGGTAGTCACAAAAATAGATGGGTGTTGGTTAAATTGTGATTTTTAATGATTGGAGCGAATTTGGAGGGCCCGTTTTTTTTTTTGTGTGTGTGTGGAGTGGTTTTTAGCAGAGCGTAGGAAAGCACATGGAGCGCCGCGCAAGCACCTCTCCATGAGCGTTGTTTCCAACTGCTTAACTCTGCTCACATGCTCTGGTCTGCTCTGCATATGCGCCCGCTCTCTTTCTATATATACCGTTGAAGTCAGAAGTTTACATGCACTTAGGTTGGAGTCATTAAAACTAGTTTTTCAACCTATCCATACATTTATTGTTAACAAACTATAGTTTTGGTAAGTCGGTTAGGACATCTACTTTGTACATGACATAAGTAATTTTTCCAACAATTGTTTACAGGCAGATTATTTCACTTGTAATTCACTGTATCACAATTCTAGTGGATCAGAAGTTTACATACACTAAGTTGACTGTGCATTTAAACAGCTTGGAAAATTCCATAAAATGATGTCATGGCTTTAGAAGCTTCTGATAGGCTATTTGACATCATTTGAGTTGTACCTGTGGATGTATTTCAAGGCCTACCTTCAAACTCGGGGCCTCTGCTTGACATCATGGAAAAATCAAAAGAAATCAGCCAAGACCTCAGAAAAGGAATTGTAGACCTCCACAAGTCTGGTTCATCCTTGGGAGCAGTAAAACAGTAAAGTAAAGCAGTAAAATATCCACAGTAAAACGAGTCCTATATCGACATAACCTGAAAGGCCGTTCAGCAAGGAAGAAGCCACTGCTCCAAAACTGCCATTAAAAAAAACCGAGACTACGGTTTGCAACTGCACACGGGGACAAAGATCATACTTTTTGGAGAAATGTCCTGTGGTCTGATGAAACAAAAATATATACAAATTTTTGTCCATAATGACCATTGTTATATTTGGGGCAAAAAAGGGGAGGCTTTCAAGCCGAAGAACACCAACCCCACCGTGAAGCACGGGGGTGGCAGCATCAAATTGTTGGGGTGCTTTGTTGCAGGAGGGACTGGTGCACTTCACAAAATAGATGGCGGAAAATTATTATGTGGATATATTGAAGCAACATCTCAAGACATCAGTCAGGAAGTTGAAGCTTGGTCGCAAATGGGTCTTTTAAATGGACAATGACCCCAAGCATACTTACAAAGTAAAATGACTTAAGGACAACAAAGTCAAGGTATTGGAGTAGCCATCACAAAGCCCTGACCTCAGTCGTCCTATAGAAGATTTGTGGACAGAACTGAAAAAGTGTGTGTGAGCAAGGAGGTCTACAAACCTGACTCAGTTACACCAGCTCTGTCAGGAGGAATGGGTCAAAATTCACCAAACTTATTGTGGGAAGCTAGTGGAAGGCTACCAGAAATGTTTGACCCAAAGTTAAACAATTTAAAGGCAATGCTGCCAAATACTAATTGAGAATATGTAAACTTCTGACGCACAGGGAATGTGTTTGAAAGAAATAAAAGCTGAAATAATCCATTCTCTCTACTATTATTCTGACATTTCACATTCTTAAAATAAAGTGCTGATCCTAACTGACCTGAGATGGAATTTTTACTAGGATTAAATGTCAGGAGTTTTGAACCTGAGTTTAAATGTATTTGACTAATGTGCATGTAAACTTCTGTCGTGTCTTTGGCTATGCCGGATTAAGTGATATGACATGCTTTTCTATAAAATAATTTATCCGTAATTAATATTACCTGATTGAGCTAATCATGTTCATGTAATTAACTAGTCGGGCACCACAAAATAATATTTATAGAGCTGTTATCTTCCAAATAAACCCTTAAAGACCTTGTAATATTTTACATCAATAGCAGTCAATATTAATCGTCATCTTAATTCAGTCTCATCTGAAAGTTGTAAATTCTTGGTTATCTGCACGAATCAGCAATAAAAAATTGGGTTTAATCATTTATTTACTAAATACCTAACTAATCACACAGAATTACACATACAGTGGGGCAAAAAAGTATTTAGTCAGCCACCAATTGTGCAAGTTCTCCCACTTAAAAAGATGAGAGAGGCCTGTAATTTTCATCATAGGTACACTTACACTATGACAGACAAAATGAGAGATGAAAAAATTGTAGGATATTTAATGAATTTATTTGCAAATTATGGTGGAAAATAAGTATTCTCTGTTTAGGGCCAAATAGCATTCTAGTTTGTTTAGTTTTTTATTCCCTGTGTGTTTCATTTCTCTTTTTTTTTTCTGTGTGTCAAGTAATTTATCTTTTTGTTTTCTCATGATTTGGTTGGGTGTAATTGTGCTGCTGTCCTTGGGGCTCTGTGGGGTGTGTTTGAACAGAGCACCAGAGCCAGCTTGCTTAGGGAACTCTTCTCTAGGTTAATCTCTGTAGGTGATGGCTTTGTAAGAGACGATTTGGGAATCGCTTACTTTTCGGTGGTTGTAGAATTTAACGTTTCTTTTTTGGATTTTGATAATTAGCGGGTATCGGCCTAAATCTTCTCTGCATGCATTATTTGGTGTTTTACATTGTACACAAGACATTTTTGCGGAATTCTGCATGCAGAGTCTCAATTTGGTGTTTAACCCATTTTGTGAATTCTTGGTTGGTGAGCGAACCCCAGACCTCACAACAATAAAGGGCACAACAATATGAGTTCTATAACTGATTCAAGTATTTTTAGCCAGATCCTAATTGGAATGTTGAATTTTATGTTCCTTTTGATGGCATAGAATGCCCTTCTTGCCTTGTCTCTCAGATCGTTCACAGCTTTGTGGAAGTTACCTGTGGGGCTGATGTTTAGGCCACGGTATGTGTCGTTTTTTGTGTGCTCTAGTGCAACGGTGTCTAGATGGAATTTGTAAATGCAGCAAAAAAAGAAATGTTTATGACCCTGTCTTTCACAGATAATTTGTAAAAATCCAAATAGATCTTCATTGTAAAGGGTTTAAACACTGTTTCCCATGCTTGTTCTATGAACCATAAACAATTAATGAACATGCACCTGTGGAACGGTCGTTAAGACACTAACATCTTAGATGGTAGGCAATTAAGGTCACAGTTATGAAAACTTAGGACACTAAAGAGGCCTTTCTGCTGACTGGAAAAACACCAAAAGAAAGATGCCCAGGGTCCCTGCTCATCTGTGTGAACGTGCCTTAGGCATGCTGCAAGGAGGCATGAGGACTACAGATGTGGCCAGGGCAATAAATTGCAATGTCCGTACTGTGAGACGCCTAAGACAGCACTACAGCAAGACAGGACATACAGCTGATCGTCCTTGCAGTGGCAAGACCACGTGTAACAACACCTGTACAGGATCGGTACATCGGAACATCACACCTGCGGGACATGTACAGGATGGTAACAACTGCCTGAGTTACACCAGGAACGCACAATCCCTCCATCTGTGCTGAGAGAGAGAGAGGCTGGACTAAGGGCATATAGGCCTGTTGTAAGGCAGGTCCTCACCAGACATCACCGCAACAATGTTGCCTATGGGCACAAACCCACCGTCGCTGGACCAGACAGGACTGGCAAAATGTGCTCTTCACTGACGAGTCACGGTTTTGTCTCACCAGGGGCGATGGTCGAATTTGTGTGTATCGTCAAAGAAATGAGCGTTACACCGAGGCCTGTACTCTGGAGCGGGATCGATTTGGTGGTGGAGAGTCCATCATGGTCTGGGGTGGTGTGTCACAGCATCATCGGGCTGAGCTTGTTGTCATTGCAGGCAATCTCAACGCTGTGTGTTACAGGGAAGACATCCTCCTCATCATGTGGTACCCTTCCTGCAGGCTCATCCTGACATGACTCTTCAGCATGGCAATGCCACTAGCCATACTGCTTGTTCTGTGCGTGATTTCCTGCAAGACAGGAATGTCAGTGTTCTGCCATGGCCAGCGAAAGCCCAGATCTCACGTCTGGGACCTGTTGGATCGGAGGGTGAGGGCTAGGGCCATTCCCCCAGACATGTCCGGGAACTTGCAGGTGCCTTGATGGAAGAGTAGGGTAACATCTCACATCAAGAACTGGCAAATCTGGTGCTGTCCATGAGGAGGAGATGCACTGCAGTACTTAATGCAGCTGGTGGTCACACCAGATACTGATTTACTTTTGATTATACCATTCCTGTAGTCACATGTCTGTGGAACTTGTTCAGTTTATGTCTCAGTTGTTGAATCTTGTTTTATGTTCATACAAATATTTACACATGAAAATAAATGTAGTTGACAGTGAGAGGATGTTTCTTTTTTTGCTGACTTTTTTTGGTCCTGGCAACTGGACGTTTTTTGGGACACCATTATTTTTGTCTTGCTGAGATTTACTGTCAGGGCCCAGGTCTGGCAGAATCTGTGCAGAAGATCAAGGTGCTGCTTTAGGCCCTCCTTGGTTGGGGACAGAAGCACCAGATCAAACAGTTGATAGTTGACTTCAGATTCTAGTAGGGTGAGGCCGGGTGCTGCGGACTGTTCTAGTGCCCTCGCCAATTCATTGATATATATGTTGAAGTGGGTGGGGCTTAAGCTGCATCCGTCTCACCCCACGAACCTGTGGAAAGAAATGTGTTTTTTGCCTATTTTAAGCGCACACTTGTTTATGTACATGGATTTTATGTCGTATGTTTTTCCCCAACACCACTTTCCATCAATTTGTATAGCAGACCCTCATGCCAAATTGAGTCAAAGGCTTTTTTGAAATCAACAAAGCATGAGAAGACTTTGCCGTTGTTTTGGTTTGATTGTTTGTCAATTAGGGTGTGCAGGGTGAATACGTGGTCTGTCGTATAGTAATTTGGTAAAAAGACAATTTGACATTTTGCTCAGTACATTGTTTTCACTGAGGAAATGTACCAGTCTGCTGTTAATGATAATGCAGAGGATTTTCCCGAGGTTGCTGTTGACACATATCCCACGGTAGTTATTGGGGTCAAATTTATCTCTACTTTTGTGGATTGGGGTGATCAGTCCTTGGTTCCAAATATTGGTGAAGATGCCAGAGCTAAGGATGATGTTTAAGTATAGCCAATTGGAATTTGTTGTCTGTATCATTTCATTGAGGATACCATCAACACCACAGGCCTTTTGGGGTTGGAGGGTTTGTATTTTGTCCTGTAGTTCATTCAATGTATTTGGAGAATCCAGTGGGTTCTGGTAGTATTTTATACTTGATTCTAAGATTTGTATTTAGTCATATGTTTTTGTTCTTTGTTATAGGGCCAAACAGATTGGAGAAGTGGTTTATCCATACCTCTCCATTTTGGATAGATAACTCTTTTGTTGTTTGTTCTGTGTTTTCTAATTTTCCCAGAAGTGGTTAGAGTCTATGGATTCTTCAATTACATTGAGCTGATTTCTGACGTGCTGTTCTTTCTTTTTCCGTGGTGTATTTCTGTAATGTTTTAGTGATTCACCATAGTGAAGGCAAAGACTCAGGTTTTCTGTCTCTCTGTATCTCTCACTCTCTCTCTCTCCCCTTAGTATGTTGCTAACACCATGGGACAGCATCTCTGCCGGTCTGTGACCCTTTCATGTCATCCTCTGTGTCGAGCTTAAGCAGAAATGCTTATCTGTCTGTCTGACTCGGTGAATGTCCCTCTGTCTGTGCTTAAGCACTTTATAACCACATTAGACCCATCTCCTCTACTCCCTGCTAGTCTGTGTGGATTTTCATGTCATTGTTCCTTGGCCGTGGAGTCTGTGACGGATCATTATCTGCTGGGGGAGAACAGAAGAAAGGGGAGTCCGGATCTGTGTGAGGCAGCGCCTTGCTTCGACTTGCTCCCCAATATCCCAACCTTTTATAGTAATCCATATTTAATTAGACATTTTCTCTCCATCCTTCCTTCCTCCCCATTTGTTTGTTTAGCTCTGTTTTTTTTATAGGGGGGGCAATAGATGGCAGTGAGGTTGACATGGGATTCCTCTTAATCAAATCAGAGGGAGAGGCTCCAGGGACTTTATGGTTTCATTTCATGAGAGATATAATTCAAATGTGCCTCATCTGCTCTGAAACAATATCAGCCGTGAGAAAGTTGTGACTTCATTCAGGTTGGGTTTTTATTAAAGACTGAGAGAAAATGCATAGAGGCAGTAATATTGATTGGATGGATTGACAGATCAATTCACACAGGAGTTTTTGAATGTAATTTTCTTTTTAATGGAGTGACGCTAAAAATAGTTTTTTTCTGCTCCTTTAGTCCCAAATAAAGGTCATACTCCTCCTGTCATTGAAGAATGTCTGCTGGGATGAATGGCTTTTCATTCGAGACATTTAAGATCTGCAGGCAGTGTTCAACACGGTCCATCACGGCAGCACATAAGCTCCATTCAACTGTAAAAATCTGTTTTTCTCGTTCCTCGCATACTCTGAAATGAACATTTCAATCAGAGCTTGTGTGTTGCCCTAGGATAAGGATGGCGGGTGGTCAGTTTACATTTCAGCAGCAGTAATTAGATTGCTTTATATTCATTGCCTCCCAATGCAACTCTGAGGAATGGCTTATTGTGCTGTGTTTGAGTGTGGAGCTAGGCTAGGAGAGTGTGGAGGTAGGCTAGGAGAGTGTGGAGCTAGGCTAGGAGAGTGTGGAGCTAGGCTAGGAGAGTGTGGAGCTAGGCTAGGAGAGTGTGGAGCTAGGCTAGGAGAGTGTGGAGCTAGGCTAGGAGAGTGTGGAGCTAGGCTAGGAGAGGGAGTGGGGGTGCTCGTCGACTTAATGTCACCCATCCATTTCGCTTTCTCTGTTTGCCTGGCAGGCACTGGAAACAGGAGGCTCATTTATCACATGGTCTCCCAGGCACCGGCCAAGCACATGCATTCTGTCATACCCTGACATACACACACACAGTTGAGTACACAACCAACACAAAAACAACCACCCCCACAAAAACTACAGAAACAATGACTCAACCACACTTGCAGATGCTCTCACTCCCCGGGGCAGCCATGCGTGCTCATACACTCAGCCCGCTCTGAGAAGCCCTGTGATTGATTGACAGACCCAGGCTAGTCATTGGTATTCCAGCAGCTCGCTGCATCTACCGTAAGTGACACTCTGATGGATGTTTGCGGCTCCAGACACCTCATCCATTTTAAAAAATGTTCGCCCGTCTCGGTCTGTCTTCACTGTATTCTCTCCTGCTGTCTCCATCAGAAGGGCATCCCCATCGGCCAGTTCTGCAAGGACTTCAACGACAAGACCAAAGAGCTCAAGGAAGGAATCCCTCTGCCCATCAAGATCCACGTTAAGGTGTGTTTTATTTTAAAGTTTTTTTTCTTTATACCAGACTTAGGGCCTGCAACCTACTCAGTGTACCCGCCCCTGCCCCCTACAGCTTGCCCTTTCAGAGATCCTGCCTGATTTCACTGGCTGCATACATTACCCAAGAATCTCCATTATTCATACTGTTACACTGAAGAATGCTTTTCCATTTGCATTCATTAAGCAGTATCCAGGGGGATGTAAAAGTCGCACAGAATTTAGAGCATATAAAAGGATAGAATCATTTTTGCTACTCATGGGCTCCATCTGCTGGTCACTACCAGCATCTCCTCAATACACAAATGTCATTTTGTGTACAGTAGAATTTCCCTTGCCATGTCAATCTCCACAGAGTAATTATCATTCATGCACTTTGTTTGGCTTCATATAATACACTATATATACATAAGCATGTGGACACCCCTTCAAAATAATGGATTTGGCTATTTCAGCCACACCCGTTGTTGACAGGTGTATAAAATCAAGCACACAGCCATGCAATCGCCATAGACAAACATTGGCAGTAGAATGGCCTTACTGAAGAGCTCAGTGACTTTCAATGTGGCACCGTCATAGGATGCCACCTTTCCAACTAGTCAGTCAGTCAAATTTCTGCCCTGCGAGAGCTGTAAGTGCTGTTATTGTGAAAACATCTAGAAGCAACAACGGATCAGCCGCGACGTGGTAGCCACACAAGCTCACAGAGCGGGGCCGTCTGTCCTCGGTTGCAACACTCACTACCGAGTTCCAAACTGCCTCAGGAAGCAACGTCAGCACAATAACTGTTTGTCGGGAGCTTCATGAAATGGGTTTCCATGGCGAGCAGCACACAAGCCTAAAATCACCATGCGCAATGCCAAGTGACATTGGAGCAGTGGAAACGTGTTCTCTGGAGTGATGAATCATGCTTCACCATCTGGCGGTCCGACCAGTATCTAGTGGAAAGCCTTCCAGAAGAGTGGAGTCTGTTATAGCATCAAAGGGGGGACCAACTCCATAGTAATGCCCATGATTTTGGAATGAGATGTTCTACAAGCAGGTGTCCACATACTTTTGGTCATGTAGTGTGTGTGTATATATTATATATATATATATATATATATATATATATATATAAAGTATATATATATATATTATACTGCTCAAAAAATAAAGGGAACACTTAAACAACTAATGTAACTTCAAGTCAATCACACTTATGTGAAATATAACTGTCCACTTAGGAAGCAACACTGATTGACAATAAATTTCACGTGCTGTTGTGCAAATGGAATAGACAACAGGTGGAAATTATAGGCAATTAGCAAGACACCCCCAATAAAGGAGTGGTTCGGCAGGTGGTGACCACAGACCACTTCTCAGTTCCTATGCTTCCTGGCTGATGTTTTGGTCACTTTTGAATGCTGGCGGTGCTTTCACTCTAGTGGTAGCATGAGACGGAGTCTACAACCCACACAAGTGGCTCAGGTAGTGCAGCTCATCCAGGATGGCACATCAATGCGAGCTGTGGCAAGAAGGTTTGCTGTGTCTGTCAGCGTAGTGTCCAGAGCATGGAGGCGCTACCAGGAGACAGGCCAGTACATCAGGAGACGTGGGGGAGGCCGTAGGAGGGCAACAACCCAGCAGCAGGACCGCTACCTCCGCCTTTGTGCAAGGAGGAGCACTGCAAGAGTCCTGCAAAATGACCTCCAGCAGGCCACAAATGTGCATGTGTCTGCTCAAACGGTCAGAAACAGACTCCATGAGGGTGGTATAAGGGCCCGGCGTCCACAGGTGGGGGTTGTGCTTACAGCCCAACACCGTGCAGGACGTTTGGCATTTTCCAGAGAACACCAACATTGGCAAATTCGCCACTGGTGTCCTGTGATCTTCACAGATGAAAGCAGGTTCACACTGAGTACGTGACAGACGTGACTGTCTGGAGACGCCATGGAGAACGTTCTGCTGCCTGCAACATCCTCCAGCATGACCGGTTTGGCGTTGGGTCAGTCATGGTGTGGGGTGGCATTTCTTTGGGGAGCCGCACAGCCCTCCATGTGCTCGCCAGAGGTAGCCTGACTGCCATTAGGTACCGAGATGAGATCCTCAGACCCCTTGTGAGACCATATGCTGGTGCGGTTGGCCCTGGGTTCCTCCTAATGCAAGACCTCATGTGGCTGGAGTGTGTCAGCAGTTCCTGCAAGAGGAAGGCATTGATGCTATGGACTGGCCCGCCCGTTCCCCAGACCTGAATCCAATTGAACACATCTGGGACATCATGTCTCGCTCCATCCACCAACGTCACGTTACACCATAGACTGTCCAGGAGTTGGCGGATGCTTTAGTCCAGGTCTGGGAGGAGATCCCTCGGGAAACCATCCGCCACCTCATCAGGAGCATGCCCAGGTGTTGTAGGGAGTTCATACAGGCACGTGGAGGCCACACACACTACTGAGCCTCATTTGGACTTGTTTTTAAGGACAATACATCAAAGTTGGATCAGCTATTGTCGTTCTTTTAACGCAACGTAACGTAATCAACACTGCTAGCTAGCCAGCTAGCCCCTGAATCAACAACGCAGCCACTGCCAGCTAGCCTACAAAGTCAACAACGCAGCCACTGCCAGCTAGCCTACTTCAGCAGTACTGTATCATTTTAATCATTTTAGTCAATAAGATTCTTGCTACGTAAGCTCAACTTTCTGAACATTCGAGACGTGTAGTCCACTTGTCATTCCAATCTCCTTTGCATTAGCGTAGCCTCTTCTGTAGCCTGTCAACTATGTGTCTGTCTATCCCTGTTCTCTCCTCTCTGCACAGACCATACAAACGCTCCACACCGCGTGGCCGCGGCCACCCTAATCTGGTGGTCCCAGCGCGCACGACCCACGTGGAGTTCCAGGTCTCCGGTAGCCTCTGGAACTGCCGATCTGCGGCCAACAAGGCAGAGTTCATCTCAGCCTATGCCTCCCTCCAGTCCCTCGACTTCTTGGCACTGACGGAAACATGGATCACCACAGATAACACTGCTACTCCTACTGCTCTCTCTTCGTCCGCCCACGTGTTCTCGCACACCCCCGAGAGCTTCTGGTCAGCGGGGTGGTGGCACCGGGATCCTCATCTCTCCCAAGTGGTCATTCTCTCTTTCTCCCCTTACCCATCTGTCTATCGCCTCCTTTGAATTCCATGCTGTCACAGTTACCAGCCCTTTCAAGCTTAACATCCTTATCATTTATCGCCCTCCAGGTTCCCTCGGAGAGTTCATCAATGAGCTTGATGCCTTGATAAGCTCCTTTCCTGAGGACGGCTCACCTCTCACAGTTCTGGGCGACTTTAACCTCCCCACGTCTACCTTTGACTCATTCCTCTCTGCCTCCTTCTTTCCACTCCTCTCCTCTTTGACCTCTCCTCTCACCTTCCCCCCTACTCACAAGGCAGGCAATACGCTCGACCTCATCTTTACTAGATGCTGTTCTTCCACTAACCTCATTGCAACTCCCCTCCAAGTCTCCGACCACTACCTTGTATCCTTTTCCCTCTCGCTCTCATCCAACACTTCCCACACTGCCCCTACTCGGATGGTATCGCGCCGTCCCAACCTTCGCTCTCTCTCCCCCGCTACTCTCTCCTCTTCCATCCTATCATCTCTTCCCTCTGCTCAAACCTTCTCCAACCTATCTCCTGATTCTGCCTCCTCAACCCTCCTCTCCCTCCCTTTCTGCATCCTTTGACTCTCTATGTCCCCTATCCTCCAGGCCGGCTCGGTCCTCCCCTCCCGCTCCGTGGCTCGACGACTCATTGCAAGCTCACAGAACAGGGCTCCGGGCAGCCGAGCGGAAATGGAGGAAAACTCGCCTCCCTGCGGACCTGGCATCCTTTCACTCCCTCCTCTCTACATTTTCCTCTTCTGTCTCTGCTGCTAAAGCCACTTTCTACCACTCTAAATTCCAAGCATCTGCCTCTAACCCTAGGAAGCTCTTTGCCACCTTCTCCTCCCTCCTGAATCCTCCTCCTCCCCCTCCTCCCTCTCTGCAGATGACTTCGTCAACCATTTTGAAAAGAAGGTCGACGACATCCGATCCTCGTTTGCTAAGTCAAACGACACCGCTGGTTCTGCTCACACTGCCCTACCCTGTGCTCTGACCTCTTTCTCCCCTCTCTCTCCAGATGACATCTCGCGTCTTGTGACGGCCGGCCGCCCAACAACCTGCCCGCTTGACCCTATCCCCTCCTCTCTTCTCCAGACCATTTCCGGAGACCTTCTCCCTTACCTCACCTCGCTCATCAACTCATCCCTGACCGCTGGTTACGTCCCTTCCGTCTTCAAGAGAGCGAGAGTTGCACCCCTTCTGAAAAACCTACACTCGATCCCTCCGATGTCAACAACTACAGACCAGTATCCCTTCTTTCTTTTCTCTCCAAAACTCTTGAACGTGCCGTCCTTGGCCAGCTCTCCCGCTATCTCTCTCAGAATGACCTTCTTGATCCAAATCAGTCAGGTTTCAAGACTAGTCATTCAACTGAGACTGCTCTTCTCTGTATCACGGAGGCGCTCCGCACTGCTAAAGCTAACTCTCTCTCCTCTGCTCTCATCCTTCTAGACCTATCGGCTGCCTTCGATTCTGTGAACCATCAGATCCTCCTCTCCACCCTCTCCGAGTTGGGCATCTCCGGCGCGGCCCACGCTTGGATTGCGTCCTACCTGACAGGTCGCTCCTACCAGGTGGCGTGGCGAGAATCCGTCTCCTCACCACGTGCTCTCACCACTGGTGTCCCCCAGGGCTCTGTTCTAGGCCCTCTCCTATTCTCGCTATACACCAAGTCACTTGGCTCTGTCATAACCTCACATGGTCTCTCCTATCATTGCTATGCAGACGACACACAATTAATCTTCTCCTTTCCCCCTTCTGATGACCAGGTGGCGAATCGCATCTCTGCATGTCTGGCAGACATATCAGTGTGGATGACGGATCACCACCTCAAGCTGAACCTCGGCAAGACGGAGCTGCTCTTCCTCCCGGGAAGGACTGCCCGTTCCATGATCTCGCCATCACGGTTGACAACTCCACTGTGTCCTCCTCCCAGAGCGCTAAGAACCTTGGCGTGATCCTGGACAACACCCTGTCGTTCTCAACTAACATCAAGGCGGTGGCCCGTTCCTGTAGGTTCATGCTCTACAACATCCGCAGAGTACGACCCTGCCTCACACAGGAAGCGGCGCAGGTCCTAATCCAGGCACTTGTCATCTCCCGTCTGGATTACTGCAACTCGCTGTTGGCTGGGCTCCCTGCCTGTGCCATTAAACCCCTACAACTCATCCAGAACGCCGCAGCCCGTCTGGTGTTCAACCTTCCCAAGTTCTCTCACGTCACCCCGCTCCTCCGCTCTCTCCACTGGCTTCCAGTTGAAGCTCGCATCCGCTACAAGACCATGGTGCTTGCCTACGGAGCTGTGAGGGGAACGGCACCTCAGTACCTCCAGGCTCTGATCAGGCCCTACACCCAAACAAGGGCACTGCGTTCATCCACCTCTGGCCTGCTCGCCTCCCTACCACTGAGGAAGTACAGTTCCCGCTCAGCCCAGTCAAAACTGTTCGCTGCTCTGGCCCCCCAATGGTGGAACAAACTCCCTCACGACGCCAGGACAGCGGAGTCAATCACCACCTTCCGGAGACACCTAAAACCCCATACCTAGGATAGGACAAAGTAATCCTTCTCACCCCCCCCCCCCCCCCCCCCTTAAAAGATTTAGATGCACTATTGTAAAGTGGCTGTTCCACTGGATGTCATAAGGTGAATGCACCAATTTGTAAGTCGCTCTGGATAAGAGCGTCTGCTAAATGACTTAAATGTAATGTAAATGGATCAGCCTGTAGTGTGGTTTTTCACTTGAATTTTGAGTGTGACTCCAAATCCCGACCTCTATGGGTTGATGCATTTGATTTCCATTGCTAATTTTTGTGTGATTTTGTTGTCAGCACATTCAACTATGTAAAGAAAAAAGTATTTAATAAGAATATTTCATTCATTCAGATCTAGGATGTGTTATTTTAGTGTTCCCTTAATTTTTTTGAGCAGTGTATATATATATACATACATACACATGTATTGATGAGCTTCACCCTCTAATGCGATCTCCCAGACAGACCTGGTTTAGCTGGTGTTGTGGATGTGTCACTCCCTAGCATGCCACAGTGCGTTTGGAACCTTTGCAGCCTTGATCCGTCTTGTGTTCATTTCTCTCTCCCCGTCTGACTCATCCTGTTCAACAAAAAGAAAGAAGTAGCAAATCTTATTTTACAAAGTCACCATCCCTAAATCAAGAGTAATTCTTGAATGTCTACCGGATCCATGCCAGGATCATTGGGTCCCAACTAATGGCTATTTCATAGATGGGGACAAATGGTGTCATTTCAATGTGAAGTCACTAATGATAGATCATTCCATTGACAAGGTAATGCAGAACCGAGGTTGGGAGAGCAACTTTCCACTTCATAAAGCGTCCATTCCTCTTTTGATCACACCTTGCTTGATTGATGGATTAAAAGGCATCTAAAACTCTGTCCCTCACCATCTCTCCCCCTCCCTGCAGCCTGACAGGACGTATGACCTGACGATTGGCCAACCCACAGTGTCCTACTTCCTCAAGCAGGCGGCTGGCATCCAGAAAGGAGCCAGCAAAACAGGTAAGGTTTGGACCTTGTTGACTGGTGCCACTCTGTTCTTCCGTTTACTCCATCGCTGTAAATGTCTGTCTGTCTGAGGCCAGACTAGCCCTGTACCGGAGGGAGGGACGGACAGACAGACGACGTCTCCCACAGGGCGTTAGGGCTGAGATTGAATGTCTTTGATTGATGATATATTTATGATCGACGGGGAACTTTAAGCCAGGCAATTACAGGCAGGAATGTAGTGGTAGAGGTGGTGGGCTGAAGAAAGAGAATTATGGATTTCCCCCGTCTGCACCAGCTACTCCCTCTCTCCGATCTCTCCTTGGTTCCCCCCACACTCGGCTCTCCTTTGCTCCCCAACGTTTCTTTCTTCCACCCTCTGCTCCCCTTGGTTTCTTGTCTTATCGTTTCCCCTCAGTTTCTTCATCTTATTCCCATTCTGGACTCCATCTCTTTCTCCATCTCTAGGCCATGAGATAGCAGGGAAGGTGTCTGTAAGGGCGGTGTATGAGATTGCTCAGGTCAAGGCCCAAGACGAGGCCTTCAAGATGCAGAACGCTTCTATAGAGACTGTCGTCAAGAGCATCATCGGCTCGGCTCGCTCGTTGGGCATTGAGATCGTCAACGAGTAAGACCCTCTTCTCTCAAAGTGCCCAGTGTCATTGATGTCATAAATGTGATTCAGCTCTAAAGCACTGTGACGCACACACATGAATAATATTGGTACAATACATAGTAATGAAAAACTATAGGGTCATACTCTATAGAGCCCCACAGTGGAGTTGTCATAATACCCATAAAACCTTGTGGTCAAACAGGTAAATGGTTCCAATCATTTTCCCACCATTAATTTTCCCCATAGGGAATTTTAGAAACACTTCAAATAAGGGCTGTGTTTCATGTAGACTTACCTTAGCGTGACGTGTTGATAACTGTAAATCTCTGTCGGACAAGGTGACTTTTATCAGTATATAAAGGTTCTATTTACTCTGATATGAAAATGCTAATTAGCATCATCATGCAAGAAAAATCCCTGCAAGCTCCTGCACGTCATCTCTAGCTGACATCTTAGCTAACATGTATTGTGTCAATTTAAGACTTGCACAAGACAGTTTTCAGATTTGTCCGTTTAAGGAAATGTAGCCAATTTATGAATTCCTAATGTGTAGATAACATTAGTTAATCCAGAGATTCTTACCTTTGCCTCGATTCGGCAGTCTCATTCAGATCATGGCATTTGTAGTTCTTTATGATGGCCACATTAGCAGCTAATTTGCGTTTCATTTTTGGGGGGTAAATACAGGCGAAATATATTGGTAAAAGTTGCCTTGTCCAAGAGCTTTACAGGTTATCAAAACATCATGCCAGGGTAAGCCTACATGAAACACAGCCCTTATTTTTAAATGTTTTTAAAATCCCCTATGAGAGAGATGAATGGTGGGGGGAATTGGAACCATTTCCTTGTTTGACCGCTAGGTTTTATGGGTATTATGACTCATACTTTGGTCCTCTATTGTACTCTCATATGCATTGATAGACTGGAAATAAGTGTCATTGTCATCATTTGGCACTGTTATGGTTCTGTTGTGACGCACCATTATTCAGTTAGGACTACTTCATTTTTCCTCCCCTCTTTTGATCCCTCTCTCCTTCCCTCCCTCTCATCCCACCTGCAGTTTATCGGCCGAGGAGTACAATACTTTCCTGGAGGAGAAGGAGGAGAGGTTGAGAGCGGAGGCAGCAGCTGCAGACGAGGCAGTGTCAGTGAAGAAGAAATGAGAGCCGCCCTCTATGCTAATGATGTATTTATACAGACCCTGTAACCTACACACACCACTCACATACACACACATTCTGTCATAACTGTCATTCTGCTCTGTATTGCTAAGCGAAATAAACGTCTGTTATTATGAATGATTTCAAGTGTATGACTGTATTTATGCCAGTTTTCTCAGCAAGATTCATGTTTTGCCTCCAGAGTTTAAATATTTGATTTAAGGAATGCATCTCCTCTCTTGATAAACCAAGACCAACCTGTTTTATTAAAGGAATTTGTTATACAAAATCCTGCATCTTCTTTGACTTGCCATCTGTCAAACCTGAGTGTGTGTGGCTAATGGCATTCTGGCTGTGCTTCTGGAGCCATGTATTTGCATTCCCACCACAGCGTTGTACTCTTAACACCGTTTGATGAGGATATCAAGGAAGGAAGAGGACACCTTGAACACGGATGGATCTGGAAACTACTGTACTTGACCAAACATTAAGAACACCTGCTCTTTCCTTGACTGACTGACCAGGTGAATCCAGGTGAAGGCTAGAATCCCTTATTGATGTGGCTTCACCAAATGCTGCAAGGTATTTAAAAGTGTACTAATTTTCTTGGCCACAAGATGACAGGCGATAGCTGAACTGCTCTATTGTCTCTGCTGTGCTCACATCCAGGAGGCTCACTGCAGTGACTGGTATGGTGCTGGAACAAAATGTTCGGCTGCAGGAACCAGCATGGTATGGCAGGGCTTTGTCCCTCCAGGTTTAGTTTTTACGGTGTTGAAGGTCTCCTATTTGTACCCTGTTCCTGCAGCTCTGCTGCTGAGATTAGGTTTCAGGTACCTGGGGGGTGACGGTAATAAATGTCAAAGAAGACGAGAGAGGTGGCAGGATTCATTTACACTGTAACATTGCCATGCCCATCAGTCATCTAATGATTTTTACCCAAATGTACCCTCCATGATGTGAAGAGCACAGTACTTGCACTGGGTACTAGTCAGTGATTGATAGTACATGATTTATCCACCTGCTGTATAATTAGGTTCTGAAGCATTATTTCTTCATAACTGTCCGTCACGCTCGCTCGCTCTCTCCCATCTGAATTGGAGGCTGAGGAAAGGGGGGGCTGCTTGAATCAGAGCTCTGACAGGAATGCCTATATATGGAGTCTGAAACCATCACAGCGCGCTGTCAGTGTAGCAGGTACATTGAGTGAGTGTGGGCAGCTGCTATTTGTAAAGGGGGGGGGGGGGTCCTATTGTGTGGGTGTCTCAACGTCAGCGCAAGCACGCCTGCTTAAGTGGGAGGCCATGTGTGAGTGAGAGCCTCGGTGTGGAGCGTGTGCGTCAGTCTGAGTCAGATGGTATGAGACACTGTCTCCTCGTGTGTGTGCGTCAGTGCTGTTGCTGAGCGGAGCTCGCTCCAGGGGAAGAAACGAGGAGAGAGGAAGGAGGGATGATGATTGTAGGTAGGAGGATGAGGAGGACTGACAGGGACGACAGAGATCCAACCGCTTTAAGTGCACTTTAATATAAATGCATTTGTTTGACAATCAAATACACTTATCAGCAACACAAAAGAACACTGATCCACAATGTCCATTCTTCAATATATCACCATGTGTATATAGACCCTCTTAAACAATAGAAATGTCTATGTACAGACTGATGTATTCATACAAATGTACAAATGTGTACAACCCTTCAAAAAAACGGCATGTGCATATATCCACAGACATAATGCTTTATGCATTGAACATCAATAATTGTTTTCAATATAACACATACAATAATATACCTACACATATGTTCAACTTAGCATTTAATAGCTAGAACGTAGGAATCAATCCTTTACTTGACCGTAGACAACTCTACGTTAGCATGTTGACACCATGGGAATAGTACCATTCTCAACCCGTGTCACTTAGGAGGAACTGAATAGAAATGGCACCCCATCACATTATTTTCAGGTCATTTTTTAAAACAAAACTTCCATTTTTTTTTTCTTCCAACCCCTCTCAAAAAAGAAGAATCACATTGTCATTCACGTAGTCGTGTTGTGTCTCACTACACCGTAACTCCATTCGAGCTATGATGTGACTGTCCATTGGTTAATGGACATGGAGAAAGAGTTCAGTTAGAGTTCAGTAGGCCATGGCCATGCCAGGCACACAGGAGCCGCTATGAACTGCCGGCATTGCAAATATTAATGCTGCAAGAAAATCCAGCATAGCTACCCTTCAAGCCAAGCCCAAGAGAACGGTGACCTAAAGAGCCCACATTCAGAGTCTATTGTACAATGTGCTGGTCCTGTACACAACAGAACCACACACAGTTGTTGAGTAACTTCCAGACGATTTCCATTTGGCAACACTTCATAAATACCGGAAAACCTTTGTCATGCGTTCCTGCTTGTGGACATTCCAAGATCTCTTGTCTTCATATGTTTTGTATTGTATTTTCTTTGCACATCACATTGATACACAAGTTTGTAATGGAGAAATAACATGAAGTCAAATGTTTTAAAATGTGCAGCCTGCAAACTCAAAGCTCAAAGTGTCTGAAGTATTAGCTTAGTTTGACTACGGTATTTGTACATTTTGACATGGCCTTAGAGGCCATGACAAGAGAGGATTACCAGAAGGTCAGAGTAGAACTATGTGTCTCTCTGTGGAAACGAAATATTGAAGATGTGAGTGAGGAAATCGGATCCCCTTTTGTCAGCTACTGTCAGCGGTTGTACCAGGTCAGTAGAGTTTTTGTAAACAGACTTTCATCACATTTGTGATTTGGGTTTGCGTTGCTGCATTACAAAGCAATAGTGCTGTTAAGTCATTTCCCTTTTGAAATGTCAAGGAATGTGTTCTTTTTTTTTGTTCACAACAGGTTTTTCACTACGAGTGAATACAAATGCGCGTCTGGAAGTTAAACGGCGCTTTACAAGGTCAGAGGTTTTGTTTACGTCTCTGTCTGATCCAATCTGAAGCTCATGTTACAGAAAAGCTGAGAGGCACCAAATGGACCCAAAACTCAGTCAGTTGTGGGTCCATTCGGTTGGTAAATGTTGCACCATTATGTATATATTGCACCATTATGTAAATGTTGCACCATTTGTTGAAATAGAAATACAGGACTGAATAAATGAACAAAAATATGAAGTCAATCTTTGTTCTCGGTAGACATGTAGGAGTTCAAGTCCTTTAGTAGTATACATTATGTATATATTTATACACTTAAATCATTTTTACTTTTCAGTAAAATAGCTCCACGAAATATGACAATATGCCATACTTAATGAAGTAAGTCACAGACTTATTTAGAACGGGGGAACACTTCCACTCCCATCTGAAAAACACAAGAGACAAAGAGGAAGGGCACATTAGTCTGGTATGTTCAGGTTTAAAACATCTTAATTCATTTCTCAAACAGAGAAAGACGGTAAGTGAACTGGATGATTCTCACCTTTGTGGAAGCACTGTGGCGGCTGGTGACACTGGAGTTGATACAACTCAGGTTGTTGACCCAAGCCGGGGGCGATCGAGGCACCTCCCCCAAACATGGGTTCCAGGGCGGCCAGCTCCTCCAGGAGGGACTGAGCGCAAGGCACGGCGGGTGTAGAGTGGTCGACAGGCGTGGAGGGGGCGGAGGTGGGGGAGGCAGTGAGTCGCAGGGGAGGGGATGCTGGGATGGAGGAACAGGAGGACAGAGGTGATGACGCCACCTCAATCTCCATAGGCTCCTCCACCAGCCCCTCCACTTCTGCCATCGCCCCGGACTCGCCGGCCAACGTCGCCTCGCACCCGGCCGTGGGGTTACAGTGCGCCGATTGGACGCTACAGAAGTGGCTGACCCCCTCAAAGTGGGAGGGTGAGTGCCAGCACACTGGGTTGGGGGGAGAGGGCGGGTTGGGGGAGAGGGGCGGAGGGGTGGAGAAGTCCTGGAGAAGGGCTTCTAAGATGCTCTCTTCAAACAGAGATTCATCATCATGGAATATGGGGAAGTCCAGGCCTCTCCACGCTTTAACCGGGTAAAACTCTCCCAGCATGTGGCTAGAGTCAACACCAGCGGTGTCTATGGATGGGGAGAGGGAGGGGGAGGGAGGGGAGGAGGAGGGGGACATGGAAGGAGGGGATAGCTTGGATAAGAGAGGATCCAGGTAGAATCCCTCTGCTAAGGAGCTGATGTGCTGAGCTAAGAGGGAGATCTCTGCTCTCTCCTTCTCCCTCTCTCTCTCCAGGGAGAAGAAAGAGAGACAGGGCTGTTTACCGGGGGAGGCCTCTGGGGTGAGGAGGCCGTCGAGGGGGTAGTGAAGGGACCCTAAAGGGACATCTACATACAGGGGTCCCCGAACCTCAGGCAAGGTCATCACTGTGCAGTCCCCATCCCCAGGGCTGTCAGGGGTGGGGGGTAGCTTCTCATAGAGAGAGCCACTGCAGGGATCAGCAGGGAAGAACAGGTCGGTGGAGGGGCCAGTGAGGCACAGGGAGGAGGGGGAGCAGGACTGGAGGCTGTGGTGGGTGGGGCGGGTGGGGCGGAGGGGGAGAGGGAGGTGGCAATGGAGGTGGTGGCTGTAGCTGTGGTGGTGGAGGGAGGGGGTGTGGTGGTGCCAGTGGGGTCGAAGCTAAAGAGGGGTTCGCCGAACAGGAAGCTGCCACCGCCCAGTTGGGGTGTGTAGGGGGGCGTGCACACAAACTCTTTGGTCTGCTGCTCCTGAGAGGTGGGCGCTGGGGGGAGGGGCAGGGGAAGGGCAGGCAGCGGAGGTTCAAGCTGGAAGGAAGGGGGCAAGAGAATGTTCTGAGTGAGGAAGTCCAGATCTGCTACCGTGGCAACGGTAACCGGGGTGGGGGAGGAGGCAGCGGATGGGCTTTGGACAGGGGCAGGCATCTGCTGCTGCTGGAAGAAGCTCTCCTCCTCAATAGAGGAAATACTGGAGCGAGGGTCACCCTCCACTTGCATGGGTTCAGTGGTGGCACCCCCTGTCTCATCGGAGGAGCCCACACTCGACACAGTCATGCTGAAGTCAAAGGACTGGGCTGAGAGGCCACTGCTGCTGGGGGTGAAGACTTGGTCTGGGCTGGACAGGCTCAAGCTGTCCTGGCGGGAGGTACTGGTACTCAGTACCAGGGTCAGCTGGGTCTGCTCTGTGCTCAGCTGCTGTCTCACTGACCACCCCTCCGCTTCACTGAGAGAGAAACAGAAAGAGTGAGAGACGAAAATGGTTAGTAAGATTCCCTTCTGATTATTTCAATCAGTCATCTCCTTTATATCTCTTGGCGATGTGTTATGATGATCTATCATAGGGTAGAGCTAGTACCTAAGTATGTAGTTGTTGCTGCTGATGGGGCTGTCTCCTGCCTCCAGCTGCAGTACCATGTAAAGCCAGACCCAGGACTGGTCTGCAGACTCCACCCGTACCACCATCTCAGATCTACCTTCTCCTCCTTCTCTCACTGTGGGGGAACAAAGAGGGAACAACAACATCAGACATCGGGTGTAAGTGGATACAGTGTAATTGTGTGGTGGTTGTGTGGTATCACTGAATTGGTACTTACACAGGCTGCAGTGCTGAGCAGAGGCGTGTGACAGGTCCTGTGGGTGGAGGAGGCTGTACCAGGAACGAGACCTCAGGGCTGACACATCGAGACCTAGGTAAACACTGACACTGCAGGGAAGATGGAGAGAAGACATGGTAAGTTTATGATATTTCAGAACTATATTATCACTCAGAAGATCTAATGGAACAGTTGGCGCTGCCTTGTTAGTGGGTGTGACCTCACCTGTCCTGTGCATTCTGGAGCCTCATGTCTCTGCTGTGTTGAGACTGGAACGAGGCTAGGAAGAAGTTGTTCTCAGCAGCAGGAGGGATAAGAGCAGGAACTTGGTCCCCCCCAGGGCCAAAGCGGGTGGGGACTGCCTCCAGAGGGGAACAGAAGCACATCCAAACAGGGTTGGATGTCCAGTAGGAGCTAGGGGTGGAAGAGGAGGAGGGAGGGGACAGGCAGCGCGCCCGGATCAGAACCAGCTTGTTCCCGGCACTCAGCCTGCGCACCGACTTGGAAGTGTTGAAACGACAACGGAATAGACGATCTGAGGGAAAGAAGAGGCAAGGAGGGATTGTGAGTATCAACAATGATCTGAGGGAAATAAATGCAAGCCATTGGTAACTCTGTTCTGTACCACTGGAAATATGGAGGCATGTCTTACCTGTGTCAGGTGACGTAGGAGGGGCCAGGTTGGTTCTCATGATGAAGTGGTCAGTAGGGTCAATGATATCATACACACTGTCACCCTGGGCAACCAAATCCACCTGAAAGAGGAGTTC